>NC_086446.1:63761302-64090302 GCF_028390025.1 Pseudophryne corroboree | reverse complement strand
ACCCCCTGGCATCAATTTCCTGCTCAGGCCTGTTGTTTGTTAGACTGGGCACTAGATGTAGGGGCCTAAGGTGACCCCCTGGCACCAGTTCCAAACCCCGGCCTGCTGTTTCTTAGACTGGGCACTGGACGTAGGGGTCGCAAGGGACCTCCTGGCACCAGTTTGAGGCTCCGGCCTGTTGTTTGTTAGACTGGGCTCTAGACGCAGGGGTCGCAGGTGACCCCCTGGCACCAGTTTTGGGCCCGACCTGTTGTTTCTTAGACTGGGCACTAGACACAGGGGTCACAGGTGACCCCCTTGCACCAGTTTCAGGCTCCGGCCTATTATTTGTTAGACTGGGCACTAGACTTAGGGGCCACAAGGGACCCCCTGGCACTAGTTTCAGGTTCCGGCCTATTATTTGTTAGACTGGGCACAAGATGTAGGGGCCACAAGGGACCCCCTGGCACCAGTTTCGGGCTCTGGCCTGTTGTTTCTTAGACTGGGCACTAGACACAGGGGTCGCAGGTGACCCCCTGGCACCAGTTTCAGGCTTCTGCCTATTATTTGATAGACTGGGCACTAGACGTAGGTGCCACAAAGGACCCCCTGGCACCAGTTTCAGGCTCTGGCCTGTTGTTTGTTAGACTGGGCTTTAGACACAGGGGTAACAGGTGACCCCTTTGAACCAGTTTCAGGCTCCGGCCTGTTGTTTGTTAGACTGGTCACTAGTTGTAGGGGCCACAAGGGACCACCTGGCACCAGTTTTGGTCTCCAGCCTTTTGTTTTTTAGACTGGGCACTAGACATAGGGGCCGCAGGTGACCCCCTGGCACCAGTTTCATACTCAGGCATGTTGTTAGTTAGACTGGGCACTATACGTAGAGGTTGAAAGGGACCCCCTGGCACCAGTTTCAGGCTCCGGCCTTTTGTTTGTTAGATTGGGCACTAGAGATCAGGTTTGCATGTGACCCCCTGGCACCAGTTTCCTGCTCAGGCCGGTTGTTTGTTAGACTGGGCACTATGTGTAGGGGCCTACGGTGACCCCCTGGCACCAGTTCCATACCCCGGCCTGCTGTTTCTTAGACTGGGCACTGGACTTAGGGTTCGCAAGGGACCTCTTGGCACCAGTTTCAGGCTCCGGCCTGTTGTTTGTTAGACTGGGCTCTAGACGCAGGGGTTGCAGGTGACCCCCTGGCACCAGTTTTGGGCCCGACCTGTTGTTTCTTAGACTGGGCACTAGACACAGGGGTCACAGGTGACCCCCTGGCACCAGTTTCAGGCTCCGGCCTTTTATTTGTTAGAGTGGGCACTAGACGTAGGTGCCACAAAGGACCCCCTGGCACCAGTTTCAGGCTCTGGCCTGTTGTTTGTTAGACTGGGCTTTAGACACAGGGGTAACAGGTGACCCCTTTGAACCAGTTTCAGGCTCCGGCCTGTTGTTTGTTAAACTGGGCACTAGTTGTAGGGGCCATAAAGGACCAAATGGCATCAGTTCCAAACCCCGGCCTGCTGTTTCTTAGACTGGGCAGTGGACGTAGGGGTCGCAAGGGACCTCCTGGCACCAGTTTCAGGCTCCAGCCTGTTGTTTGTTAGACTGGGCTCTAGAAGCAGGGGTCGCAGGTGCCCCCCTGGCACCAGTTTTGGGCCCGACCTGTTGTTTCTTATACTGGGCACTAGGCACAGGGGTCACAGGTGACCCCCTGGCACCAGTTTTAGGCTCCGGCCTATTATTTGCTAGACTGGGCACTAGAAGTAGGGGCCACAAAGGACCCCTGGCACCAGTTTCATTCTTCATCCTGTTGTTTGTTAGACTGGGCACTAGACACAGGGGTCACAGGTGACCCCCTTGCACCAGTTTCAGGCTCCGGCCTATTATTTGTTAGACTGGGAACTAGACGTAGGGGCCACAAGGGACCCCCTGGCACCAGTTTCGGTCTCCAGACTTTTGTTTTTTAGACTGGGCACTAGACATAGGGGTCGCAGGTGACCCCCTGGCACCAGTTTCGTACTCAGGCATGTTGTTAGTTAGACTGGGCACTATACGTAGAGGTCGAAAGGGACCCCCTGGCACCAGTTTCAGGCTCCGGCCTTTTGTCTGTTAGATTGGGCACTAGAGATCAGGGTCGCATGTGACCCCCTGGCACCAATTTCCTGCTCAGGCCTGTTGTTTGTTAGACTGGGCACCAGCCAATAGATACAAACTCCGGCCTGGTGTTTCTTAGACTGGGCACTTGACGTAGGGGTCGCAAGGGACCTCCTGGCGCCAGTTTCAGGCTCCGGCCTGTTGTTTGTTAGACTGGGCTCTAGAAGCAGGGGTCGCAGGTGACCCCCTGGCACCAGTTTTGGGCCCGACCTGTTGTTTCTTAGACTGGGCACTAGACACAGGGGTCACAGGTGACCCCCCTTGCACCAGTTTCAGGCTCCGGCCTATTATTTGTTAGACTGGGAACTAGATGTAGGGGCCACAAGGGACCCCCTGGCACCAGTTTCAGTCTTCGGCCTGTTGTTTGTTAGACTGGGCTTAAGACGCAGGGGTAACAGGTGACCCCTTGGCACCAGTTTCAGGCTCCGGCCTGTTGTTTGTTAGACTGGGCACTAGATATAGGGGCCGCAGGTGACCCCCTGGCACCAGTTTCGTACTCAGGCATGTTGTTAGTTAGACTGGGCACTATACGTAGAGGTCGAAAGGGACCCCATGGCACCAGTTTCAGGCTCCGGCCTTTTGTTTGTTAGATTGGGCACTAGAGATCAGGGTCGCATGTGACCCCCTGGCACCAATTTCAGGCTCCGGCCTGTTGTTTGTTAGACTGGGCTCTAGACGCAGGGGTCGCAGGTGACCCCCTGGCACCAGTTTCAGGCTCCGGCCTGTTGTTTGTTAGACTGGGCTCTAGATGCAGGGGTCACAGGTGACCCCCTGGCACCAGTTTCAGGCTCTGGCCTATTATTTGTTAGACTGGGCACTAGACGTAGGTGCCGCAAAGGACCCCCTGGCACCAGTTTCAGGCTCCGCCCTGTTGTTTTTTAGACTGGGCTTTAGACACGGGGGTAACAGGTGACCCCTTTGAACCAGTTTCAGGCACCGGCCTGTTGTTTGTTAGACTGGTCACTAGTTGTAGGGGCCACAAGGGACCACCTGGCACCAGTTTCGGTCTCCAGCCTTTTGTTTTTTAGACTGGGCACTAGACATAGGGGTCGCAGGTGACCCCCTGGCACCAGTTTCAGGCTCCGGCCTATTATTTGTTAGACTGGGCACTAGACTTAGGGACCACAAAGGACCCCCTGGCACCAGTTTCAGGTTCCGGCCTATTATTTGTTAGACTGGGCACTAGATGTAGGGGCCACAAGGGACCCCCTGGCACCAGTTTCGGCTCTGGCCTGTTGTTTCTTAGACTGGGCACTGGACACAGGGGTCGCAGGTGACCGGTGGTCATAATAATGCGACTCGACCGCGTATATCTAGTGTATACGACGACTACAAATCAAAGAAGACCTACAGGGTGTAACCACTGTGTCCAACGGAGAACTGTGGATGATCGTGGACAGTGTCATCTCGCAGATTGTGGTACAGTAGCCAATGGTCACTCGTGTCCGATTGCAGACCCACGGCACAATGCTCTGGGCATTGCCTGGCCTCGTAAACACCACCACTGCGCACAAGAGGACTGGAAACGTGTAGCCTGGTCTGACGAGTTGAGGTTTCAAACATTTAACGCAGATGGATGAGAAAACCCCACAAGGCAATGATGGCTTCATCCCAACAAAGGAAACTCGAGGGAGACAATGGCTGTTACGTTGTGGAGTCTTTTGTTATTTATTACCAGTTCGTTATAAAACATACACATATTCCACAGAACATTACAAAGGACACTTGTCCATTCACATCAGTCCCTGCTCCTGTGGAGATTACAATCTATATAGCTAACCTCATACATCTTCATCTGTATATGTACAAACACCTATATGTAACAGTTCGATTTTTATTGGGAGACATCTAACCTACCAGTATATTTTGGAATATGGGATGAAACCAGAGTACCTGGACAAAAACCATGCAGGCACAAGGATGAATATACAAAATCCACAGTTAGGCCCATGGAGGGAATCTAACCTAAGACCTCAGTCATGTGAGGGAGCAGTGCTAAGTATTTTAACAACTGTGCTGTCCATTAGGACCCACATAGATCTGCAGACATCACTGCCCGAAGGACACTACTGTATGTAACCATCATTGTGGATCAGTTACACCCATACATGGCATGCAGTCACTCAGATGGGAGTGGGCACAACAATGTGCCACCGCACAGATCCCTAGCCAACATATTATGGCTGGTGGAGCGTTCCTGAGTCAGCCGCTCTCATTCCCCAGATATATACCCAATATAACACACGTGGGATACAGTACAATATGCCATCAATGGCATGGAATGATCACTGGTGAATATTAGGGAATTGCGGAGCATCCCTCAGGAGGCATGGTGTACAGAACACAGTACTTCAGAGAGCTTGTGGTGTCCATGCTCCGTTGTGCTGCTGCTGTAATCTGAGTGGAAGGACCTACACGTTACTAGATGGTGTCTGTATGTATGGTGGCACAGTGGTCAGTGTTGCAGACTCGCTGTGCTGGGATGCCAGATATGATTCACAAGGCGCTAATTGTGTGCATCTGCATGTTCTCTTCATGCTTGTGTAACACCTTATATGAGTTTATCAATGTTTGGTTTACAGTCAGAAAAATATATACATTACATATGTAAACATGTGAAAGGAGGTATATACAAAGTTGGGGGATACAGATGAAAATATGTGATCCGTTTAACATTATTATAGTATTTTTCCTATGAAATAAAGGTCACTATGTGACTGGTGCCTGACTTAATAACTTTAAGGCCCCCCTTATGAGCTGCAACTATGAAAAAGCTGTTGGAGAATGAGAGCGGGGCAGCAAACATCCTGGGTAGAAAAACAAACAAACCCAGCCCCTCCCCTCATCAAGGAGGTCAGTCAGAGAAAAGCCAGAGTGGGTGGGGCTTACCTTAGGCGGGAAGCCCTGACAGAAACAGCTGTGAGGAGAATAGTGAGGCACTGACAGGGGCTGCTGTGTGGTAAACGCAGCGCCATCTCTCACTAGTGAAAGGACAGATTTGGAGGATGAGACATTATCTGAGGAGGCTGTAGTGACATCTGGTTGACAGGGAAGCAGTGAGGTGCATCCAGCTGAGGAGAAGGTCCCGATCCACACCCTTTATCTGCCTGATTGTAGCAGCTGTTCAGTCCTAAAATCATTACCAGAGCCAGTATACAGTGACTGAGTTTGTGAGGCCGAGTCTGGAGGAGAGACTGTGAGTGTGGCTGCCCGCAGAGAGATATTCCTGAGGTGACAAGAGGATCTTAAAGGTCACCCTCACAACACAGCACACTGGCTAGGGTTTTATCAGCAGTCTCTTCTACCAACAAGACTGTTAGCCATCCCTCTGTCTATGTAGACTGTTCATTCACATATAGAGCTTTTCCCAGTGAATGGATCCTAAGTTAAATTGAACCCCCCTCATTAACTGAGATACTAAAAGGCTTCCTCTAGCACAAAGAGCCATACACAGCTTATATGCATGCTGGATAGTGTATTCTGTGAAGAAGTATAGCATATAAGGGATGATATAATGTACTGCTGATTCTACAATTCGCCCTGACTGAGGCAAACTCTTCAGCTGTGTAAAACTAGTAATTATACAAGACTGCTACCTGCCAGGGAAAGTCTCCCTTTTCTGCAGCCCTAAACCATTTGGTTAATACTATTGGATATTATTTCTATATGAAAACCCTGGCATAGCCTTAGTACCCCTGACAGTTCTTGATCAGAGAGCACTGGGACAGGAGGAAACTCATATACATATTCTTACAGCCATCAGCTTTATATCACTTGAATCTGCCCGTTAAGTGTTAGAGACTGAGAACTACAGGCGTTATACATGTTATTGTCACTAAAAGTACTGGATGGCCTATTCCTTCTCCACAAGGCAATAAAATACCTCACCAGCTGTTTAAGTTATCTAACCAGCAACCAGCATTAAGAAATGTATTGTACTAATTTCAGATGATAACTTTCTATGAGCCGAGATAAACTTCTAGCATCTATAAAATACAGCTAATTAGCAGGATTCTAGACATATAACCATCGTTTGCCTTGAATTTAACTGATAACTATCATCCATTGAATTAACTCCTTCAGGACATCCTCAGCCCGGGCTTGAGTTAACATTTAAAGTGCACTCTTACAAAAATAAAAGGGGTAATTTGAGATCTCAAATATGTTGAAATATAATTACTCTGTTGTTAAATTATATTCTCAGAAAACTAATATTGGGTGTGTGTGAGTGTGAGAGTGGAGAGTTGGGGGAGGTGATATAGGTATAGAGAAGCTACAAAATGGAAGCCATGTAGCTAGATAGCCCTGCAAGTGACCGTAAGAGAAATACCTTCAAGAAAGGAACAAGGTGGTTACTAGATGGTTCAGTGTCAGAAAGGGGACAAAGATCGGGAAGGTTTGTCTGCAACAGAATAATTACTACAAGTAACACTTGTGTGTATAAAAGTCAGTTCTTTGACAAATGCTGTTATTGTCCATTTACTGTTTTTCTCTGACGTCCTAGTGGATGCTGGGGACTCCGTAAGGACCATGGGGAATAGCGGCTCCGCAGGAGACTGGGCACAAAAGTAAAGCTTTAGAACTACCTGGTGTGCACTGGCTCCTCCCCCTATGACCCTCCTCCAAGCCTCAGTTAGATTTTTGTGCCCGAACGAGAAGGGTGCACACTAGGTGGCTCTCCTGAGCTGCTTAGTGAAAAGTTTAGTTTTAGGTTTTTTATGTTCAGTGAGACCTGCTGGCAACAGGCTCACTGCATCGAGGGACTAAGGGGAGAAGAAGCGAACTCACCTGCGTGCAGAGTGGATTGGGCTTCTTAGGCTACTGGACATTAGCTCCAGAGGGACCGATCACAGGCCCAGCCATGGATAGGTCCCAGAGCCGCGCCGCCGGCCCCCTTACAGAGCCAGAAGACAGAAGAGGTCCGGAAAATCGGCGGCAGAAGACGTCCTGTCTTCAACAAGGTAGCGCACAGCACTGCAGCTGTGCGCCATTGCTCTCAGCACACTTCACACTCCGGTCACTGAGGGTGCAGGGCGCTGGGGGGGGGGGGGGGGGAGGGGGGGGGGAGGGGGGAGGGGGGGGGCGCCCTGAGACGCAATAAAAACACCTTGGATGGCAAAAAAAAATGCATCACATATAGCTCCTGGGCTATATGGATGAATTTAACCCCTGCCAGAATACACAGAAAAACGGGAGATAAGACCGCCGAGAAGGGGGCGGAGCCTATCTCCTCAGCACACTGGCGCCATTTTCCCTCACAGCTCCGTTAGAGGGAAGCTCCCTGGCTCTCCCCTGCAGTCACTACACTACAGAAAGGGTTAAAAAAGAGAGGGGGGCACTAATTACGCGCAGTATTAAAAATACAGCAGCTATAAGGGGAAAAACACTTATATAAGGTTATCCCTGTATATATATAGCGCTCTGGTGTGTGCTGGCAAACTCTCCCTCTGTCTCCCCAAAGGGCTAGTGGGGTCCTGTCCTCTATCAGAGCATTCCCTTTTCTCTATCGTCCTAGTGGATGCTGGGGTTCCTGAAAGGACCATGGGGAATAGCAGCTCCGCAGGAGACAGGGCACAAAAAGTAAAGCTTTAGGATCAGGTGGTGTGCACTGGCTCCTCCCCTTATGACCCTCCTCCAAGCCTCAGTTAGATTTTTGTGCCCGGCCGAGAAGGGTGCAATCTAGGTGGCTCTCCTAAAGAGTTGCTTAGAAAAGTTTAGCTTAGGTTTTTTATTTTACAGTGAGTCCTGCTGGCAACAGGATCACTGCAACGAGGGACTTAGGGGAGAAGAAGTGAACTCACCTGCGTGCAGGATGGATTGGCTTCTTTGGCTACTGGACATTAGCTCCAGAGGGACGATCACAGGTACAGCCTGGATGGTCACCGGAGCCTCGCCGCCGGCCCCCTTGCAGATGCTGAAACGAGAAGAAGGTCCAGAATCGGCGGCAGAAGACTCCTCAGTCTTCTTAAGGTAGCGCACAGCACTGCAGCTGTGCGCCATTTCCTCTCAGCACACTTCACACGGCAGTCACTGAGGGTGCAGGGCGCTGGGAGGGGGGCGCCCTGGGAGGCAAATGTAAACCTATTTTTGGCAAAAAATACCTCACATATAGCCTCCGGGGGCTATATGGAGATATTTAACCCCTGCCATAATCCGTTAAAGAGCGGGAGACGAGGCCGCCGAAAAAGGGGCGGGGCCTATCTCCTCAGCACACAGCGCCATTTTCCCTCACAGAAAGGCTGGAGGGAAGGCTCCCAGGCTCTCCCCTGCACTGCACTACAGAAACAGGGTTAAAACAGAGAGGGGGGGCACTAATTTGGCGTAAGAAATATATAAAAAAGATGCTATAAGGGAAAACACTTATATAAGGTTGTCCCTATATAATTATAGCGTTTTTGGTGTGTGCTGGCAAACTCTCCCTCTGTCTCTCCAAAGGGCTAGTGGGTCCTGTCCTCTATCAGAGCATTCCCTGTGTGTGTGCTGTGTGTCGGTACGTGTGTGTCAACATGTATGAGGACGATGTTGGTGAGGAGGCGGAGCAATTGCCTGTAATGGTGATGTCACTCTCTAGGGAGTCGACACCGGAATGGATGGCTTATTTAGGGAATTACGTGATAATGTCAACACGCTGCAAGGTCGGTTGACGACATGAGACGACCGACAAACAATTAGTACCGGTCCAGACGTCTCAAAAACACCGTCAGGGGTTTTAAAACGCCCGTTTACTTTAGTCGGTCGACACAGACACAGACACGGACACTGAATCCAGTGTCGACGGTGAATAAACAAACGTATTCCTTATTAGGGCCACACGTTAAGGGCAATGAAGGAGGTGTTACATATTTCTGATACTACAAGTACCACAAAAGAGGGTATTATGTGGGATGTGAAAAAACTACCGTAGTTTTTCCTGAATCAGATAAATTAAATGAAGTGTGTGATGATGCGTGGGTTCCCCCCGATAGAAAATTATTGGCGGTATACCCTTTCCCGCCAGATGTTAGGGCGCGTTGGGAAACACCCCTTAGGGTGGATAAGGCGCTCACACGCTTATCAAAACAAGTGGCGGTACCGTCTATAGATAGGGCCGTCCTCAAGGAGCCAGCTGACAGGAGGCTGGAAAATATCATAAAAAGTATATACACACATACTGGTGTTATACTGCGACCAGCGATCGCCTCAGCCTGGATGTGCAGAGCTGGGGTGGCTTGGTCGGATTCCCTGACTAAAAATATTGATACCCTTGACAGGGACAGTATTTTATTGACTATAGAGCATTTAAAGGATGCATTTCTATATATGCGAGATGCACAGAGGATATTTGCACTCTGGCATCAAGAGTAAGTGCGATGTCCATATCTGCCAGAAGATGTTTATGGACACGACAGTGGTCAGGTGATGCAGATTCCAAACGGCACAAAGGTGTATTGCCGTATAAAGGAAGAGGAGTTATTTGGGGTCGGTCCATCGGACCTGGTGGCCAAGGCAACTGCTGGAAAATCCACCGTTTTTACCCTAAGTCACATCTCTGCAGAAAAAGACACCGTCTTTTCAGCCTCAGTCCTTTCGTCCCTATAAGAGTCATATCTGCCCAGGGATAGAGGAAAGGGAAGAAGACTGCAGCAGGCAGCCCATTCCCAGGAACAGAAGCGTTCCACCGCTTCTGACAAGCTCTCAGCATGACGCTGAGACCGTACAGGACCCCTGGATCCTACAAGTAGTATCCCAGGGGTACAGATTGGAATGTCGAGACGTTTCCCCTTCGCAGGCTCCTGAAGTCTGCTTTACCAAGGTCTCCCTCCGACAAGGAGGCAGTATGGGAAACAATTCACAAGCTGTATTCCCAGCAGGTGATAATTAAATTACCCCTCCTACAACAAGAAAAGGGGTATTATTCCACACTATATTGTGGTACTGAAGCCAGAAGGCTAGGTGAGACCTATTCTAAATCTAAAAAAAATTGAACACTTACAAAGGTTCAAATCAAGATGGAGTCACTCAGAGCAGTGATAACGAACCAGGAAGAAGGGGACTATATGGTGTCCCGAGACATCAGGGATGCTTACCTCCATGTCCCAAAATTGCCCTTATTACTAAGGGTACCTCAGGTTCGTGGTACAGAACTGTCACTATCAGTTTCAGACGCTGCCGTTTGGATTGTCCACGGCACCCCGGGTCTTTACCAAGGTAATGGCCGAAATGATGATTCTTCTTCGAAGAAAAGGCGTCTTAATTATCCCTTACTTGGACGATCTCCTGATAAGGGCAAAGTCCAGGGAACAGTTGGAGGTCGGAGTAGCACTATCTCGGATACTGCTACAACAGCACGGGTGGATTCTAAATATTCCAAAATCGCAGCTGATCCCGACGACAAGTCTCCTGTGCTTAGGGATGATTCTGGACACAGTCCAGAAAAAGGTGTTTCTCTCGGAAGAGAAAGCCAGGGAGTTATCCGAGCTAGTCAGGAACCTCCTAAAATCAGTGCATCATTGCACAAGGGCCATGGTAAAAATGGTGACTTCCTACGAAGCAATTCCATTCGGCAGATTTCACGCAAGAACTTTTCAGTGGGATCTGCTGGACAAATGGTCCGGATCGCATCTTCAGATGCATCAGCGGATAACCCTATATCCAAGGACAAGGGTGTCTCTCCTGTGGTGGTTACAGAGTGCTCATCTTCTAGAGGGCCGCAGATTCGGCATTCAGGATTGGATGCTGGTGACCACAGAGGCCAGCCCGAGAGGCTGGGGAGCAGTCACACAAAGAAAAAAATTTCCAGGGAGTGTGATCAAGTCTGGAGACTTTTCTCCACATAAATATACTGGAGCTAAGGCTAAATTTATAATGCTCTAAGCTTAGCAAGACCTCTGCTTCAAGGTCAGCCGGTATTGATCCAGTGGGAAAAACATCACGGCAGTCGCCCACGTAAATAGACAGGGCGGCACAAGAAGCAGGAGGGCAATGGCAAAAACTGCAAGGACTTTTCGCTGGGCGGAAAATCATGTGATAGCACTGTCAGCAGTGTTTCATTCCGGGAATGGAAACTGGGAAGCAGACTTCCTCAGCAGGCACGACCTCCACCCGGCAGAGTGGAAACTTCATCGGGAAGTTTTCCACATGATTGTAAACCGTTGGGAAATACCAAAGGTGGACATGATGGCGTCCCGTCTGAACAAAAAACGGGACAGGTATTGCGCCAGGTTAAGAGACCCTCAGGCAATAGCTGTGGACGTTCTGGTAACACCGTGGGTGTACCAGTCGTTGTATGTGGTCCATCCTCTGCTTATCATACCTAAGGTACTGAGAATTATAAGACGTAGAGGAGTAAGAACTATACTCATGGCTCCGGATTGGCCAAGAAGGACTTGGTACCCGGAACTTCAAGAGATGCTCACAGAGGACTTATGGCCTCTGCCGCTAAGAAGGGACTTGTTTCAGCAAGTACCATGTCTGTTCCAAGACTTACCGCAGCTCCGTTTGACGGCATGGCGGTGGAACGCCGGATCCTAAGGGAAAAAGGCATTCCGGAAGAGGTCATTCCTACCCTGGTCAAAGCCAGAAAGGAGGTGACCGCACAACATTATCACCACATGTGGAAAAAATATGTTGCGTGGTGCGAGACCAGAAAGGCCCCACGAAGAAATTTCAACTCGGTCGATTCCTACATTTCCTGCAAACAGGAGTGTCTATGGGCCTCAAATTGGGGTCCATTAAGGTTCAAATTTCGGCCCTGTCGATTTTCTTCCAGAAAGAATTGGCTTCAGTTCCTGAAGTCCAGAAGTTTGTCAAGGGAGTATTGCATATACAACCCCTTTTGTGCCTCCAGTGGCACTGTGGGATCTCAACGTAGTTCTGGGATTCCTCAAATCACATTGGTTTAAAACCAGTCAAATCTGTGGTTTTGAAGCATCTCACATGAAAAGTGACCATGCTCTTGGCCCTGGCCTGGACCAGGCGAGTGTCAAATTGGTGGTTTTTTTCTCAAAAAAGCCCATATCTGTTTGTCCATTTGGACAGGGCAGAGCTGCGGACTCGTCCCCAGTTCTCTCCCTAAGGTGGTGTCAGTGTTTCACCTGAACCAGCTTATTGTGGTGCCTTGCACCTACTAGGGACTTGGAGGACTCCAAGTTGCTAGATGTTGTCAGGGCCCTGAAAATATAGGTTCCAGGACGGCTGGAGTCAGGAAAACTGACTTGCTGTTATCCTGTATGCACCCAACAATCTGGGTGCTCTTGCTTCTAAGCAGACTATTGCTAGTTGAATGTGTAATACAATTCAGCTTGCACATTCTGTGGCAGGCCTGCCACAGCCAAAATATGTAAATGCCCATTCCACAAGGAAGGTGGGCTCATCTTGGGCGGCTGCCCGAGGGGTCTCGGCTTTACAACTTTGCCGAGCGGCTATTTAGTCAGGGGCAAACACGTTTGTAAAATCCTACAAATTTGATACCCTGGCTAAGGAGGACCTGGAGTTCTCTCATTCGGTGCTGCAGAGTCATCCGCACTCTCCCGCCCGTTTGGGAGCTTTGGTATAATCCCCATGGTCCTTTCAGGAACCCCAGCATCCACTAGGACGATAGAGAAAATAAGAATTTACTTACCGATAATTCTATTTCTCGGAGTCCGTAGTGGATGCTGGGCGCCCATCCCAAGTGCGGATTATCTGCAATACTTGTACATAGTTACAAAAATCGGGTTATTATTGTTGTGAGCCATCTTTTCAGAGGCTCCGCTGTTATCATACTGTTAACTGGGTTCAGATCACAGGTTGTACAGTGTGATTGGTGTGGCTGGTAGGAGTCTTACCCGGGATTCAAAATCCTTCCTTATTGTGTACGCTCGTCCGGGCACAGTATCCTAACTGAGGCTTGGAGGAGGGTCATAAGGGGAGGAGCCAGTGCACACCACCTGATCCTAAAGCTTTACTTTTTGTGCCCTGTCTCCTGCGGAGCCGCTATTCCCCATGGTCCTTTCAGGAACCCCAGCATCCACTACGGACTCCGAGAAATAGAATTATCGGTAAGTAAATTCTTATTATTGTGCTGTGTGTCGGTACGTTTGTGTCGACATGTATGAGGAGAAAAATGATGTGGAGACGGAGCAGATTGCCTGTAATAGTGATGTCACCCCCTAGGGGGTCGACACCTGAGTGGATGAACTGTTGGAAGGAATTACGTGACAGTGTCAGCTCTGTATAAAAGACAGTGGTTGACATGAGACGTCTCATAGGCCGTCAGGGGCTCTAAAGCGCCCGTTACCTCAGATGGCAGATATAGACGCCGACACGGATACTGACTCCAGTGTCGACGGTGAAGAGACAAATGTGACTTCCAGTAGGGCCACACGTTACATGATTGAGGCAATGAAAAATGTTTTACACATTTCTGATAATACGAGTACCACCAAAAAGGGGTATTATGTTCGGTGAGGAAAAACTACCTGTAGTTTTCCTGAATCTGAGAAATTAAATGAGGTGTGTGATGATGCGTGGGTTTCCCCCGATAACAACTGATAATTGCTAAAATGTTATTGGCATTATATCCTTTCCCGCCAGAGGTTAGGGTGCGTTGGGAAACACCCCCTAGGGTGGATAAAGCGCTCACACGCTTGTAAGAACAAGGGCTCTACCCTCTCCTGAGATGGCCGCCCTTAAGGATCCTGCTGATAGAAAGCAGGAGGGTATCCTAAAATGTATTTATGCACACATACTGGTGTTATACTGCGACCAGCAATCGCCTCAGCCTGGATGTGCAGTGCTAGGTTGGCGTGGTCGGATTCCCTGACTGAAAATATTGATACCCTAGATAGGGACAGTATATTATTGCCTATAGAGCATTTAAAAGATGCATTTCTATATATGCGTGATGCACAGCGGAATATTTGCCGACTGGCATCAAGTCTAAGTGCGTTGTCCATTTCTGCCAGTAGAGGGTTATGGACACGACAGTGGTCAGGTGATGCAGATTCCAAGCGGCATTTGGAAGTATTGCCTTATTAAGGGGAGGAGTTATTTGGGGTCGGTCTTTCAGACCTGGTGGCCACGGCAACAGCTGGGAAATCCACGTTTGTACCCCAGGTCGCCTCTCAACATAAGAAGAGGGAGAGGAAAAAGGCTGCAGAAATCAGCCAGTTCCCAGGAACAGAAGCCCTCTCCCGCCTCTGCCAAGCCCTCAGTATGACGCTGGGGCTTTACAAGCAGAATCAGGCACGGTGGGGGCCCGTCTCAATGAATTTCAGCGTGCAGTGGGCTCACTCGCAAGTAGACCCCTGAATCCTTCAGGTGATATCTCAGGGGTACAAATTGGAATTCGAGACGTCTCCCCCTCGCCGTTTCCTAAAGTCGGCTTTACCGATGTCTCCGTCTGACAGGGAGGCAGTTTTGGAAGCCATTCACAAGCTGTATTCCCAGCAGGTGATAATCAAGGTACCCCTCCTGCAACAGGGAACGGGGTATTATTCCACACTGTTGTGGTACCGAAGCCGGACGGCTCGGTGAGACCGATTCTAAATCTAAAATCTTGAACACTTACATACGGAGGTTCAAATTCAAGATTGAGTCACTCAGAGCAGTGATTGCGAACCTGGAAGAAGGGGACTACATGATGTCTCGGGACATCAAGGATGCTTACCTTCATGTCCCAATTTACCCTTCTCACCAAGGGTACCTCAGGTTTATGGTACAGAACTGTCACTATCAGTTTCAGACGCTGCCGTATGGATGGTCCACGGCACCCCGGGTCTTTACCAAGGTAATGGCCGAAATGATGATATTCCTTCGAAGGAAGGGAATTTTAGTTATCCCTTACTTGGACGATTCCCTGATAAGGGTAAGATCCAGGGAACAGTTGGAGGTCGGTGTAGCACTATCTCAGGTAGTGTTGCGGCAGCACGATTGGATTCTCAATATTCCAAAATCGCAGCTGATTCCGACGACTCGTCTTCTGTTCCTAGGGATGATCCTGGACACAGTCCAGAAAAAGGTGTTTCTCCCGGAGGAGAAAGTCAGGGAGTTATCCGAGCTAGTCGGGAACCTCCTATAACCGAGCCAAGTCTCAGTACATCAATGAAATGGTTCTGGGAAAAATGGTGGCTTCCTACGAAGCAATCCCATTCGGCAGATTCCACGCAAGAACTTTCCAGTGGGACCTGCTGGACAAATGGTCCGGGTCGCATCTTCAGATACATCAGCGGATAACCCTGTCACCAAGCACAAGGGTGTCTCTCCTGTGGTGGTTGCAGAGTGCTCATCTTCTAGAGGGCCGCACATTCAGGACTGGGTCCTGGTGACCACGGACATAAATATCCTGAAGCTAAGGGCCATTTACAATGCTCTAAGCTCAGCAAGACCTCTGCTTCAAGGTCACCCCGAGTTGATCCATTCGGACAACATCACGGCAGTCACCCACGTAAACAGACAGGGTGACACAAGAAGCAGGAGGGCAATGGCAGAAGCTGCAAGGATTCTTCGCTGGGCGGAAAATCATGTGATAGCACTGTCAGCAGTATTCATTCCAGGAGTGGACAACTGGGAAGCAGACTTCCTCAGCAGACACGACCTCCACCCGGGAGAGTGGGGACTTCACCCAGAAGTCTTCCACATGTTTATAAAACTCGACAAGTATTGCGCCAGGTCAAGGGACCCTCAGGCAATAGCTGTAGACGCTCTGGTAACACAGTGGGTGTACCAGTCAGTGTATGTGTTCCCTCCTCTGCCTCTCATACCCAAGGTACTGAGAATTATAAGATGGAGAGGAGTAAGCACTATATTCGTGGCTCCGGATTGGCCAAGAAGGACTTGGTAACCGGAACTTCAAGAGATGCTCACGGAGGATCCGTGGCCTCTACCTCTAAGAAGGGACCTGCTCCAGCAAGGACCCTGTCTGTTCCAAGACTTACCGCGGCTGCGTTTGACGGCATGGCGGTTGAACGCCGGATCCTGAAGGAGAAAGGCATTCCGGATGAAGTCATTCCTATCCTGATTAAAGCGAGGAAAGATATAACCGCAAAACATTATCACCGCATTTGGCGAAAATATGTTGCGTGGTGCGAGGCCAGTAAGGCCCCGACGGAGGAATTTTCAACTAGGTCGATTCCTACATTTCCTGCAAACAGGAGTGTCTATGGGCCTGAAATGGGGGTCCATTAAGGTTCAAATTTCGGCCCTGTCAATTTTCTTCCAAAAAGAACTAGCTTCAGTCCCTGAAGTTCAGACGTTTGTGAAAGGGGTACTGTATATACAGCCTTTTTTTGTGCCTCCAGTGGCACCTTGGGATCTAAATGTAGTTTTTGGGTTCCAAAAGTCACATTGGTTTGAACCACTTAAATATGTGGAGTTAAAATATCTCACATGGAAAGTGGTCATGCTGTTGGCCCTGGCCTGGGCCAGGTGCGTGTCAGAATTGGCGGCTTTATCCTGTAAAAGCCCTCATCTGATTTTCCATTCGGACAGGGCGGAATTGAGGACTTGTCCTCAGTTTCTCCATAAGGTGGTTTTCAGCGTTTCACCTGAATCAACCTATTGTGGTGCCTGCGGCTACTAGGGACTTGGAGGACTCCAAGTTGCTAGACATTGTCAGAGCCCTGGAAATATAGGTTTCCAGGACGGCTGGAGTCAGAAAATCTGACTCGTTGTTTATTCTGTATGCACCCAACAAGCTGGGTGCTTCTGCTTCTAAGCAGACTATTGCTCGTTGGATTTGTAGTACAATTCAGCTTGCACATTCTGTGGCAGGCCTGCCACAGCCAAAATCTGTAAAAGCCCATTCCACAAGGAAGGTGGGCTCATCTTGGGCGGCTGCCCGAGGGGTCTCGGCTTTACAACTTTGCCGAGCAGCTACTTGGTCAGGAGCAAATACGTTTGTAAAATTCTACAAATTTGATACCCTGGCTGAGGAGGACCTGGAGTTCTCTCATTTGGTGCTGCAGAGTCATCCGCACTCTCCCGCCCGTTTGGGAGCTTTGGTATATTCCCCATGGTCCTTACGGAGTCCCCAGCATCCACTAGGACGTCAGAGAAAATAAGAATTTACTTACCGATAATTCTATTTCTCGTAGTCCGTAGTGGATGCTGGGCGCCCATCCCAAGTGCGGATTGTCTGCAATACTGGTACATAGTTATTGTTACCAAAAAATCGGGTTATTGCTGTAGTGAGCCATCTTTTCTAGAGGCTCCTCTGTTATCATGCTGTTAACTGGGTTTAGATCACAAGTTATATGGTGTGATTGGTGTGGCTGGTATGAGTCTTACCCGGGATTCAAAATCCTTCCTTATTGTGTACGCTCGTCCGGGCACAGTATCCTAACTGAGGCTTGGAGGAGGGTCATAGGGGGAGGAGCCAGTGCACACCAGGTAGTTCTAAAGCTTTACTTTTGTGCCCAGTCTCCTGCGGAGCCGCTATTCCCCATGGTCCTTACGGAGTCCCCAGCATCCACTACGGACTACGAGAAATAGAATTATCGGTGAGTAAATTCTTATTTTTTCTGTTTAACCTCTAATTTCATTTAAAGGAGTCAAGAACTAACAAGGGTTCCTGAGATAATAAAACTTAATTTTATCTTCAATATGTGATTAATTCTTTTACTATAGTAATTGATGTTACATGAGTCTTGCTAGACCGATTGTTATTGCATATTATCTGACCTCAGGGGATTTTTCCCAAGCCTACTCCTGGGGAACATAACCTTTGAGGCTTGGGTGGAGGCACTAGCATAATAGCACAATACAGTTATTCAAAATCTAGCGTGGATTACCCCCGTTACACTTGCATGGTTTTCCACTGCTTTCCTCCCAAAAAGATCAAAAGCAGACTGGTAGATTAAGCGGTTTCTGACAAGAATGAAACCTGGGGTGCGATACGGAATTAGACTAAAAGCTTCATGGGAGCACGAAAGGATGTGAGTTATTACTCAGGACAGCAATTGTGCACAACCAAGATGGCTGTCTCACCTTATTCAAATATGTAAAATGCTTTAAATCCTTCTGGGAGAAAGGGGCTAAACACAAATGTTATTGGTTTTCTAATATGCAAAACATTAATGCAACCATTTCCAGTCTGCCAATTAGAGGAAATTCAAATGGGTATTTCTGACGTCTTACACAGGTTCTTACCTGTGCTGAGCTCTCTGATGTCTAGCTAGGCGTGTATTCGTGGCATAACAATTCTCACACTCAGAACAAGAAAATGGCCTCTCATCTGTGTGAGTTCTCTGATGTGTAACCAGACCTGATTTCCATGTAAAACATTTCCCACACTCAGAGCAAGGAAATGGTTTCTCACCTGTGTGAGTTCTGATGTCTATTAAGAAGTGATTTTCGTGTAAACAATTCCCCACACTCATAACATGGAAATATATTCTCACTTGTGTGACTTTCACTCATGTGCAACAAGATCTGATTTCTGTGTAAAAAAATCTCCACGCTCGTAACACAGAGATGGTTTCTCAGCTGTGTGATATCCCCGATGTCTAACAAGAAGTGTTTTCCGTGGAAACCATTCCCCACACTCATAACACGAAAATGGATTCACCCCTGTGTGACTTCTCTTATGTTTAACTTGATGTGATTTCTGTGTAAAACATTTCCCACGCTCAGAATGTGGAAATGGTTTTTCACCTGTGTGATATCCCTGATGTATAACAAGAAGTGATTTCCGTGTAAACAATTCCCCACACTCAGAACACTTTAATAGTTTCTTTCCTGTGTGACTTCGAGTATATTTGTTTATTCTATCACTGTTACGATCTGTACTATGTGCAGCGATATTTGAGTTACTAGGAGAACATTCCTCAGGAATATAGGGATCAGAAGATATATCTGCACTGTGAAATGCTGGATGTATATTTAGGTTTCCGTCTGGAGAGCCTTGTGTGATGTTCTTATCTTTGAATTTAAAATCTGGAAATGAAACGACATGTCCCTCCGAGGTATTCCTTGTATTGTTTCCACCTGGTAGAAATAAAGAAGATAACTAAGTATCCCCATAGCAAAGGCATAATTCATCTTTATATAATCTCACTCCTATTCCCATAGGTTTGTACTTAGTACACCATAAATACTTTGAGTGTGCCACATAATACTGGGGAAGACCATATATAATGACTGTTATACATGTCCCGCACATGCTCTGCTATCACATGGAGGAAAATGAATGCCTTAGTTTTATGTTCCAATCCCCCATGCAGGAGTGTATAATAGGGGCTGATGGCTCCTGATGTACGATATACACCAGAGAGTGTGGTGGGGAGACTGGTCAGATCTCTGGGCTGGTAACACACACAGTGACATGATGTGAGGGGGAGAGCAGGAGTATAATAGGGGCTGATGGATTCTGATGTACGAGATACACCAGAGAGTGTGGGGAGGAGACTGGTCAGATCTCTGGGCTGGTAACACAGAGTGATATGATGTGAGGGGGAGAGCAGGAGTATAATAGCGGTTGATGGCTTCTGATGTACGAGATACACCAGAGAGTGTGGAGAGGAGACTGGTCAGATCTCTGGGCTGGTAACACACAGTGACATGATGTGAGGGGGAGAGCAGGAGTATAATAGGGGCTGATGGCTCCTGATGTATGAGATACACCAGAGAGTGTGGGGAGGAGACTGGTCAGAACTCTGGGCTGGTAACACAGTGACATGATGTGAGGGGTAGAGCCGGAGTATAATAGGGGCTGATGGCTCTTAACTCCCTCATTAGTTTAGACTGACAGAGAAAACAGGATTTTGGTACTTACCGGTAAATCCATTTCTCCTACGTCCTAGAGGATGCTGGGGACTCCAAAAGGACCATGGGGTATAGACGGATCCGCAGGAGCTTGGGCACACTATAAAGACTTAAAACTGGGTGTGAACTGGCTCCTCCCTCTATGCCCCTCCTCCAGACCTCAGTTAGACTTTGTGCCCAGAAGTGAATGGACACACACTAGGGGAGCTCTCCTGAGTTTCTCTAAAAGACTTTATGTTCGTTTTTTTATTTTCAGGGAGACCTGCTGGCTACAGGCTCCCTGCAGCGTGGGAGTGAGGGGGGAGAAGCAGGACCTACTTCTGTGAGTTTCAAGGCTCTGCTTCTCGGCTACTGCACACCATTAGCTGCAGAGGGTTCGATCACTTGGTGCGCCTAGCTGCTTGTTCCCGGAGCCACGCCGTCACCCCCTCACAGAAGCCAGAAGAAAGAAGTCGGGTGAGTATGAGAAGAACAGAAGACTTCAGGACGGCAGAAGACTTCAGTAACGGAGGTACAGTGGTAGTGCTGCGCTCCATGCTCCCCCACACCAACGGCACTCACAGGGTGCAGGGCGCTGGGGGGGAGCGCCCTGGGCAGCAGTTACTGGGTTTTCTTAAAGGGGCTGACACAGGAGTGGATTAGTGCCTGGGCACTGTTGTCCTACCCCCGTCAGAGTATACTCTACCTACCCCCCCCCCCCCCGCACAGCCAGCTTCCCAGGCTTATGGAGGGATATATATATTTTTATTTATGGTTATTAACGTTATTCTGGGGCCGGGGGTTTTGGCGTTCCCACCCCCCCCCCCCCTCTCCCCCCGCCCGTCATCTAAGTGTGGCGCATTGCGCGCCGTTGCCTGGCCGCCACTAAGCTTCCCGCCTAGCGCGCCCGACGGGGCCGAGGCGCTTCGCCCCGGACCCCGCCAGCATGCTCCCACAGCACGCCGGTCTCCGATGGAGCCGAGACGGAAGGGAGAGCACTAGGGGGGAACACAGCGGGCAGGTAAGCGGTAGCGGGCGGCTGCGGGGCTCCGTGTATCGGACCCCGCCGGCGGTTGCAGCGCACTGTGCGCTAGTTGTTCAGCAGGCCCCATGGGTGCAGGGCGCTGGGGGGGAGCGTCCTGGGCAGCATTTCTAAATTATGCCCGGATTCCGGGGGTCTTCACCCGCCGGGGCACCACAACATGAGCACTGCGCTCAGGGACTCCCACACACCAACAGTTTCGTGGGTGCGGGGCGCAGGGGGGGGCGCCCTGGGCTGCGTGTAGTATTGTATATATAGATTTATATACATGAGATACATACCCTCCAACATTTTACACAGATTAAAAAGGTACAGTTGGAGGGTATGGAGATATAGCTCTGTATAACTTAAATGCAATTTATGTTAGGCGGGCGTAAGCGCGCTGGGAAGAGCGGAGCTTAGCCTTAACATAGGAGTCGACGCCATTTTTTACTAGGTCCCCGCCAAAATTATTTCCTGAAAGTGGGGGACTCAGTGTTCTTAATGCTATAGGGTAATGTAGCATTATGTTATTTAAGGGGCGCAGACTACTGGTGGTGTTATCACAATAATTATGTCGACAGATGTGAGGATTTGGTCGACAGCGCCTGTGGGGATGACTGGCGTTTTCGCCGACACTGGCCAGTATTTGGTTTAAACACTTAAGTTTAAGCAGGTGGCTTTTGTGCACTTAAAAATAAGTAAGCACGTTAGAGGGGACACAACAGTCCGTCGATATCATGTCGGCGTCAATAGTAATGCCTGGGGAAGACTTTTACAGACTGTAAATGCCTTGTACCTATATTGCTTGTATATATAGATATATATATATATATATATAATATGTAATATATATATAATATGTAGCGGGAGTCTTATTACATTTGTAGAGGTATGCTTTCCTCAGACCCCTTGGGGGGCCCAGAATATTATTATTTTGGCCCGTTTACTAGTCCGTGCTGTCGACATTTACTCCGTTTCTGTCGACCGTAAAGTTCCTGGTAGTTTCACATCGGGGGCACGTCAGTACATGGTTATACACTTTCACAACACACTACTGTCACTAGGGACCTGACGGGTCTGGGTAATCCACTTGCGTATAGGTTACGTCTATACATATATATGTGTAGATATAACTTTATATATGTATCTTTACGATACGGGTGTTGTATTGTGTATTACATTATGTATATCCATGTATGCTGAGATAATGCTATTCTCATGTACTGACCGCTCTGTTGATTAAGTTATAGTTTGTCCAGGACGAGTTGGTTTCGATCCTCTCAAGGAGTCTGAATATTAATCTCTTCACAACACGGAGAGAAAAGTGTGGCAGTCAACTCCTGATCGACGCAGGGTCGTTCGCAAAGGATCATACACAGGCAGCTAAGTGAAAGTTTATTTCTATGTTTTGACATTATATGTAATGTACGCACTTGGGGGAGTGCGATAGTTGGGTCAGCATCCACTGGACTGATCCTACTCAGGGGGCGTAGGCTTGCCTATGTTTATGTTTCCTTATAACATTACAGCAGGCTGTCACGGGACAGCAGGTGGTGTGACCGGGAAAATGCGGAAGAGGTCTCCGGGAGATGCTGGTGAGAGATATATAGCTGCTGGTGTGGCCTCTCTTCAGTCAATCTCGGCGGTATCCGCTGGTAAGTTTAAATTAGTGAAATTTTGTGGGATGCAGTCGTTTTCACCGGTTCGATACCGTTCTTTTTTCCTTTTCTGTGAAGACAGTGGAAGGTGAAAAGGTAAGTATTCTGCAGCCTTGTTAGGTTCGCAGAAGTGGACGTAGTTTTCTGTTTCCACTACCTACACCACTTATCGCTGAGTCTGTCTGACTGGTTACCGCTCCGGTGACCACTTGTTTATCAGTTAGTCCAGGAATAGACTAGCACCTGTGAGTTATTTATAGAAGCCAAAGGGGAACATTTTGAGCTAAGGTTGTTTCCCCTTGCTATTTTATCTAATAGATCTTGCCTTTCCTATATGAAAGGGGAGGTAGCACGCGACCCCATACAAAGGTGCGTCAAGTTCAGGACATTGGTTGTCCTTGTAAGATCCCCAGCATCCTCTACGCGGTGCAGGTCGTGGTTTATCCCTGACTGTTCTTTGGCGCAGGGATTGGCCTGGTGTTACCAATGAAGCAGACGTCTGAAGTGGGTTTCAGAGTTGATACTGACCGGTTAGGGTTAGGTGTTTTTCCTGTGGAAAGAGGTCTGGGGATCCAGAGTGCAATCGGCTTTGAGGTGACACCTCATCAATAAGTTCCATTAATAAGACAGATGGTTGCGGCATAAGAAGCCTTTTGCGGTGAGCAGATCTAATAACAGAGCGGGTTGCATGGGACCGATTAGAAATGTAGTCCAGGTCTCACCTGCGCATACACCGGTCTATAATCAAAACAGCCAGGACTTCGCTCCTGTGCTGTTTGCTCGGTTCTTTCCTTCTAGAGGAATGAAGGTTAGGGATCCAGGTTTAGATCCGGGTGTCCGTGCATTCAGATCTCCGAAGCTGGAGAGCAGTCCTTTGCAAGGGACGTATTTCCAGAGGGTGTGGGCAAGTTGGAAAGCTTGTCCGCTGTAAGTTTTATTGAAATATTCTTCATGTTCTGTCCGTATTAATTCTGCCAGACGACTTGTCAGCAATGGCATAAGTAAGCCGCTAGTGCGGAACAAGGAAAAAGCGGAACTGACAGAAGATGCACAGTTTGCAGTTGAGTGGGATGTCTGGTAAAAGCTATATTAGCAGCCTTCGTTCCGGAGGCAAACGATGGAGAAATAAATTTCCTCTGCGGACACGATATCCAGCCGGGGAAAAATTCTGTCATCATCGAGATGCTTTCCCGGACGTGACAAGTCTTTGTGGAATGTCGCAATTGGTCATGTTGGTGTCTCTCTTCAATGAGAGGCATCGAGGAGATTGTTCCAGGTTAAGGGACACTCAAGTTATAACAGTAGACATCCTCGTGACACCGTGGGTGTTTTTAGTCGATCTAGGTGGCCTCTCCGTTTCACCTTTCTGACAGTGGTAAGCGTAAGATGATCTGAGGTTCCGATGATCCTCTTAAAATACATTTTAGTCAGCGAGGGTGGGCTATCCAGTTTTCATAAGACATTACTGCCCTCTTCCTTTACGTGGCGTGTATTAGCACGTAACGCGTCTGCGTCTGGCGACGAGACGGTTGAAGGTCATGTCCTAAGTCGAAAGGTTGTTCCCAGTGAAGTAGTTTTTTCAAATATTTAGGCTACGAAAGAACTAACGGCACAATGCTTCCACCATTGTTGGAGTAATTATGTGTCTCGGTGTGTAGCCAGGAAGGCTCCTTTGGAGGACTTTCGGCTAGCTCATGCTTAGCCATACAAGCCGAGGTGGAGGAAAGCCTAATAAGTTCCTGTACGATGTCTCTCTTGGAAAGTGGTCAGGCTATTGACTTTGACGTCCGCAAGGCGGGTGTCGGAAGTGATGGTCTTGGCTCACAAGAGCCTTGTTTGATCTTTCAGGTAGATAGAGAGGAATTGAGTTCCCGGTTGGAACTTCTACCAATAGTGTTTCTGGCTTTCACAGAAATCGGCCTATGTTGATGCCGGGGGTTACTTAGGCATTAGCTGGTTCAAATTCCCTTGGTCTAGTCTGGGATTTGAGTAGGTAGGTCATCACTTTGGCTCACTTTGGAAAAGCAGAGGCCCTGTGGGTCTGGTGTGTTTCCATCTTGATCTGGGAGAATGTTTATACAGTCAGTTACAGGCTGAATCTGTGATGAAGCTTGACAGGTTCGTTCTGCGACTGCTTTGTTGTCACCGAAGTCGGTGGAGGTTTCTTCCTTTGGAAAGATGTTTTTTTTCTTGGGCGGATGCCCGAGGAGTCTCGGCGGTTCAGCTATTGCCGAGCGAATTCTTGATCGGGGTCAAACGCTTTTACTATGCTTTACAAGTTTGATACCCTGATTTGGGGACCTTATGTTTGCTCACTCGTTGCTGCAGAGTAGTCCGCACTCTCCCGCCCGTTTTGGAGCTTTGGTATAAACCCCATGGTCCTTTTGGAGTCTCCAGCATCCTCTAGGACGTAGGAGAAAATAGGATTTTGGTACCTACCGGTAAATCCATTTCTCTTAATCCGTAGAGGATGCTGGGCGCCCGTCCCAGTGCGTTCTGTGTCTGCAGTTATTGCTTTTGGTTACACCCTGGTGGTGTGTCTTTTTGGTAGGGCGGTGGCTACCGTTGTTCATGCCATGGCATGCGGGGTCTTAATTTCGCTTATGTGGACACACCGTTTTGTGTTACATATTTTTCAGCATGTGGCTGTGTTTTGTTCATGCCTTTGCCTGGTATTCTACTGAATGCCACGTTCCACGGTGTGTTTGAGGTGTGAGCTGGTATGACACTCACTGTGTTTGTAACAATAAATTCTTTCCTCGAAATGTCCATCTCTTCTGGGCACAGTTTTCTAACTGAGGTCTGGAGGAGGGGCATAGAGGGAGGAGCCAGTTCACACCCAGTTTTAAGTCTTTATAGTGTGCCCAAGCTCCTGCGGATCCGTCTATACCCCATGGTCCTTTTGGAGTCCCCAGCATCCTCTACGGACTAAGAGAAAAGGATTTACCGGTAGGTACCAAAATCCTATTTTCTCTGATTCCACAGGGGACAGTGGAAGCTAATGACCGTGGGGTATAGATGGGTGAATAAGTGGAGCCGGCCCTTTAAATTTATACGTGTGACTAGTAGAGATGAGCGCCGGAAATTTTTCGGGTTCTGTGTTTTGGTTTTGGGTTCGGTTCCGCGGCCGTGTTTTGGGTTCGACCGCGTTTTGGCAAAACCTCACCGATTTTTTTTTGTCGGATTCGGGTGTGTTTTGGATTCGGGTGTTTTTTTCAAAAAACCCTAAAAAACAGCTTAAATCATAGAATTTGGGGTCATTTTGATCCCAAAGTATTATTAACCTCAAAAACCATAATTTACACTCATTTTCAGTCTATTCTGAATACCTCACATCTCACAATATTATTTTTAGTCCTAAAATTTGCACCGAGGTCGCTGTGTGAGTAAGATAAGCGACCCTAGTGGCCGACACAAACACCGGGCCCATCTAGGAGTGGCACTGCAGTGTCACGCAGGATGTCCCTTCCAAAAAACCCTCCCCAAACAGCACATGACGCAAAGAAAAAAAGAGGCGCAATGAGGTAGCTGACTGTGTGAGTAAGATAAGCGACCCTAGTGGCCGACACAAACACCGGGCCCATCTAGGAGTGGCACTGCAGTGTCACGCAGGATGTCCCTTCCAAAAAACCCTCCCCAAACAGCACATGACGCAAAGAAAAAAAGAGGCGCAATGAGGTAGCTGACTGTGTGAGTAAGATAAGCGACCCTAGTGGCCGACACAAACACCGGGCCCATCTAGGAGTGGCACTGCAGTGTCACGCAGGATGGCCCTTCCAAAAAACCCTCCCCAAACAGCACATGACGCAAAGAAAAAAAGAGGCGCAATGAGGTAGCTGACTGTGTGAGTAAGATAAGCGACCCTAGTGGCCGACACAAACACCGGGCCCATCTAGGAGTGGCACTGCAGTGTCACGCAGGATGGCCCTTCCAAAAAACCCTCCCCAAACAGCACATGACGCAAAGAAAAAAAGAGGCGCAATGAGGTAGCTGACTGTGTGAGTAAGATAAGCGACCCTAGTGGCCGACACAAACACCGGGCCCATCTAGGAGTGGCACTGCAGTGTCACGCAGGATGGCCCTTCCAAAAAACCCTCCCCAAACAGCACATGACGCAAAGAAAAATAAAAGAAAAAAGAGGTGCAAGATGGAATTGTCCTTGGGCCCTCCCACCCACCCTTATGTTGTATAAACAGGACATGCACACTTTAACCAACCCATCATTTCAGTGACAGGGTCTGCCACACGACTGTGACTGATATGACGGGTTGGTTTGGACCCCCCCCAAAAAAGAAGCAATTAATCTCTCCTTGCACAAACTGGCTCTACAGAGGCAAGATGTCCACCTCATCATCATCCTCCGATATATCACCGTGTACATCCCCCTCCTCACAGATTATCAATTCGTCCCCACTGGAATCCACCATCTCAGCTCCCTGTGTACTTTGTGGAGGCAATTGCTGCTGGTCAATGTCTCCGCGGAGGAATTGATTATAATTCATTTTAATGAACATCATCTTCTCCACATTTTCTGGATGTAACCTCGTACGCCGATTGCTGACAAGGTGAGCGGCGGCACTAAACACTCTTTCGGAGTACACACTGGAGGGAGGGCAACTTAGGTAGAATAAAGCCAGTTTGTGCAAGGGCCTCCAAATTGCCTCTTTTTCCTGCCAGTATAAGTACGGACTGTGTGACGTGCCTACTTGGATGCGGTCACTCATATAATCCTCCACCATTCTTTCAATGTTGAGAGAATCATATGCAGTGACACTAGACGACATGTCCGTAATCGTTGTCAGGTCCTTCAGTCCGGACCAGATGTCAGCATCAGCAGTCGCTCCAGACTGCCCTGCATCACCGCCAGCGGGTGGGCTCGGAATTCTGAGCCTTTTCCTCGCACCCCCAGTTGCGGGAGAATGTGAAGGAGGAGATGTTGACAGGTCGCGTTCCGCTTGACTTGACAATTTTCTCACCAGCAGGTCTTTCAACCCCAGCAGACTTGTGTCTGCCGGAAAGAGAGATCCAAGGTAGGTTTTAAATCTAGGATCGAGCACGGTGGCCAAAATGTAGTGCTCTGATTTCAACAGATTGACCACCCGTGAATCCTTGTTAAGCGAATTAAGGGCTCCATCCACAAGTCCCACATGCCTAGCGGAATCGCTCCGTGTTAGCTCCTCCTTCAATGTCTCCAGCTTCTTCTGCAAAAGCCTGATGAGGGGAATGACCTGACTCAGGCTGGCAGTGTCTGAACTGACTTCACGTGTGGCAAGTTCAAAGGGCATCAGAACCTTGCACAACGTTGAAATCATTCTCCACTGCACTTGAGACAGGTGCATTCCACCTCCTATATCGTGCTCAATTGTATAGGCTTGAATGGCCTTTTGCTGCTCCTCCAACCTCTGAAGCATATAGAGGGTTGAATTCCACCTCGTTACCACTTCTTGCTTCAGATGATGGCAGGGCAGGTTCAGTAGTTTTTGGTGGTGCTCCAGTCTTCTGTACGTGGTGCCTGTACGCCGAAAGTGTCCCGCAATTCTTCTGGCCACCGACAGCATCTCTTGCACGCCCCTGTCGTTTTTTAAAAAATTCTGCACCACCAAATTCAAGGTATGTGCAAAACATGGGACGTGCTGGAATTTGCCCATATTTAATGCACACACAATATTGCTGGCGTTGTCCGATGCCACAAATCCACAGGAGAGTCCAATTGGGGTAAGCCATTCTGCGATGATCTTCCTCAGTTGCCGTAAGAGGTTTTTAGCTGTGTGCGTATTCTGGAAAGCGGTGATACAAAGCGTAGCCTGCCTAGGAAAGAGTTGGCGTTTGCGAGATGCTGCTACTGATGCCGCCGCTGCTGTTCTTGCGGCGGGAGTCCATACATCTACCCAGTGGGCTGTCACAGTCATATAGTCCTGACCCTGCCCTGCTCCACTTGTCCACATGTCCGTGGTTAAGTGGACATTGGGTACAACTGCATTTTTTAGGACACTGGTGAGTCTTTTTCTGACGTCCGTGTACATTCTCGGTATCGCCTGCCTACAGAAGTGGAACCTAGATGGTATTTGGTAACGGGGGCACACTGCCTCAATAAATTGTCTAGTTCCCTGTGAACTAACGGCGGATACCGGACGCACGTCTAACACCAACATAGTTGTCAAGGCCTCAGTTATCCGCTTTGCAGCAGGATGACTGCTGTGATATTTCATCTTCCTCGCAAAGGACTGTTGGACAGTCAATTGCTTACTGGAAGTAGTACAAGTGGGCTTACGACTTCCCCTCTGGGATGACCATCGACTCCCAGCAGCAACAACAGCAGCGCCAGCAGCAGTAGGCGTTACACGCAAGGATGCATCGGAGGAATCCCAGGCAGGAGAGGACTCGTCAGAATTGCCAGTGACATGGCCTGCAGGACTATTGGCATTCCTGGGGAAGGAGGAAATTGACACTGAGGGAGTTGGTGGGGTGGTTTGCGTGAGCTTGGTTACAAGAGGAAGGGATTTACTGGTCAGTGGACTGCTTCCGCTGTCGCCCAAAGTTTTTGAACTTGTCACTGACTTATTATGAATGCGCTGCAGGTGACGTATAAGGGAGGATGTTCCGAGGTGGTTAACGTCCTTACCCCTACTTATTACAGCTTGACAAAGGGAACACACGGCTTGACAAATGTTGTCCGCATTTCTGGTGAAATACTTCCACACCGAAGAGCTGATTTTTTTGGTATTTTCACCAGGCATGTCAACAGCCATATTCCTCCCACGGACAACAGGTGTCTCCCCGGGTGCCTGACTTAAACAAACCACCTCACCATCAGAATCCTCCTGGTCAATTTCCTCCCCAGCGCCAGCAACACCCATATCCTCCTCATCCTGGTGTACTTCAACACTGACATCTTCAATCTGACTATCAGGAACTGGACTGCGGGTGCTCCTTCCAGCACTTGCAGGGGGCGTGCAAATGGTGGAAGGCGCATGCTCTTCACGTCCAGTGTTGGGAAGGTCAGGCATCGCAACCGACACAATTGGACTCTCCTTGTGGATTTGGGATTTCGAAGAACGCACAGTTCTTTGCGGTGCTTTTGCCAGCTTGAGTCTTTTCAGTTTTCTAGCGAGAGGCTGAGTGCTTCCATCCTCATGTGAAGCTGAACCACTAGCCATGAACATAGGTCAGGGCCTCAGCCGTTCCTTGCCACTCCGTGTGGTAAATGGCATATTGGCAAGTTTACGCTTCTCCTCCGACAATTTTATTTTAGGTTTTGGAGTCCTTTTTTTTACTGATATTTGGTGTTTTGGATTTGACATGCTCTGTACTAGGACATTGGGCATCGGCCTTGGCAGACGACGTTGCTGGCATTTCATCGTCTCGGCCATGACTAGTGGCAGCAGCTTCAGCACGAGGTGGAAGTGGATCTTGATCTTTCCCTAATTTTGGAACCTCAACATTTTTGTTCTCCATATTTTAATAGGCACAACTAAAAGGCACCTCAGGTAAACAATGGAGATGGATGGATACTAGTATACAATTATGGATGGACTGCCGAGTGCCGACACAGAGGTAGCTACAGCCGTGGACTATTGTACTGTACTGTGTCTGCTGCTAATATAGACTGGATGATAATGAGATGTAGTATGTATGTATAAAGAAGAAAGAAAAAAAAACCACGGGTAGGTGGTATACAATTATGGATGGACTGCCGAGTGCCGACACAGAGGTAGCTACAGCCGTGGACTACCGTACTGTGTCTGCTGCTAATATAGACTGGTTGATAATGAGATGTTGTATGTATAAAGAAGAAAGAAAAAAAAAACCACGGGTAGGTGGTATACAATTATGGACGGACTGCCGAGTGCCGACACAGAGGTAGCTACAGCCGTGGACTACCGTACTGTGTCTGCTGCTAATATAGACTGGTTGATAATGAGATGTAGTATGTATAAAGAAGAAAGAAAAAAAAAACCACGGGTAGGTGGTATACAATTATGGACGGACTGCCGAGTGCCGACACAGAGGTAGCTACAGCCGTGGACTACCGTACTGTACTGTGTCTGCTGCTAATATAGACTGGATGATAATGAGATGTAGTATGTATAAAGAAGAAAAAAAAAAAAACCACGGGTAGGTGGTATACAATTATGGACGGACTGCCGAGTGCCGACACAGAGGTAGCTACAGCCGTGGACTACCGTACTGTACTGTGTCTGCTGCTAATATAGACTGGTTGATAAAGAGATGTAGTATGTATGTATAAAGAAGAAAGAAAAAAAAACCACGGGTAGGTGGTATACAATTATGGATGGACTGCCGAGTGCCGACACAGAGGTAGCTACAGCCGTGGACTACTGTACTGTGTCTGCTGCTAATATAGACTGGTTGATAAAGAGATGTAGTATGTATGTATAAAGAAGAAAGAAAAAAAAACCACGGGTAGGTGGTATACAATTATGGACGGACTGCCGAGTGCCGACACAGAGGTAGCTACAGCCGTGGACTACCGTACTGTACTGTGTCTGCTGCTAATATAGACTGGTTGATAAAGAGATGTAGTATGTATGTATAAAGAAGAAAGAAAAAAAAACCACGGGTAGGTGGTATACAATTATGGATGGACTGCCGAGTGCCGACACAGAGGTAGCTACAGCCGTGGACTACTGTACTGTGTCTGCTGCTAATATAGACTGGTTGATAAAGAGATGTAGTATGTATGTATAAAGAAGAAAGAAAAAAAAACCACGGGTAGGTGGTATACAATTATGGATGGACTGCCGAGTGCCGACACAGAGGTAGCTACAGCCGTGAACTACCGTACTGTGTCTGCTGCGACTGGATGATAAATAATGATATAAAAAAAATATATATATCACTACTGCAGCCGGACAGGTATATATTATATAATGACGGACCTGCTGGACACTGTCTGTCAGCAGAATGAGTTTTTTATAGAATAAAAAAAAAAACACCACACAAGTCACACGACGAGTGTTTAACTTTTTCAGGCAATCACAATATAGTATACTACTAACTATACTGGTGGTCAGTGTGGTCAGGTCACTGGTCAGTCACACTGGCAGTGGCACTCCTGCAGCAAAAGTGTGCACTGTTTAATTTTAATAATATGTACTCCTGGCTCCTGCTATAACCTATAACTGGCACTGCTCCCCAGTCTCCCCCACAATTATAAGCTGTGTGAGCACAGTCAGATATATACATAGATGATGCAGCACACTGGGCTGAGCAGTGCACACAGATATGGTATGTGACTGAGTCACTGTGTATCGTTTTTTTCAGGCAGAGAACGGATTATATTAAATAAAACTGCACTGTCTGGTGGTCACTGTGGTCAGTCACTACTAAACTCTGCACTCTCTACAGTACTCCTAAGCTCCAGTAAATCAAGTGTCTCTGTCTCAAATCAATCTCACTCTCTCTCTTCTAATCTAAATGGAGAGGACGCCAGCCACGTCCTCTCCCTATCAATCTCAATGCACGTGTGAAAATGGCGGCGACGCGCGGCTCCTTATATAGAATCCGAGTCTCGCGAGAATCCGACAGCGTCATGATGACATTCGGGCGCGCTCGGGTTAACCGAGCAAGGCGGGAAGATCCGAGTCGCTCGGACCCGTGAAAAAAAACATGAAGTTCGGGCGGGTTCGGATTCCGAGGAACCGAACCCGCTCATCTCTAGTGACTAGCTCCTACGCCTCTATGCCCCCCTCCAGACCAGTTAAGAGAAACTGAGCCAGAGGAGAGAGAGAGAGAGAGAGAACACAACTCTAGGGGAGGTTAAACATATGAAACAGAATCTGATAATTCATAGAACAATATGCATAAACAGATGCAGTCACAACATAACACCACACATGCAATGACAGGAAAAGCAGCGCAGGACAGGCATCCAGTGTCCTCTGTGGAATCAGAGAAATGGATTTACTGGTAAGAACCAAAATCCAATTTTCTCTTTCATCCACTAGGGGACACTGGAGGCCAATGACATTGGGGACACCCCAGAGCACTCTACACAGGTAGGTGAGCGCTGTGAAACCTGCAACATAGAGCTGCAAAGATCTCAAACCAGTAGAATCTGACCAAAGTCGTTTGGCCAGACCAGGTAGCCGCACGACACAGGTTGCATAGTTGAAACCCCTCGGGCAGCTGCCCCTGAAGGTCCCATACCTGTGGAGTGTGCAGAATTGGATGAAGGTGGAGTTTGAGAGGAAGCCAAATAGGCCTGCTGAATAGGCAGGCAAATACAGCGAGATGTCAGCGTTGACGCAGGCCAACACGGCGTATCAACAACATAGAGGACAAAGTGTCTCTGATTTCCTCAGCTGAGCCGTCTGGTCTACAGAGATGTGCAGGGCCTGTACCACCTCCAAGGATTGTGAGGATGTAGAATCCTCCAAAAGATCAGGTAACACTATGGTCTGGTTAATTGGAAAGAAAACACCCGAGGCAGAAATTCCTGCATTGTGCAGAGTTTCACGCTAACCCTCTGGAAGATTAGATAATCAGAGCGACGCAAGAGAGCTCTCAGTTCCAAGACCCGTCTGGCTGAAGCCAAAGCGAGAAGAATCACAGTCTTCCAGGAGAGAAATTTGTAATCAGCCGTCTTCAACAGCTCGAAGAAGGAGGACTGGAGGAAAAACAGAACCAGGTTTAGGTCCCAAGGTGCAGTGGGAGGAACAAAGGGAAGCTGAAGACAAATCACCGCCTTGAGAAAAAAATTCTGCAGTTCCTGTATTAAGACCAGAATGCTCTGGAAAAAACATTAAGAAAGCAGATATCTGCACTTACAACCAGAGGTGAAGAAACGATGAACGGTTTGGAAAAGGAAATCTATTATGTACTCCTGGGAGACCAGGCTTCCCCAGGTGAGAGGGTAGCCAGTCATGCAGCTGGTCTGCTGGTAGTCTTAAGATCCTGGTTCAAGAGACTGCTGCAGTTCAACCTCTACCTCAGGTACATGAAAGGACCACAAAGACGGGTCAGAATATGTTCTGTGTGGAGTCACCTGAAAATGAGTTTCTACTGATTCCTCATCTGTCTGCCAATGGCGAAGCCATAGGGCTCTATGGGCTGAGATTGCCAATGTAGAACCGGAGAGAGCACATCTCTAAAAGCATCCTCTAAACCAAGAGCAGATTAACAAATAAGTACTGCAAGTGACAAGATCAGCTCCTGGGAGACCAGCTTGCTACCCTGTTGACAGCCCCTTGGCCCAGGCATCAATAGCCATGTAAATCCAGGAACCAACAAGAGCAGGGCAAAAGATTACCCCTCCCACAGTGAAATTAGACTCAAGCGTAGTCTCCAACTTACAATTTGATGGTTCCTTTAGGGAAGTAGCACCAAACTGGTAGTACAGTTGTCTTTGACAGACGTGACGCGTAAAGTTCCCCTGTTGGAGGAGTCTCCTACCGTACTCTGCTTTCTGTGGGAGAAAAAAAAAAGAGGAAGAGGCAAGCAGAAGCCATGAAACTTTTTATATTTCCAAGGTAATGTTATCTGGTCATCTAATTCCTGTTGGGAAATGACCAAAGAGCCTTGTTTCTTCCCAAAAAGGGAAGGTTGCGAAGGTCCGTGGTTGGTGACCTCAGGTGCCTGAACCACTGCCAGGATCATTGGCTCTATGTCCTTGTAATTGACCTCCGAGTGCTTCTAGGGAGTGACTTTCGTCGGAGATTTCCTGTCTCAAGTGTGGAAGACTGTTCCTCCATCAAAGAGTCATCTGATAAGACAACAGACGGTAAAAGGGCCTCTCCTGTAGGACCCAATATCTTGGTTATACCCGCCACTGACAGAGCCTGCACCCAAGCCGGTCCTGATGTAGGCATCTACACTGCCCTCTGTGATCTGGAGGCCTCTCTATCCTTCAAGAGGATAAAGCTAACACGATTTCTGTGGCATGAACACTGCTGGAGCTTGTGAAACTGAATACCAGCCTTACTTGAGTAACAGAACAGAGACACCTCCTGGGTACCTAAGTCTGCACTGAGCTAAGCTTCGCACCTTCAATGTCCAAGTTGGCACATTTAACAAATGTTTTACATATCAGCGCTGTCGCTGTGTAGGAATCTGTATATGCGCCCAGCAGTGCCATGGTGTAGAGCGTTCAACGGGCTGTTTACTGACCCCTAGACTCTCCGCTAGTCAGGGAGCCTGGGTATACTCACGGCTGCCGTGCTGGTCGGTGGCCTGGGGGTGATCCGAATGCAAGCGGCCATGTTGGGACTGACACAGAGACTGATGTCTCTGCAGCCGGGAACCTGGGCACCAACCTCAAGAGGTGGGAACGGGTTCCCCTGACAGCTCCCACATCGCAGGCAGACAGGAGCAGTGCTGTCTGCCCATCCCCTGCTTGAGATTGCAGCTTTGATAAAAAAAAATAAAAAATCTAGAGAAAGCCAAGAGAGCAACCAGCTCCCTCTGGCACATTTTATAACTGGAGAGGGGGCATAGAGGAGGAGGAGCCAGTCACACTTATAAATGTAAAGTGCTGACTCTACTTATGCCCCCGTCTACACCCCACTGTCATTAGCCTCCAGTGTCGCCTGTGGATGAAGGAGGAAAGATTGTTGTAATAATAAGATTTTAAACCCACCGGTAAATCTTTTTCTCGTAGACCGCAGAGGATGCTGGGGACTCCGTAAGGATCATGGCGATAGACGGGCTCCGCAGGAGACATGGGCACTTTAAGAAAGACTTTAGGTATGGGTGTGCACTGGCTCCTCCCTCTATGCCCCTCCTCCAGACCTCAGTTAGAGAAACTGTGCCCAGAGGAGACGGACAGTACGAGGAAAGGATTTTTGTTAATCCAAGGGCAAGATTCATACCAGCCACACCAATCACACCGTATAACTTGTGATATACTAACCAGTTTACAGTATTAAAACAACATAGCATCAGTCCAAGACCGATGAAAACTATAACATAACCCTTATGTAAGCAAAACTATATACAAGTCTTGCAGAAGTAGTCCGCACTTGGGACGGGCGCCCAGCATCCTCTACGGACTACGAGAAAAAGATTTACCGTCAGGTTTAAAATCTTATTTTCTCTTACGTCCTAGAGGATGCTGGGGACTCCGTAAGGACCATGAGGATTATACCAAAACTCCCAAACGGGCGGGAGAGTGCGGATGACTCTGCAGCACCGATTGAGCAAACAGGAGGTCCTCCTCAGCCAGGGTATCAAACTTATAGAATTTTGCAAAGGTGTTTGAACCCGACCAAGAAGCAGCTCGGCACAGCTGTAGTGCCGAGACCCCCCGGGCAGCCGCCCAAGAAGAGCCCACCTTCCTAGTGGAATGGGCCTTGACCGATTTTGGTAACTGCAATCCAGCCGTAGAATGAGCCTGCTGAATCGTGTTACAGATCCAGCGAGCAATAGTCTGCTTTGAAGCAGGGGCGCCAACCTTGTTGGACGCATATAGGACAAACAGTGCTTCTGTTTATCTGACTCTAGCCATTCTGGCCACGTAAATTTTCAAAGCCCTGACTACATCAAGGTACTCGGAATCCTCCAAGTCGCGCGTAGCCACAGGCACCACAATAGCTTGGTTCATATGAAAAGATGACACCACCTTAGGCAAGAATTGAGGGCGGGTCCGCAATTCCGCTCTATCCATATGGAAAACTAGATAGGGGCTTTTATGAGACAAAGCCGCCAATTCCGACACTCGCCTAGCCGAAGCCAAGGCTAACAACATGACCATTTTCCAAGTGAAATATTTTAGTTTCACTGTTTTAAGTGGTTCAAACCAGTGCGACTTAAGGAAACTCAACACCACGTTAAGGTCCCAAGGCGCCACCAGAGGTACAAAAGGAGGCTGAATATGCAGCACTCCCTTTACAAAAGTCTGTACTTCTGGGAGAGAAGCCAATTCCTTTTGAAAGAAAATGGATAAGGCCGAAATCTGAACCTTAATGGAGCCTAATTTTAGGCCCAAATTCACTCCAGTTTGTAGGAAGTGAAGGAAACGGCCCAGATGGAATTCTTCCGGAGGAGCATTCCTGGCCTCACACCAAGCAACATATTTTCGCCATATACGGTGATAATGTTTAGCTGTCACGTCCTTCCTAGCCTTTATCAGAGTAGGAATGACCTCATCCGGAATGCCCTTTTCCGCTAGGATCCGGCGTTCAACCGCCATGCCGTCAAACGCAGCCGCGGTAAGTCTTGGAACAGACAGGGCCCCTGTTGCAACAGGTCCTGTCGTAGAGGAAGAGGCCATAGATCTTCGGTGAGCATTTCCAGTAGATCCGGATACCAGGTCCTTCGTGGCCAATCTGGAACAATGAGAATTGTCTGTACTCCTCTTTTCATTATTATTCTCAACACCTTTGGGATAAGAGGAAGAGGAGGAAACACATAGACCGACTGGAACACCCACGGTGTCACTAAGGCGTCTACAGCTACCGCCTGAGGGTCTTTTGATCTGGCGCAATACCTCTGCAGCTTTTTGTTGAGGCGGGATGCCATCATGTCTATCTGGGGCAGTCCCCACTGACTTGCAATCTGTGCGAAGACCTCCTGATGAAGTCCCCACTCTCCTGGATGCAGGTCGTGTCTGCTGAGAAAGTCTGCTTCCCAGTTGTCCACTGCCGGAATGAACACTGCTGACAGTGCGCTTACATGATTTTCCGCCCAGCGAAGAATCCTGGCGGCTTCCGCCATTGCCACTCTGCTCCTTGTGCCGCCTTGGCGGTTTACATGAGCCACTGCGGTGATGTTGTCTGACTGGATCAGAACTGGTCAGTCGCGCAGTAAGGTCTCCGCTTGACGTAGGGCGTTGTATATGGCCCTCAGTTCCAGGATGTTGATGTGAAGACAAGTCTCTTGACTTGACCAAAGACCTTGGAAGTTTCTTCCCTGCGTGACTGCTCCCCAACCTCGGAGGCTCACGTCCGTGGTCACCAGGATCCAGTCCTGAATGCCGAACCTGCGGCCTTCTAGAAGGTGAGCACTCTGCAGCCACCACAGGAGAGATACCCTGGGTCTGGGGGACAGGGTGATCAACCGATACATTTGTAGATGTGACCCGGACCACTTGTCCAATAGGTCCCATTGGAAAGTCCTTGCATGGAACCTGCAGAAGGGAATGGCTTCGTATGATGCCACCATCTTTCCCAGGACTCGAGTGCAGTGATGCACTGACACCTGTTTTGGCATCAATAAGTTCCTGACTAGAGTCATGAGTTCCTGAGCTTTTTCTATCGGAAGATAAACCCTTTTCTGGTCTGTATCCAGAATCATGCCCAAAAAAGTCAGACGAGTCGTAGGAACCAACTGCGATTTCGGGATATTAAGAATCCAGCCGTGTTGCTGTAACACCTTCAGTGAAAGTGACACGCTGTTCAGTAACTGCTCTCTTGATCTCGCTTTTATGAGGAGATCGTCCAAGTACGGGATAATTGTGACACCTTGCTTGCGCAGGAGCACCATCATTTCCGCCATTACCTTGGTGAAAATCCTCGGGGCCGTGGAAAGCCCAAACGGCAACTTCTGAAATTGGTAATGACAATCCTGTACCGCAAATCTCAGGTACGCCTGATGAGGTGGATAAATGGGAACATGAAGGTATGCATCCTTTATGTCCAGAGATACCATAAAATCCCCCCCTTCCAGGCTGGCGATGACCGCTCTGAGCGATTTCATCTTGAACTTGAACCTCTTCAAGTATAGGTTCAGGGATTTTAAATTTAAAATGGGTCTGACCGAACCGTCCGGTTTCGGGACCACAAATAGTGTTGAGTAATATCCCTTCCCTTGTTGAAGCAGGGGAACCTTGACCACCACCCGTTGAAGATACAATTTGTGAATTGCATTTAACACATCTCCCTTTCCGGGCGAGAAGCTGGTAGGCTGATTGGAAAAAACGGCGAGGAGGCACCTCTTCGAATTCCAGCTTGTAACCCTGGGAAACAATTTCTATTGTCCAGGGATCCACCTGAGTGTGAACCCAGATGTGGCTGAAAACTCGAAGACGTGCCCCCACTGGGGCGGACTCCTGTTGCGGAGCCCCAGCGTCATGCGGTGGATTTTGTAGAGGCTGGGGAGGACTACTGTTCCTGGGAACTAGCTGTGTTGTACAGCTTTTTTCCTCTGCCCTTAACACTGGCAAGAAAGGACGCACCTCGTACTTTCTTGTTTCTTTGTGATCGAAAGGACTGCATTTGATAATGTGGCGCTTTCTTAGGCTGTGAGGGAATTTAAGGTAGAAAATTTGATTTACCAGCTGTAGCTGTGGAGACCAGGTCCGAGAGACCTTCCCCAAACAATTCCTCACCCTTGTAAGGTAAAACCTCCCTATGCCTCTTTGAGTCGGCATCACCTGTCCATTGCCGGGTCTATAGGACTCGTCTAGCAGAAATGGACATCGCGTTGATTCTAGAACCCAGTAGACTAATGTCTCTTTGAGCATCTCTCATATATAAGACCGCATCTTTTATTATTATGCCCTAGGGTCAATAAAATGATATCCTTATCTAGGGTCTCAATATCCGCTGATAAGATATCTGTCCATGCTGCTACCGCGCTACAAACCCAGGCCGACGCAATCGCCGGTCTGAGTAAGGTACCAGAATGTGTGTAAATGGACTTCAAGATAACCTCCTGCTTGCGGTCAGCAGGGTCCCTGAGGGTAGCCGTATCTTGGGATGGCAGCTCTACCTTTTTTGATAAGTGTGTTAATGCCTTGTCCACCCTAGGGGAGGATTCCCACCGTATCCTGTCCGTTGGCGGGAAAGGATACGCCATAAGAATCCTTTTGGGAATCTGCAGTTTTTTGTCTGGAGATTCCCAAGCTTTTTCACATAATTCGTTCAACTCATGTGAGGGGGGAAAGGTTACCTCAGGTTTCTTTCCCTTATAAATGTGTACCCTCGTGTCAGGGACAGGGGGTTCCTCTGTGATATGCAAAACATCTTTTATTGCAATGATTATATATCGAATACATTTTGCCACCTTTGGCTGTAATTTTGCATCATCGTAGTCGACACTGGAGTCAGAATCCGTGTCGGTATCTGTATCTACAATTTGGGATAGTGGGTGCTTTTGAGACCCCGAAGGTCCCTGCGACATAGGGACAGACATGGGTTGACTCCCTGGCTGTTCCTTAGCTTCAGCTTTGTCTAATCTTTTGTGCAATAAATTTACATTAGCACTGAAAACCTTCCACATATCCATCCAGTCAGGTGTCGGCGTTGTCGACAGAGACACAACACTCATTCTCTCCTCCTCCTCCCCCTGAAAGCCTTCTACCTCAGACATGTCGACACACACGTACCGACACACCACACACTCAGGAAATCCTCTTATCTGAAGACAGTTCCCCCACAAGGCCCTTTGGAGAGACAGAGAGAGAGTATGCCAGCACACACCCAGCGCTATATGACCCAGGAAAAAACACTATATAAATATATGTTTACCCAGTAGCGCTGTTTGTACATATATAAATGCGCCAAATTATGTGCCCCCCCCCCTTTCTTCAAAACCCTCTTTCACCGTGGTTAAGCAGGGGAGAGTCCGGGGAGCTTCCTCTCAGCGCTGTGCTGTGGAGAAAATGGCGCTGGTGAGTGCTGAGGGAGAAGCCCCGCACCCTCTGCGGAAGGCTTCTGTCCCACTCAAATATACTGAAAACTGGCGGGGGCTCATGGTCCTTACGGAGTCCCCAGCATCCTCTAGGACGCAAGACAAAATTTAGTAGGGAGAATGTGTGACTCGTTTCTGTAATAATTGCTTATTATTCACCTGTGCTGATATCTGAAGGCTTTTCCTCTTCCTGTTTAGCATCCCTCACATACATCTCTTCTTCCTTTGTATCTCCTGCCCTCATATTAGTCACATACGTCTCTTCTCTCTCTAGATCTTCTGCCTTCATATCACTTACATACGTCTCTCCTTCTCCCTTTATATCTTCAGCCTTCATATCACTCACATACGTCGCTTCTTCTCCCTCTGTATCTTCTGCCTTCATATCAGTAACATGTGTCTCTTCTTTTCCCGCTATATCTTCTGCCTTCAGATCACTCACATGCGTCTCTTCTTCTCCCTCTGTATCTTCTGCCTCATTATCAGTCACATATGTCGCTTCTTCTCCCTCTGTATCATCTGCATTCATATCAGTCATATACGTCTGCTCTTCTCCCTTCATATTAGACATATACAGCTCTTCTCCCTCTATATCTTCTGCCTCATTATCAATCACATACGTCGCTTCTTCTCCCTCTGTGTCTTCTGCCATAAAATCAGTCAGTTCTTCCTCCTAATAAAGCATCATAACAAAATGATATAGCTGTTCTACAGATCATACAGTGAGTGACTTTGGTATATTAGTGATACCCTAAATCCCACCTACCTGATCCTCCTGTGGGATCCTGTGATTCTCCTCTGTACAATCCTGGGAATACAGAGGATGGTGACATCTCTCTGGGGTATCTCTGTTACTGGGACCATCTGTAGGAGACACACAGTGACTGAGTACAGTGTATATATGTGATTATCAGATGATGTGTGTATATAGGGGCCCCCAACATGACAGTCTCCTCTTACCCAGCGATGTGAGGGGCCAGTGATTCTCCATCATCACGTCCTTGTACAGACCCCTGTGTTCCTCTATATACTCCCCCTCCTGCATGGAGAGATAAACAGTGACATCCTGACACCTTATAGGAACCTGACACACACAATGATACAGTCATCACCCAGACACATCCCCTGGTGTTACTGTATAATGTCCCATTCCCAGCAGTCACCTCTCCAGTCATCACCCAGACAAATCTCCTGGTGTTACTGTATAATGTCCCATTCCCAGCAGTCACCTCTCCAGTCAGCAGCTGAATGATCTTGTTGGTGAGTTACAGGGTCTTCTGGTCACGGTCTATCTCATGTAGCAATGAGTGAGGTGGAGATACTGTGATGGGGATCTGGGTCCTGCTCAGTCCTTCTGACACATGCAGATGGTTGCCGAGTGCTCCATACTCACCGGATGTCTTTTTCACTACTGTGTATTCTTTTGTATTGAAGCAGACACTAAATATCACTGTTTACATTTACTGATCCCCTCACCTCTCCAGTCATGTCTCTATTATTTCTATAGATATGTGATGTCACTGTGACACTCACAGATCCCCTCACCTCCCCAGTCATGTCCCTGTATTATTACTATAGATATAAGTGATGTCACGGTGACACTCCCAAATCCCCTCACCTCCCCAGTCATGTCCCTGTATTATTACTATAGATATAAGTGATGTCACTGTGACACTCACAGATCCCCTCCCCAATCACCAGGGCGAGATTATCCGCTATCTCTTGTGACTTGCTGCCCGTGTCCTTCCTCAGTGAAAATACGGAAAGTGTGACGTGTAATAAAGACTCTGGATTCTCACAGTTGGAGTGTCTAGGACTAAATACAATACATATCACAGAGAACACAGAAAGGTGTAACACTGAGCAACCAGTAAGTCTCCACGCCATATTGCATAATGTTACACCAATGTTCCTCTCCTGGCCGGTTTCTTATGCCTATCGCACACATATTTGGTGCAATTCACTAAATTTGTTGAGGATTTTTTGATGTTTGTTTTAATATCATTCCACAAAATGAGAGATTTCCTGTGCCCAGATGTACATAAATGATGGGATTCCTGTGTGACAATTCAGTGTGTTGATTGATGACAGCAGACACACTCACTCCCAATCACACTGTACACCTTCTCCTGAGGAGGCAATTATGAGACCCATAGAGGCAGAATATAACCTGTGGCGCGCGCAGCGATACCGCAATGGGCTTTCTAGTGCTCACCCCACTGCCAATATACTGACGCTCGCCCCGCTGCAGGGACCCCGGCCGCCGGTAACACATAGATTTTCCCCTTCCCTGTAATGGGCACACTTCCTCGTCTTCATGCTTACCTTTTCTGCACTGGGATAGAATCCACCAGACATACACAAGTACACGCAGCCCCACGTATGTGTCTGCTGGGTGTACTACACTTTCACCCACCCGCACTGTGATGTGCCTACCGGTCACATGCCCCATTCCCATGTGGCCATCAGTGATACCCCCCTTGCCCAGTAGGTGACAGACCAGAGACACACACCTCCCCCCAGGTCCCACGCAAATCGCTCGTGTAGGCATTGGTCACAAACTTCTCGCCCATGTAGCCACCCCTCACACACCCCTCAGCCACCCGTCACCCACTCCTCAGCCACCCGTCACCCACTCTTCACACACCCCTCACCCACCTGTCACCCACCCTTCAGCCACCCGTCACCCACCCCTCAGCCACCCGTCACCCACTCTTCACACACCCCTCACCCACCTGTCACCCACTCTTCACACACCCCTCAGCCACTGGTGACACAATCCTCTCCCATGCAGCCATATGTCGCACACACATCATTTGTGAAGCCACTGGTCACTTCCCCAACGTAGCTACCATTCACACACCCCTCCTCCGGCGAGAGACAGGCAGGTCACATGATCCAGCAGGTGGGGGTGGCAGCGACATTACCTGGGGCATGAGAGCGGCAAGGGGATCACATCCGGGAGATAGAAAGAGAGAGAGGACTGCAGACCAGTAGTGACATCAGGGTGGGCGGAGCCCACAGGCCGCGGCACCCGTCATGCGTTACTACCTGTCTGTCGCTAATTCTGTGGTGAGACCAAGCAAACATGGCGGCGCCCGCAGCGAGTCTGGAAGATGGCGCCTGCAATCTCCTGAGTCTGACTACAAATGTTTCTCTCCAGCTGATGTAATGACTGTGTGACGTGTGCTGTGCAATGACGCTGGGACTGCCCTGTGGGTGTCCAGTCGGGAGGGATCACAAAATCAACTGCGACGTTGCCTTCCTGTTTACAGTAAAAGCTCCCTCCTGGCGGAATTGTCATAGACAATTACAGAGAATTCAAATGATAATCAATAGAAATAGCAGAATTCTGCAGCCGAAAAATATTATTCCACAATCTAATCCTACAGTAGACTGTCCTGAAGGAACAACCACTGACTTGCTATCAACACATCTTGCGATTGTGCATTGTAATAAGGTTACCTCATTTACTACAGGGACACAGGTACAAGAATCAGACCTGGATCCGCTTCCATTGCAAGACGAGCTTCCAAAGAAGATTGTTTTTTCTCATACGGTGACTGACGCAGTGCAGCCTGAGACTACATCTCCAAAGGAGGTGTCCAATTTGAGTGCTTCGCAGAAGTGTAAACGTCCTTTCTCGAAATCTTCAAAGAGTCGTAAGGCTCCTTTGTCTACAGCTGATGGTTGGGATACTTTATTCCAAGTGGATACTCCCACTCCTTGTGGGAGGGATCCTCCGGCTAGTTCTAACATTGGGGTCTCTAACGAAGCCGTCCAGATCCAGTAGCTGCGGTTCTGACGAACCTCATGGCCCTCATAGGCCTGCAAAGACTTCTGAGTCTCGTTCTAAGAAGAAGGTTCCTTCTTCTTCAAAGTCAAGACCCAGGGCCTCGAAGGCCTTACTGCTTCTAGGTTTGATGGTATGGAGGTCGAGCGAAAGCTTTTGGCCCGGAAAGGTAATCCGAACGAGGTCATTCCTACCCTGATTCAGGCTAGAAAAGCGGTGACGACAAAACATTACCATAGAATTTGGCGAAAGTATGTCTCTTGGTGTGAGTCCAACAAGTTCCCTACGGAAGAATTCCGTTTGGGTAGATTACTCCTTTTCCTACAGTCAGGAGTGGATGAAGGCCTAAAGTTAGGCTCTATCAAGGTCCAAATTTCGGCCTTGTCCATATTTTTCCAGAAACAATTGGCTACCCTTCCAGAGGTACTTTTATAAAAGGGGTTCTGCACATCCAACCTCCCTTTGTGCCTCTTACGGAGCCATGGGACCTTAATGTGGTGTTGCAGTTCTTGCAATCGGAGTGGTTTGAACCTTTTATGGAAGGCAGAATTAAAATTTCTTACATGGAAGGTAGTCACCTTGTTGGCTTTAGCATCCGCAAGGCGGGTGTCTGAATTAGGGGCCTTGTCTCACAAGAGCCCTTACCTGATTTTTCATGAGGATCGGGCTGAGTTGAGAACGCGTCAGCAGTTGTATCATCTTTTCATATCAATCAACCAATTGTGGTACCCATAGCCACTGATGCTTCTAATACGGGGGAAGTCCTTGGACGTTGTAAGGGCTTTAAAGATATATGTCAAGAGGACTGCTCCTCTTCGAACGTCAGAAGCTTTGTTCGGGCTTTATGATCCCAATAAAATTGGGTGTCCTGCTTCTAAGCAGACTATTAGTCGCTGGATCTGTTGTACTGTCCAGCATGCTTATTCTTCGGCGGGACTGCTGAAACCAACTTTACTCTACTCATAAAGTGGGTTCTTCCAGGGCGGCTGCCTGGGGTGTCTCGGCACTTCAACTTTGCCGAGCAGCTACGTGGTCAGAATCAAACACATTTGCAAAGTTCTACAAGTTTGATACTTTGGCCTCTGATGACCTCCAGTTTGGTCAATCAGTTTTGCAGGGAGCTTCAGCACTTTCCCTCCCCTAGTGGGAGCTATGGTATTGGCCCCATGGTCTATGATGATCTCCAACATCCTCTAGGACGTTAGAGAAAATAGGATTTTAATATACCTACTGGTAAATCCTTTTCTCGTAGTCCGTAGAGGATGTTGGGTGCCCGCTCAGTGCTTCTGTTCCCTGCGCAGTTATTACTTGCTAAGTAATGGCAGCTGTTGCTGCCACTCTTTGGTTCATGTATATTGACATGTTTTCGTTGAGTTACATGTGGTTGCATGTTATAAGTTCAGTGTGAGTTGGTGTGAATCTCGCCACACAACATTGTAGTATCCTCTCTCGAGGTTGTCCGTCTCCTCGGACACAGTTCCTAAGCTGAGGTCTGGAGGAGGGTCATAGAGGGAGGAGCCAACCACCACTATTCAAATTTATAGTGCCCAAGGCTCCACAGGACATGTCTATACCCCATGGTCTAGGATGCTCCCCAACATCCTCTACGGACTACGAGAAAAGGATTTACCGGTAGGTATATTAAAATCCTATTTTCAAGTCGGGTTTACCAACTCTGTTGGAGGACAGCACAGTGCTTCAAGACGCTGTCCCAAAGCTGGTGGAGGCACAGGTCATTGTGCCGGTACCACCTCACATGCTGACGAAGGGTTGCCAATTCGAACCTTTTCGTAGTATCGAAACCAGATGGTTCAGTCAGTCCCATTCTGAACCTAAAATCGTTGAACCCTTTTCTAAAGGAGTTCAAGATGGAGTCTCTTAGGGCGGTGATATCGGGTCTGGAAGAGGGGGAATTCCTGGTATCACTGGATATCAAGGATTCGTACCTTCACATTCCGATTTGGCTGCCGCATCAGGCTTATCTCCACTTTGCATTGCTGGACTGTCATTTTCAGTTCTAGGCCCTACCATTCGGCCTCTCCACAGCACCGAGGGTGTTTACAAAGGTGACGGTAGAAATGATGATGTTACTCCGCAAGCAGGGTGTGAACATCATTCCTTATCTGGACCATCTCCTGATAAAGGCATGGTCCAAGGAGAAGCTGCTGCAAACCATTGTTCTCACAACGCGACTGCTCCAGACTCACGGGTGGATTCTGAATTTTCCAAAGTCACATTTGGAACCAACCCAGAGATTGTCATTTCTGGGAATGATCTTGGATACGGAAGCACAGCGGGTGTTTCTTCCGCGGGACAAAGCGTTGGTGATTCAATCCATGCTCCGGGATGTCTTGAAGCCATCCCGGGTGTCGGTTCATCAATGCATTCCCCTATTGGGAAAGATGGTGGCCTCCTACGAGGCTCTCCAGTATGGGAGGTTCCATGCTTGGCCCTTCCAGCTGGATCTCCTGGACAAGTGGTCGGGATCTCACCTCCACATGCATCAGAGAATTCGTCTTTCGCCAAGGGCAAGGATTTCTCTCCTCTGGTGGCTCCAATTGCCTCACCTCCTAGAAGGCCGCAGGTTCGGGATTCAGGACTGGGTCCGGCTAACAACCGATGCGAGCCTCTGGGACTGGGGAGCAGTCACTCAAGGAGTAACCTTCCAAGGATGGTGGTCAAGCCTGGAAGCCGGCCTGCCCATCAACATCCTGGAACTAAGAGCCATCTACAACGGTCTTCTTCAGGCGGCCCCTCTTCTGAGAAATCGGGCCATCCAAGTGCAGTCAGACAACGTAAGAACAGTGGCTTACATAAACGGAACGAAGAGCAGAGCGGCAATGTCAGAGGTGACAAGAATACTGCTCTGGACAGAAAAACACGCGTTGGCACTGTCAGCCATCTTCATTCCGGGAGTAGATAAATGGGAAGCAGACTTCCTCAGCAGACATGATCTCCATCCAGGAGAGTGGGGACTCCATCCAGAGGTTTTTAAGGAAATAACAGATCTTTGGGGATTGCCCCAAATTGATATGATGGCCTCTCATCTCAACAAGAAGCTTCAGCGTTATTGTTCCAGGTTGAGGGACCCACAGGCAGTGGCAGTGCGACGCCCTGGTGTCTCCGTGGGTGTTCCAGTCAGTGTACGTGTTTCCACCACTCCCACTCATCCCAAGAATCCTAAAGCTCATAAGGAGAACAAGGGTTCAAGCGATCCTCATTGCCCCAGATTGGCCAAGAAGTGCTTGGTACGCAGACCTACTGAATCTACTGCAAGAAGAACCAAGGACTCTTCCTCTTCGTGAGGACCTGCTGCAGCAGGGGCCATTCGCCTATCAATACTTATCGCGGCTACGTTTGATGATATGGAAGTTGAGCCCCTGATTCTTGCTCGGAAAGGTATTCCGAAGAAAGTTATTCCTACCCTCTTAAGGCTAGAAAAGGGGTAACGTCAAAACATTACCATCGTATTTGGAAGAAATATGTTTCTTGGTGTGAGTCCAAGAAGTTTCCTGTGGTGGAATTTCAACTGGGACATTTCCTCCTCATCCTGCAGGCAGGAGTGTATATGGGTCTGAGGTTGGGACTGTTACGATTACTAGGGTTCTTTGTGTGTGCATACTTGAAATGAGGTCAGCTGAAGCCGGGTGATTGAATTGAGGTCAGCTGAAGCCGGGTGAAAATTAAGTAAGGTTTATTATGGAAAAAGAAGTAGCAAAAATATATACATACAGAAACTGGGTCCTTGATTTACATGGAACCGAACAGGATATTTCCAAATAATAGTAATGGCTGGTAATAGAAACAAGGAGGAAGGTTATGCTTGAATATTGGTATAGTCCAGGTTAAACACAGATGTGAAATAAACATGAAGATATCCGGGTTTAAATCAAGCAGGGGAAAAATAACATACCAAAACGTAGTAATCAGGCCGGGGTGGAAACAGACTGCAAATAATAGTCCAGAAATGCAGATGCTGAACCGGCAGGGTTAGAAGTCTTGAAGCAAGGCATATGAAACGGCAAACTGCAGGGAATGTCTCCAAGATGTAGATAAGGCAGAATCAGGACAGGATTACTGGAGAGAGCCCAGTCGCACTCCAGACGGAACCACAATGATCTGCACCTAGATGCTGGTGAGCTGGAGTTAAATAGCAGCACCAGGTGTTGGCCCCAGCTGCTCACAATCAGGTAATTAACCTGCATAGACAGTGTGCAACTGCCATTCGGACCTGAGACAGCAAGTGAGACCCCTAGAGGCAGGAATGAAAAAATGCAAGGCAAAACAAACACAGACATTCCTAACATCCCCCCCTTAAACAGGCGGATTCCAGACGCCTAAAAGTTCACCTTCTCTTCTTTTTTCCTCTCCTCTTTTTGAGTTGCCTAGACCTATTTGAAGATGTCACAAAGACACTACTTGGCAATACAGGTCCATCAATAATGAGTCTAGGATCGTCCTGAAGCTCGTTCTCAGAATCGGAGTCACAACCCAGCGGCAGAACTGACCTCTTATTCTCTTGGATGGAATCAAGAGCGGATGGTAAATTTGTAGAAGCCAAACTTGCCGAGCAATCTGCGTGAACACCTAAAGATACCTGCCCACATCTGAAAAACTGAGGGTGCTCCCCAGACTGCAAAGGCAGGTTCTCAGACGGGCACACTTTATTAATAGATTCATCTAGGAGAGTGAGGACAGTTGGTGGACTGAATCTTTCGGACACTGCCTTGAGGAAAGCGGGCAAATCTCGTAAAACTGGATCTTCCGCATCTATAAGACCATTTACCCACTTCAAAGCCCTCCCCCTGCACCTCATACATATGTTAGCAATGATATCAATAGGGGACAAGTCATCAAAACTCAGATAATATTTGAAGAGAGCTAAACAGTGAGAGATATTTCCATAAAAGTAAGGCAGTTCCTCAACGACTTGGCTTTCCAAATTAGATTTTACATCAGGGAGGATAGACAACTGTGGCCTCTCAGACAAGACGGACTCTTCTCGCACCTTAGACAGGGAAGTCTCAGATGGCCTCGGCTGGCCAGATACCTCAGGCAAATCTTGGATCTCGGGCATGGCAGGCACCTCTATCTGGTGCTGGACAGGCAGAGCCCCCTCCTGGGGCTGGACAGGCAGAACCCCCTCCTGGGGCTGGACAGGCAGAACCCCCTCCTGGGGCTGGACAGGCAGAACCCCCTCCTGGGGCTGGACAGGCGGAGCCCCCTCCTGGGGCTGGGACAGGCGGAGCCCCCTCCTGGGGCTGGGACAGGCGGAACCCCCTCCTGGGGCTGGGACAGGCGGAACCCCCTCCTGGGGCTGGACAGGCGGAACCCCCTCCTGGGGCTGGACAGGCAGAGCCCCCTCCTGGGGCTGGACAGGCCTTGGCCGGACCTCTGGCAAGGCTCGGACCTCTGGCAAGGCGGACACCTCTCGGACCTCTGGCAAAGCGGACACCTCTCGGACCTCTGGCAAGGCGGGCACCTCTCGGACCTCTGGCAAGGCGGACACCTCTCGGACCTCTGGCAAGGCGGGCACCTCTCGGACCTCTGGCAAGGCGGGCACCTCTCGGACCTCTGGCAAGGCGGACACCTCTCGGACCTCTGGCAAGGCGGACACCTCTGGCAAGGCGGACACCTCTCGGACCTCTGGCAAGGCGGACACCTCTGGCAAGGCGGACACCTCTCGGACCTCTGGCAAAGCGGGCACCTCTCGGACCTCTGGCAAGGCGGGCACCTCTCGGACCTCTGGCAAGGCGGGCACCTCTCGGACCTCTGGCAAGGCGGGCACCTCTCGGACCTCTGGCAAGGCGGGCACCTCTCGGACCTCTGGCAAGGCGGACACCTCTCGGACCTCTGGCAAGGCGGACACCTCTTGGACCTCTGGCAAGGCGGACTTGGATGACTGAGTGACCCGTGAGGCAAGGGCAACAGGGACCTCATGCCGTGAGGCAAGGGCAACAGGGACCTCATGCCGTGAGGCAAGGGCAGCAGGGACCTCATGCCGTGAGGCAAGGGCAGCAGGGACCTCATGCCGTGAGGCAAGGGCAGCAGGGACCTCATGCCGTGAGGCCAGGGCAGCAGGGACCTCATGCCGTGAGGCCAGGGCAGCAGGGACCTCATGCCGTGAGGCCAGGGCAGCAGGGACCTCATGCCCAAAGGCAAGGGCAGCAGGGACCTCATGCCCAAAGGCAAGGGCAGCAGGGACCTCATGCCCAAAGGCAAGGGCAGCATGGACGGACACCCCTCCTGGGGTCGCTGGGCCGGACACCCCTCCTGGGGTCGCTGGGCCGGACACCCCTCCTGGGGTCGCTGGGCCGGACACCCCTCCTGGGGTCGCTTGGCCGGACACCCCTCCTGGGGTCGCTTGGCCGGACACCCCTCCTTTCGAAATTTGAGCACCACAGTGGCATAACTGAGCAGAATTTGGCACTATGGCAGAATGAGAAAAGCTCTTTTTAGGTTTGCGAGCAGGACATAACTGAATAAAATGTCCCGACCTGCCGCAATAAAAACAGAGCTTCTTATCCCTTCTATGTCTCTTTTCTTCCTCAGAGAGGCTGGGTCGTGGAAAGCTCCAGAACTTGCCTTTGCTTGGGCTTGGAAAACAGCGGCCAGAATTGAGAGCATCAGACTCATCTTTTCCCTTTTTCCCCTGCGTCTCCTTAAAGGGAACTGGTAATCTTAATGAATATTCAGGCAGAGCAGACAGTATCTCTGAAGACAGAGTTTGAATATTCTCCAGTTTCTCCCTGAAATCCACAAGCAATGTAGAACCCACAAACGGCAAAAACTCGAGAGGCAGGGAATTTTTCTGAAATGAAGCCATTTTAGGAAATTCAGCTATACCTCAAACTCCTGCACACGTTTATTTTGGCAGATCATTCTGTTACGATTACTAGGGTTCTCTGTGTGTGCATACTTGAAATGAGGTCAGCTGAAGCCTGGTGAAAATTAAGTAAGGTTTATTATGGAAAAAGAAGTAGCAAAAATATATACATACAGAAACTGGGTCCTTGATTTACATGGAACCGAACAGGATATTTCCAAATAATAGTAATGGCTGGTAATAGAAACAAGGAGGAAGGTTATGCTTGAATATTGGTATAGTCCAGGTTAAACACAGATGTGAAATAAACATGAAGATATCCGGGTTTAAATCAAGCAAGGGAAAAATAACATACCAAAATGTAGTAATCAGGCCGGGGTGGAAACAGACTGCAAATAATAGTCCAGAAATGCAGATGCTGAACCGGCAGGGTTAGAAGTCTTGAAGCAAGGCATATGAAACGGCAAACTGCAGGGAATGTCTCCAAGATGTAGATAAGGCAGAATCAGGACAGGATTACTGGAGAGAGCCCAGTCGCACTCCAGACGGAACCACAATGATCTGCACCTAGATGCTGGTGAGCTGGAGTTAAATAGCAGCACCAGGTGTTGGCCCCAGCTGCTCACAATCAGGTAATTAACCTGCATAGACAGTTTGCAACTGCCATTCGGACCTGAGACAGCAAGTGAGACCCCTAGAGGCAGGAATGAGAAAATGCAAGGCAAAACAAACACAGACATTCCTAACAGGGACCTGTGAAGGTCCAGATTTCAGCCTTATCCATTTTCTTTCAGAAGCAATTGGCTGCCCTCCCTGAGGTTCAGACCTTTTTGAAGGGAGTTCTGCATATCCAACCTCCCTTTGTACCGCCTACGGCGCCATGGGACCTTAACGTAGTGTTGCAGTTCCTCCAGTCAGATTGGTTCGAGCCTCTACAGGAGGTGGAGCTCAAATTTCTTACATGAAAGGCGGTCACTTTTTTTGGCCTTAGCTTCTGCTAGACGTGTCTCCGAGCTGGGGACTTTATCATGCAAAAGCCCTTACTTGATCTTCCATGAAGATAGAGCTGAGCTCCGGACTTGTCAGCAGTTTTTTCCAAAGGTTGTGTCGGCTTTTTATATCAACCAACTTATTGTGGTGCCAGTGGCTACTGACTTCTCAATTACTTCAAACTCCTTGGATGTCGTCAGGGCTCCGAAGATTTATGTGAAGAGAACTTCTCATCACAGGAAGTCGGACTCTCTGTTTGTCCTATATGATCCTAAGAAAATTGGGTGTCCCGCTACTAAGCAGTCTATTTCTCGCTGGATTAGGTTCACTATCCAGCAAGCTTAGAGGCAGGACTGCCGTGTCCAAAATCTGTTAAGGCTCACTCTACTTGTAAAGTGGGGTCTTCCTGGGCGGCTGCCCGTGGTGTCTCGGCAGGGCAACTTTGCCGAGCTGCAACTTGGTCTGAGTCGAACACGTTTGCAAAGTTCTACAAGTTTGATACTTTGGCCTCTGATGATCTGAAGTTCAGTCAATCAGTTCTGCAGGAGCCTCCGCGCTCTCCCTCCCATTCTGGGAGCTCTGGTACATCCCCATGGTACTAACGTGGACCCCAGCATCCTCTAGGATGTAAGATAAAATAGGATTTTGGTACCTACCGGTAAATCCTTTTCTCGTAGTCCGTAGAGGATGCTGGGAGCCCGCCCAGCGCTTCGTTTTCCTGCTGTTGTTATTTGGTTCAGTACATCTTCATTTTAGTTGAGTACTGCATTGTTACTTGGTAATTAATGTTTCAGCTGTTGCTGAGTAGTTCAAGCTAGTTGTCTTGACGTGCCTTGTATGTGTGAGCTGGTATGAATCTCACCACTATCTGTGTTAAGTCCTTCTCTCGAAGTATGTCATCTCCTCGGGCACAGTTTCTAGACTGAGTCTGGTAGGAGGGCCATAGAGGGAGGAGCCAGCCCACACTCTCAAACTCCTATAGTGCCAATGGCTCCTGGTGGACCCATCTATACCCCCATGGTACTAATGTGGACCCCAGCATCCTCTACGGACTACGAGAAAAGGAATTACCGGCAGGTACCAAAATCCTATTAAATGGTGCCTCAAGGGTTCCTCTACCCTAACAAATGACATAAACAAATGATCAAAACAAGAACACAATGATTTATAGTACAAGACACTGTAGGACAAGTACATGGTATATAAACATTGCTGCATCAGGGAACTTGACACTATAATAAGCATCAGGGTGGTAGAAACCAACTTTTAGGTGCTATTGTAGGAAGTATAGAGTAGAAGATAGTCTAAGTAAGAGAAGGAAAGGCATATGAGGGGAGAGGGCCCTGCTCATAAGAGCTTACATTCTAAAGGGTAGGGGCAGACAAATAGGGGTGACACAGATGGGGTAGACAGTGAGCATAGGACAGAGAGTTAGGATGCGCGTTTGCTGGGTTTGAGGAAAAACTGGGTTTTGATAGCCTGTTTGAAGTTTTGTAGAGAGGTGGAGAATTCCAGAGCTAGGAAGCACTATGGCCAAAACCTTTGAGGCAGGAATGGGAGAAGTAATCAGTTCGCAGGACAGGCGGCACATATTTGTGGAGTGAAGAGGGTGGGAGTATAAAGGGAGGTAAGATCAGATATGTATATGGGAGAGGAATGGGTGAGGGCTTGTGAGAAGCTTGAATTGCATTCTGAATGGGAAGGGGAGCCAGTGTAGAGCTTGTAAGAGAGGGGAGGTGTAAGTAATACATTTGGAGATGAATATGAGCCGGGCAGCAGCATTGAGGATAGATTGGAGTGGAGAGAGGCATTTGTCAGGGAAGTCAGATAGAAAAAAATTACAATAGTCCAATCTGGAGATGACCAGTGAGTAGATGAGAGTTTTAGTAGCATCCAGCTAAATACAAAGCCTTTGCGCTAGATACAGATGACATGCGCTTTTTGTCCGACTAGAATGCCTCCTTGACCAATATGCTCCAAGTGGTGAACGCATGTGATATCTTTTTGGGCCTTCATATTAACTGTGATAAATCCCATATCCTTCGAGAATAGACCGTCCTGTTGCTTCAATGTGTGTCCCACTTTAAATACTTGTGCATATGGATCACTAATAACTAGTTGGACTTATATGCAAGTATGTCACTAATGGGCAGAGAATTCCTTAAGATAGTTGTTCATCCCCCAGCAATCCCTGGAGTCCCTTCTGCTACAGGTTTTCCACAAGATTGATAGTTTTGTTAATTTTTGATATGGGTGGACCAAAGTACTATGGTTAGATTAGCCTTGATCTGCAGACCCAGAGGTTGCTTGCATTACCCAATTTTTGCCTTTACTAATATGCACCCCAACTAGCAGATCTGAGGACATGGTTGAGGGTTGGTGAGGGTTAGGATCTTCATGCTCTCCTGGTCACTGTTGTCAAGAGGGAAACTGGGTTTAGACTCCCTATCCTTCACCAGGTGGTTAGAATATGATCAGATTTGCAAGCCTTCGAATGCTAGATTTTTGTGTGGTGTGGAGTAATCTCAGTAGGGCAGTTTTATGCTGGTAGTATTCACAAGTCCTTTGATCAGTTCCGATCTGAGTTTGGGATCCCTAACAAATGTTTTTCGGTACCAGAAGATCAGACATTCCCTGCAAATGCAATTCCCTAATTTTCAGGTCTCCCCTATCAAATAACTATAGGGCCAATAAAGGAAGAGAAATGGGGGAAGATTTTGGGTAGTCCTCAGAAGACTGCAGCCTCTGTCAGATTCCTGCAGGTCCGTTTAAGCTTTATGTAATTTAATAATTTCACCCCTGAGCTTTTATGCAAAGGTGTCCTACATGTCTTGCTCCTGGGGAACAATCTGTTACCTTTAGTGGTCATGGCATTTTGGTCTGTGGTCACTAGAGTGAGCACTCCCACTGGTGTACTTCACCTAGATATCCTGGATGAGGATCTTCTGGACAAGTACAATAGACAGTAAGTCCACACTGCTTTGTTTTGGCCAAGGTTCCCATTTCATGGGCATTGATGGCACCTCCTCGTTTTCTCTAACATCCTAGTGGATACTGGCTATCTGTACTTTCGTACCATGGGATATAGATCTTGTCCACTGGAGCCTGGCACTTTAAAACCTTTAGTGTGTATGTGTGTGCTGGTTCCTCCCCTCTATGCCCCTCCTACCAGACTCAGTTTAGAAAAATGTACCCAAGGAGCCGGGTGCATCTCTGGAGTTCCAGAGAGTTTCCTTTATTTCTCTGACATCCTAGTGGATGCTGGGAACTCCGTAAGGACCATGGGGAATAGATGGGCTCCGCAGGAGACTGGCAGGGCCGGTTCAAGGGCGCAGAGCGTCCCGGGCAGGAAAGGGGCGTGGCCTAATACAGGGGGCGTGGTGAGTCACGCCCCCTGTACATTGAAGGCGCCGCTTGAATGCTGAGCGGTGCGCGATGACGTCATCGCGCACCGCACAGCAAAAGGTCCTCTCCACGAAGAGAAACTAGACGCTATGCGTCTAGTTCCCTTCGTGGAGGGGACCTTTGCTGTGCGGTGCGCGATGACGTCATCGCGCACCGCTCAGCAGTTACTCTCCACGAAGGGAAACTAGACGCATAGCGTCTAGTTCCCTTCACAGGAGGCGCCGAGGACGGGGACGGCAGCGGGCAGCGGAGACGGACGGGGGACACAGCGGGCAGCAGTGGCGGATCTTGCCACGGTGCGGCGCCCTCCGGAAGGCGGCGCCCCGGGCAAAAGTCCTGCTTGCCCGTGGCAAGAACCGCTACTGGAGACTGGGCACTCTAAAAGAAAGATTAGGTACTATCTGGTGTGCACTGGCTCCTCCCTCTATGCCCCTCCTCCAGACCTCAGTTAGATTCTGTGCCCGGCCAGAGCTGGATGCTCCTAGTGGGCTCTCCTGAGCTTGCTAGAAAAGAAAGTATTTGTTAGGTTTTTTATTTTCAGTGAGATCTGCTGGCAACAGACTCATTGCTGCGTGGAACTGAAGGGAGAGAAGCAAACCTACCTGCTTGCAGCTAGCTTGTGCTTCTTAGGCTACTGGACACCATTAGCTCCAGAGGGTTCGAACACAGGGCCTGACCTCGATCATCCGTTCCCGAAGCCGCGCCGCCGTCCCCCTTGCAGAGCCAGAAGAACGACGAAATCGGCGGCTGAAGACTCCTGTCTTCATTAAGGTAGCGCACAGCACCGCAGCTGTGCGCCATTGCTCCCACTGCACACCACACACTCCGGTCACTGTAGGGTGCAGGGCGCTGGGGGGGAGGGGGGCGCCCTGGGCAGCAATTATTATACCTTTTTTGGCACTAAACATACACATATACAGTCTAGCACTGTATATGTGCAAAAAAAAAACGCCATTACTACACGCAAAACGCGGGACAGAAGCCCGCCGCTGAGGGGGCGGGGCCTTCTTCCTCAGCACACCAGCGCCATTTTCCCTTCACAGCTCCACTGGAAGCAGCTCCCCAGGCTCTCCCCTGCAGTATCCAGGTGCAAGAAGGGTAAAAAAGAGAGGGGGGGCACATAAATTTAGGCGCAAATAAGATAAATTAGCAGCTATTGGGTAAATCACTTATTATAAGTGTAATCCCTGTGTTATATAGCGCTGTGGTGTGTGCTGGCTTACTCTCTCTCTATCTCCCCAAAGGACTTTGTGGGGTCCTGTCCTCAGTCTGAGCATTCCCTGTGTGTGTGCGGTGTGTCGGTACGGCTGTGTCGACATGTTTGATGAGGGTTACGTGGAGGCGGAGCAAGGGCAGATAAGTGTGGTATCGCCCCCGACGGGGCCGACACCTGATTAGATGGATATGTGGAAGGTCTTAACCGACAGTGTCAACTCCTTACATAAAAGGTTCGATGACGCAGCAGCCTTGGGACAGCCGGGGTCTCAGCCCGCGCCTGCCCAGACGACTCAGAAGCCGGCAGGGGCTCATAAACGCCCGCTAGCTCAGATGGTGGACACAGATGTCGACACGGAGTCTGACAGATGACGATGAGACAAATGTACAGTCTTCAAAGGCCATCCGATGCATGATTACTGCAATGAAAGATGTATTGCACATTTCTGACGTGAACCCGGTTACTACCAAGAGGGGTATTATGTTTGGGGAGAAAAAGCAGCCAGTGACTTTTCCCCCATCTGATGAATTAAATGAATTGTGTGAAGAAGCGTGGTGTTCCCCTGATAAGAAACTAGTGATTTCTAAGAGGTTACTGATGGCGTACCCTTTCCCGCCAACGGATAGGTAACGTTGGGAAACATCCCCTAGGGTGGACAAGGCGCTCACACGCTTATCTAAAAGGGTGGCACTGCCGTCTCAGGATACGGCCGCCCTAAAGCGGCCTGCGGATAGAAAGCAGGAAGCTATCCTGAAGTCTGTGTATACACACTCTGGTACTCTACTGAGACCTGCTATTGCTTCAGCCTGGATGTGCAGTGCTGCAGCAGCATGGACTGATACCCTGTCAGACAACATTGATTCCCTCGACAGGGATACTATTTTGCTAACCCTGGAACATATAAAAGACGTTGTCTTATATATGCAAGATGCCCAGAGGGACATTTGCCTGCTGGCATCTAGAATTAATGCAATGTCCATTTCTGCCAGGAGAGTATTATGGACTCGGCAGTGGACGGGGGATGCTGATTCTAAAAAACACATGGAGGTTTTACCCTATAAGGGTGAGGAATTGTTTGGGGACGGTCTCTCGGACCTCGTATCCACAGCAACAGCTGGGAAGTCGACTTTTTTACTTCAGGTTCCCTCACAGCCTAAGAAAGCACCGTATTATCAAATGCAGTCCTTTCGGCCTCAGAAAGGCAAGCGGGTCAGAGGTGCATCCTTTCTGGCCAGAGGCAGGGGTAGAGGAAAGAAGCTGCACCAGGCAGCCAGTTCCCAGGAACAAAAATCCTCCCCTGCTTCCATTAAGTCCACCGCATGTCATCTATATTCCATTTGCCCCCCTGTATAAATGGCAAAGTTTAAAATGGGTGATCCCTAAAATCCATACAGATGAAATCCTGACAAAAATGGGCCTACCACGATTTACAGAAACCACCTGATTTCAAAATCGTGGTTTAGACCATGGGGTTTAAGGCTATTAAATTCATATATATTCCTCATTTCAGCTTTTGCTAACCTATGATCTCTATCCCTTGTTCTCCAATTATTTTGTATCCATTTGATTAATCAAAAGCTCTTTAGACCCTTAACCGATTTTTCATGTTTTTCTTTAAAGTGTAAAGAAAAGGGATGATTGACATTACCATTAATGATGTTGCGGACATGTTCTGCCCATCAAATTTTGACTTGTCGTTTAGTTTTACCTATATACAATAAATTGCATTTACATATTATGCCATAAATGACATAATCCGTATGACAAGTGATAAACTCGTCTATCTTGATGGTCTTTTTCTCCCAGCCAAAATTGGTAACTTTAGACTCATTACTGGGACAAGCTTTACAAAGTTTACAATCTCCACACCGATAAAACCCCTTATTTCTGGGAAGAAACCTCTTTCCATCCATCGGTAATGCGCTAGATATTAGGCTGTTTTTGATATTTGGTGCCCTCCTATATGTAAATTTGGGTTTTTTGGGTAACACTTTGCTCAAGATATCATCTTTCAATAGAATGTTCCAGTTCTTTCTAACTATTCCTTCTATCCTTTTATGTTGTTTGTTGAACTGTGTATGGAAAGAGACCTTGAAGTTTGTGATGTTATTCTTTTTGGATTCTTTAGGTTTTAGTAATGTGAGTCTATCAATACTACCAACTTCTTCTGATACTTTGGATAATTTAGAGATATTATACCCTTTGTCTGCAAAATTGGTTACCATAACAGATGCTTGTTCTTTATATAAAGTTTTTACTTTGTATAACAGCCAGTATAATTAACTCAAATCACAGGGACCACGCGCCATTGCAAGAGATGGGGCTTCCCAGAGTGGGATTAGAGGCGGGAAGGCGCCATTTTCTGCTGCTGCAGATCAAGGCTGCATGTACGCTGCTCCTCCGGGGACCCACGCGGTTACAGACTTCTGACCTGGTACCAGAGGGTCATAGCAGGGGGAAGCTCTCTAGCGACAGCGCCGCTGCACTTATATCAGATATACGCTTACATTCCAACATTGGGCTGCTGTGTTTGTGTGCTGGACTCCGTTCCTCAGTGTCACTCCAGGGGCTCTTTAGGGTCTGTGTGGGGTGTTTTCCAGGGAGCTGCGCTGTATTACAGTTGTGTCAATATGTCTGTGGACACGGTTATGTGTACTGCTTGTAACTCTACCCCTTCATCAGCGGGTACCTCATGTGTGAATAATGCTCCTTATCTCCACAGGGGCACAGTTCACAAACACCTGACTGGTTAGACAATTTTAAATGCATGATTCAGAATGTCAATACAGAATTAGCTGCAGCTAAAAAGGAGAGACAGGTGTTGAAGCAGTCTATTGTTTCTATGGCTAAGGCAGCAGATACCAGAAAGGCTTCTCAGCCCCCTCTGTTGGTTTCACATAATCGCTCACTGCCACAGGTGCTCCAGTCTGATTCTGGTCAGCCTGATGTGGATGATGATGATATGGATTAAGACATTTCTCTGTCCCCAGGGGTGGAGGCCCTCATTTTTGCTGTTAGAGAGGTTCTTCACATTCCGGATCAGGAGTCAGAACCAGATGAGGAGTTGTACTTTAATGTTCGAGCAAAGACCTCAGAAACTTTTAGAAACTTTTACCATGTCTAAAGAGTTAAACTCCCTAGCCAGGGAAGCATGGTTAAACCTGGACAAGAAATATTAAGTTCCTCAGAGGTTTTTAACTACCTTTCCCCTCCCTGCTGAGGACAGGAAGGTCCGGGATATTCCCTCCCCCTATTGGTCGATACATCTGTGTCCAGACTGTCTAAGAATTTTGTACTGCCTGTGCCAGGGACTATATCCCTAAAAGAACCAGCTGACCATAAAATTGAGACCACTCTCAAGGCAATTTATATGGCAGCGGGTGTAGCACAGCGCCTCACAATAGTTTGTGGGTGGATTTCCAGGGCAATGGTAAAGTGGTCTGATTCTGTTATTGATCATTTAGACCAGGCATTCCCAACCACGGTCCTCAAGGCACACTAACAGTGCAGGTTTTAGTGATATCCAGGATTCAGCACAGGTGACTTAATTAGTAGCTCAGTTACTTTGATTTAACCATCTGTGCTGCAGCCTGGTTATCACTAAAACCTGCACGGTTGGTGTGCCTTGAGGACCGTGGTTGGGAATGCCTGGTTAAGACTCTCTGCCCCCGGGCTGAGGCACCAGTTTCAGGCTTCTGCCTATTATTTGTTAGACTGGGCACTAGACGTAGCGGCCACAAGGGACCCCCTGGCACCAGTTTCAGTCTTCGGCCTGTTGTTTGTTAGACTGGGCTTTAGACGCAGGGGTAACAGGTGACCCCTTGACACCAGTTTCAGGCTCTGGCCTGTTGTTTGTTAGACTGGGCACTAGATATAGGGGCCGCAGGTGACCCACTGGCACCAGTTTCGTACTCAGGCATGTTGTTAGTTAGACTGGGCACTATACGTAGAGGTCGAAAGGGACCCCGTGGCACTAGTTTCAGGCTCCGGCCTTTTGTTTGTTAGATTGGGCACTAAAGATCAGGGTCGCATGCGACCCCCTGGCACCAATTTCCTGCTCAGGCCTGTTGTTTGTTAGACTGGGCACTATGTGTAGGGGCATAAGGTGACCCCCTGGCACCAGTTCCAAACCCCGGCCTGCTGTTTCTTAGACTGGGCACTGGACGTAGGGGTCGCAAGGGACCTCCTGGCACCAGTTTCAGGCTCCGGCTTGTTGTTTGTTGGACTGAGCTCTAGACGCAGGGGTCGCAGGTGATCCCCTGGCACCAGTTTTGGTCCCGACCTGTTGTTTCTTAGACTGGGCACTAGACACAGGGGCCACAAAGGACCCCCTGGCACCAGTTTCAGGCTCCGGCCTGTTGTTTGTTAGACTGGGCTTTAGACACAGGGGTTACAGGTGACCCCTTTGAACCAGTTTCAGGCTCCGGCCTGTTGTTTGTTAAACTGGGCACTAGTTGTAGGGGCCACAAAGGACCAAATGGCATCAGTTCCAAACCCCGGCCTGCTGTTTCTTAGACTGGGCAGTGTACGTAGGGGTCGCAAGGGGGTCGCAAGTAGTGATGAGCGGGTTCGGTTCCTCGGAATCCGAACCCGCCCGAACTTCACCTTTTTTTTACACGGGTCCTAGCGACTCGGATCCTCCCGCCTTGCTCGGTTAACCCGAGCGCGCCCGAACGTCATCATCCCGCTGTCGGATTCTCGCGAGACTCGGATTCTATATAAGGAGCCGCGCGTCGCCGCCATTTTCACACGTGCATTGAGATTGATAGGGAGAGGACGTGGCTGGCGTCCTCTCCGAGTCCGTTGTATTAGACTCGCTCCAGCCTGTTGTTTGTTAGACTGGGCTCTAGAAGCAGTGGTCGCAGGTGACCCCCTGGCACCAGTTTTGGGCCCGACCTGTTGTTTCTTATACTGGGCACTAGACACAGGGGTCACAGGTGAACCCCTGGCACCAGTTTCAGGCTCCGGCCCATTATTTGTTAGACTGGGCACTAGACGTAGGGGCCACAAAGGACCCCTGGCACCAGTTTCAGGCTCCGTCCTGTTGTTTGTTAGACTAGGCACTAGACACAGGGGTCACAGGTGACCCCCTTGCACCAGTTTCAGGCTCCGGCCTATTATTTTTTAGACTGGGCACTAGACATTGGGGTCGCAGGTGACCCCCTGGCACCAGTTTCGTACTCATGCATGTTGTTAGTTAGACTGGGCACTATACGGAGAGGTCGAAAGGGACCCCCTGGCACCAGTTTCAGGCTCCGGCCTTTTGTTTGTTAGATTGGGCACTAGAGATCAGGTTCGCATGTGACCCCCTGGCACCAATTTCCTGCTCAGGCCTGTTGTTTGTTAGACTGGGCACTAGATGTAGGGGCCTAAGGTGACCCCCTGGCACCAGTTCCAAACCCCGGCTTGCTGTTTCTTAGACTGGGCACTGGACGTAGGGGTCGCAAGGGACCGCCTGGCACCAGTTTCAGGCTCCGGCCTGTTGTTTGTTAGACTGGGCACTAGACGCAGAGGTCACAGGTGACCCCCTGGCACCAGTTTTGGGCCCGACCTGTTGTTTCTTAGACTGGGCTCTTGACACAGGGGTCACAGGTGAAACCTTTGCACCAGTTTCACGCTCCGGCCTATTATTTGTTAGACTGGGCACTAGACGTAGGGGCCACAAGGGACCCCCTGGCACCAGTTTCAGTCTCCGGCCTATTATTTGTTAGACTGGGCACTAGATGTAGGGGTTTCAGTCTCCAACCTTTTGTTTTATAGACTGGGCACTAGACCTCGGGGTCGCAGGTGACCCCCCTGGCACCAGTTTCGTACTCAGGCATGTGATTAGTTAGACTGGGCACTAGATGTAGGGGCCACAAGGGACCCCCTGGCACCAGTTTCGGTCTCCAACCTTTTGTTTTATAGACTGGGCACTAGACATCAGGGTCGCAGGTGACCCCCTTGAAACAATTTCCTGCTAAGGCCTATTGTTTGTTAGACTGGGCACTAGATGTAGGGTCCGCAGGTGATCCCCTGGCACTAGTTCCGAGCTCCGGCCTGGTGTTTTTTAGACTGGGCACTGAACGTAGGTGTCGCACTGGACCTCCTGGCACCAGTTTCAGGCTATTGACTGTTGTTTGTTTGACTGGGCACTAGTTGTAGGGGCCTCAAGGGACCCCCTGGCACCAGTTTCAGGCTCCGGATTGTTGTTTGTTAGACTAGGCACTAGACACAGGGGTCACAGGTGACCCCCTTGCACCAGTTTCAGGCTCCGGCCTATTATTTGTTAGACTGGGCACTAGACGTAGGGGCCACAAGGGACCCCCTGGCACCAGTTTCGGTCTCCAGCCTATTGTTTTTTAGACTGCGCACTAGACATAGGGGTCGCAGGTGACCCCCTGGCACCAATTTCCTGCTCAGTCCTGTTGTTTGTTAGACTGGGCACTACGTGTAGGGGCCTACGGTGATCCCCTGCCAATATATACAAACACCGGCCTGGTGTTTCTTAGACTGGGCACTTGACGTAGGGGTCGCAAGGGACCTCCTGGCACCAGTTTCAGGCTCCGGCCTGTTGTTTGTTAGACTGGGCTCTAGACGCAGAGGTCGCAGGTGACCCCCTGGCACCAGTTTTGGGCCCGACCTGTTGTTTCTTAGAGTGGACACTAGACACAGGGGTCACAGGTGACCCCCTTGCACCAGTTTCAGTCTCCGGCCTATTATTTGTTAGACTGGGCACTAGACTTAGGGGCCACAAGGGAACCCCTGGCACCAGTTTCAGGTTCCGGCCTATTATTTGTTAGACTGGGCACTAGATGTAGGGGCCACAAGGGACCCCCTGGCCCCAGTTTCGGGCTCTGGCCTGTTGTTTCTTAGACTGGGCACTAGACACAGGGGTCGCAGGTGACCCCCCCTCACCAGTTTCAGGCTTCTGCCTATTATTTGTTAGACTGGGCACTAGACGTAGGGGCCACAAGGGACCCCCTGGCACCAGTTTCAGTCTTCGGCCTGTTGTTTGTTAGACTGGGCTTTAGACGCAGGGGTAACAGGTGACCCCTTGGCACCAGTTTCAGGCTCCGGCCTGTTGTTTGTTAGACAGGGCACTAGATATAGGGGCCGCAGGTGACCCCCTGGCACCAGTTTCGTACTCAGGCATGTTGTTAGTTAGACTGGGCATTATACGTAGAGGTCGAAAGGGACCCCCTGGCACCAGTTTCAGGCTCCGGCCTTTTGTTTGTTAGATTGGGCACTAGAGATCAGGGTCGCATGTGACCACCTGGCACCAATTTCCTGCTCAGGCCTGTTGTTTGTTAGACTGGGCACTAGATGTAGGGGCCTAAGGTGACCCCCTGGCACCAGTTCCAAACCCCGGCCTGCTGTTTCTTAGACTGGGCACTGGACGTAGGGGTCGCAAGGGACCTCATGGCACCAGTTTCAGGCTCCGGCCTGTTGTTTGTTAGACTGGGCTCTAGACGCAGGGGTCGCAGGTGACCCCCTGGCACCAGTTTTGGGCCCGACCTGTTGTTTCTTAGACTGGGCACTAGACACAGGGGTCACAGGTGACCCGCTTGCACCAGTTTCAGGCTCCGGCCTATTATTTGTTAGACTGGGCACTAGACTTAGGGGCCACAAGGGACCCCCTGGCACCAGTTTCAGGTTCCGGCCTATTATTTGTTTGACTGGGCACTAGATGTAGGGGCCACAAGGGACCCCTGGCACCAGTTTTGGGCTCTGGCCTGTTGTTTCTTAGACTGGGCACTAGACACAGGGGTCGTAGGTGACCCCCTGGCACCAGTTTCAGGCTTCTGCCTATTATTTGCTAGACTGGGCACTAGACGTAGGGGCCACAAGGGACCCCATGGCACCAGTTTCATGCTCCGGCCTGTTGTTTGTTAGACTGGGCTCTAAACGCAGGGGTCACAGGTGACCCCCTGGCACCAGTTTCAGGCTCCGGCCTATTATTTGTTAGACTGGGCACTAGACGTAGGTGCCACAAAGGACCCCCTGGCACCAGTTTAAGGCTCTGGCCTGTTGTTTGTTAGACTGGGCTTTAGACACAGGGGTAACAGGTGACCCCTTTGAACCAGTTTCAGGCTCCGGCCTGTTGTTTGTTAGACTGGTCACTAGTTGTAGGGGCCACAAGGGACCACCTGGCACCAGTTTCGGTCTCCAGCCTTTTGTTTTTTAGACTGGGCACTAGACATAGGGGTCGCAGGTGACCCCCTGGCACTAGTTTCATACTCAGGCATGTCGTTAGTTAGACTGAGCACTATACGTAGAGGTCGAAAGGGACCCCCTGGCACCAGTTTCAGGCTCCGGCCTCTTTTGTTTGTTAGATTGGGCACTAGAGATCAGGTTTGCATGTGACCCCCTGGCACCAGTTTCCTGCTCAGGCCGGTTGTGTGTTAGACTGGGCACTATGTGTAGGGGCCTACGGTGACCCCCTGGCACCAGTTCCATACCCCGGCCTGCTGTTTCTTAGACTGGGCACTGGACGTAGGGTTCGCAAGGGACCTCTTGTCACCAGTTTCAGGCTCCGGCCTGTTGTTTGTTAGACTGGGCTCTAGACGCAGGGGTTGCAGGTGACCCCCTGGCACCAGTTTTGGGCCCGACCTGTTGTTTCTTAGACTGGGCACTAGACACAGGGGTCACAGGTGACCCCCTGGCACCAGTTTCAGGCTCCGGCCTATTATTTGTTAGAGTGGGCACTAGACGTAGGGGCCACAAAGGACCCCCTGGCACCAGTTTCAGGCTTCGGCCTTTTGTTTGTTAGACTGGGCTTTAGACACAGGGGTAACAGGTGACCCCTTTGAACCAGTTTCAGGCTCCGGCCTGTTGTTTGTTAAACTGGGCACTAGTTGTAGGAGCCACAAAGGACCAAATGGCATCAGTTCCAAACCCTGGCCTGCTGTTTCTTAGACTGGGCAGTGGACGTAGGGGTCGCAAGGGACCTCCTGGCACCAGTTTCAGGCTCCAGCCTGTTGTTTGTTAGACTGGGCTCTAGAAGCAGGGGTCGCAGGTGCCCCCCTGGCACCAGTTTTGGGCCCGACCTGTTGTTTCTTATACTGGGCACTAGACACAGGGGTCACAGGTGACCCCCTGGCACCAGTTTTAGGCTCCGGCCTATTATTTGTTAGACTGGGCACTAGACGTAGGGGCCACAAGGACCCCTGGCACCAGTTTCAGGCTCCGTCCTGTTGTTTGTTAGACTAGGCACTAGACACAGGGGTCACAGGTGACCCCCTTGCACCAGTTTCAGGCTCCGGCCTATTATTTGTTAGACTGGGCACTAGACGTAGGTGCCACAAGGGACCCCCTGGCACCAGTTTCGGTCTCCAGACTTTTGTTTCTTAGACTGGGCACTAGACACAGGGGTCGCAGGTGACCCCCTGGCACCAGTTTCAGGCTTCTGCCTATTATTTGCTAGACTGGGCACTAGACGTAGGGGCCACAAGGGACCCCCTGGCACCAGTTTCAGTCTTCGGCCTGTTGTTTGTTAGACTGGGCTTAAGACGCAGGGGTAACAGGTGACCCCTTGGCACCAGTTTCAGGCTCTGGCCTGTTGTTTGTTAGACTGGGCACTAGATATAGGGGCCGCAGGTGACCCCCTGGCACCAGTTTCGTACTCAGGCATGTTGTTATTTAGACTGGGCACTATACGTAGAGGTCGAAAGGGACCCCCTGGCACCAGTTTCAGGCTCCGGCCTTTTGTTTGTTAGATTGGGCACTAGAGATCAGGGTCGCATGTGACCCCCTGGCACCAATTTCCTGCTCAGGCCTGTTGTTTGTTAGACTGGGTACTAGATGTAGTGGCCTAAGGTGACCCCCTGGCACCAGTTCCAAACCCCGGCCTGCTGTTTCTTAGACTGGGCACTGGACGTAGGGGTCGCAAGGAACCTCCTGGCACCAGTTTCAGGCTCTGGCCTGTTGTTTGTTAGACTAGGCTCTAGACGCAAGGGTCGCCAGTGACCCCCTGGCACCAGTTTCAGGCTCCGGCCTGTTGTTTGTTAGACTGGGCTCTAGACGCAGGGGTCACAGGTGACCCCCTGGCACCAGTTTCAGGCTCCGGCCTATTATTTGTTAGACTGGGCACTAGACGCAGGTGCCACAAATGACCCCCTGGCACCAGTTTCAGGCTCAGGCCTGTTGTTTGTTAGACTGGGCTTTAGACACAGGGGTAACAGGTGACCCCTTTGAACCAGTTTCAGGCTCCGGCCTGTTGTTTGTTAGACTGGTCACTAGTTGTAGGGGCCACAAGGGACCACCTGGCACCAGTTTCGGTCTCCAGCCTTTTGTTTTTTAGACTGGGCACTAGACATAGGGGTCGCAGGTGACCCCCTGGCACCAGTTTCATACTCAGGCATGTTGTTAGTTAGACTGGGCACTATACGTAGAGGTCGAAAGGGACCCCCTGGCACCAGTTTCAGGCTCCGGCCTTTTGTTTGTTAGATTGGGCACTAGAGATCAGGTTTGCATGTGACCCCCTCGCACCAGTTTCCTGCTTAGGCCGGTTGTTTGTTAGACTGGGCACTATGTGTAGGGGCCTACGGTGACCCCCTGGCACCAGTTCCATACCCCGGCCTGCTGTTTCTTAGACTGGGCACTGGACGTAGGGGTCGCAAGGGACCTCTTGGCACCAGTTTCAGGCTCCGGCCTGTTGTTTGTTAGACTGGGCTCTAGACGCAGGGGTTGCAGGTGACCCCCTGGCACCAGTTTTGGGCCCGACCTGTTGTTTCTTAGACTGGGCACTAGACACAGGGATCACAGGTGACCCCCTGGCACCAGTTTCAGGCTCCGGCCTATTATTTGTTAGAGTGGGCACTAGACGTAGGGGCCACAAAGGACCCCCTGGCACCAGTTTCAGGCTTCGGCCTTTTGTTTGTTAGACTGGGCTTTAGACACAGGGGTAACAGGTGACCCCTTTGAACCAGTTTCAGGCTCCGGCCTGTTGTTTGTTAAACTGGGCACTAGTTGTAGGAGCCACAAAGGACCAAATGGCATCAGTTCCAAACCCTGGCCTGCTGTTTCTTAGACTGGGCAGTGGACGTAGGGGTCGCAAGGGACCTCCTGGCACCAGTTTCAGGCTCCAGCCTGTTGTTTGTTAGACTGGGCTCTAGAAGCAGGGGTCGCAGGTGCCCCCCTGGCACCAGTTTTGGGCCCGACCTGTTGTTTCTTATACTGGGCACTAGACACAGGGGTCACAGGTGACCCCCTGGCACCAGTTTTAGGCTCTGGCCTATTATTTGTTAGACTGGGCACTAGACGTAGGGGCCACAAAGGACCCCTGGCACCAGTTTCAGGCTCCGTCCTGTTGTTTGTTAGACTAGGCACTAGACACAGGGGTCACAGGTGACCCCCTTGCACCAGTTTCAGGCTCCGGCCTATTATTTGTTAGACTGGGCACTAGACGTAGGGGCCACAAGGGACCCCCTGGCACCAGTTTCGGTCTCCAGACTTTTGTTTTTTAGACTGGGCACTAGACATAGGGGTCGCAGGTGACCCCCTGGCACCAGTTTCGTACTCAGGCATGTTGTTAGTTAGACTGGGCACTATACGTAGAGGTCAAAAGGGACCCCCTGGCACCAGTTTCAGGCTCCGGCCTTTTGTTTGTTAGATTGGGCACTAGAGATCAGGGTCGCATGTGACCCCCTGGCACCAATTTCCTGCTCAGGCCTGTTGTTTGTTAGACTGGGCACCAGCCAATAGATACAAACACCGGCCTGGTGTTTCTTAGACTGGGCACTTGACGTAGGGGTCGCAAGGGACCTCCTGGCACCAGTTTCAGGCTCCGGCCTGTTGTTTGTTAGACTGGGCTCTAGACGCAGGGGTCGCAGGTGACCCCCTGGCACCAGTTTTGGGCCCGACCTGTTGTTTCTTAGACTGGGCACTAGACACAGGGGTCACAGGTGACCCCCTTGCATCAGTTTCAGGCTCCGGCCTATTATTTGTTAGACTGGGCACTAGACGTAGGGGCCACAAGGGACCCCCTGGCACCAGTTTCAGTCTTCGGCCTGTTGTTTGTTAGACTGAGCTTAAGACGCAGGGGTAACAGGTGACCCCTTGGCACCAGTTTCAGGCTCCGGCCTGTTGTTTGTTAGACTGGGCACTAGATATAGGGGCCGCAGGTGACCCCTGGCACCAGTTTCGTACTCAGGCATGTTGTTAGTTAGACTGGGCACTATACGTAGAGGTCGAAAGGGACCCCCTGGCACCAGTTTCAGGCTCCGGACTTTTGTTTGTTAGATTGGGCACTAGAGATCAGGGTCACATGTGACCCCCTGGCACCAATTTCCTGCTCAGGTCTGTTGTTTGTTAGACTGGGTACTAGATGTAGGGGCCTAAGGTGACCCCCTGGCACCAGTTCCAAACCCCGGCCTGCTGTTTCTTAGACTGGGCACTGGACGTAGGGGTCGCAAGGGACCTCCTGGCACCAGTTTCAGGCTCCGGCCTGTTGTTTGTTAGACTGGGCTCTAGACGCAACGGTCGCAGGTGACCCCCTGGCACCAGTTTCAGGCTCCGGCTTGTTGTTTGTTAGACTGGGCTCTAGACGCAGGGGTCACAGGTGACCCCCTGGCACCAGTTTCAGGCTCCGGCCTATTATTTGTTAGACTGGGCACTAGACGTAGGTGCCACAAAGGACCCCCTGGCACCAGTTTCAGGCTCTGGCCTGTTGTTTGTTAGACTGGGCTTTAGACACAGGGGTAACAGGTGACCCCTTTGAACCAGTTTCAGGCTCCGGCCTGTTGTTTGTTAAACTGGGCACTAGTTGTAGGAGCCACAAAGGACCAAATGGCATCAGTTCCAAACCCTGGCCTGCTGTTTCTTAGACTGAGCAGTGGACGTAGGGGTCGCAAGGGACCTCCTGGCACCAGTTTCAGGCTCCAGCCTGTTGTTTGTTAGACTGGGCTCTAGAAGCAGGGGTCGCAGGTGCCCCCCTGGCACCAGTTTTGGGCCCGACCTGTTGTTTGTTAGACTGGGCTTAAGACGCAGGGGTAACAGGTGACCCCTTGGCACCAGTTTCAGGCTCCGGCCTGTTGTTTGTTAGACTGGGCACTAGATATAGGGGCCGCAGGTGACCCCTGGCACCAGTTTCGTACTCAGGCATGTTGTTAGTTAGACTGGGCACTATACGTAGAGGTCGAAAGGGACCCCCTGGCACCAGTTTCAGGCTCCGGCCTTTTGTTTGTTAGATTGGGCACTAGAGATCAGGGTCACATGTGACCCCCTGGCACCAATTTCCTGCTCAGGCCTGTTGTTTGTTACCAAAACAAAACCACACAGCTTTGACTGTCTAACCACTAATGATTTCAACTGTCAAACCTGTGTAACAATCAAGCGCACTAAAACTAACTCCTTAGATGGGTACCAATTTTAAATGATATATTTGCAGCTCCCAATAGAGTATTCTACCTTACTCCAAACTTGAACACTAAAAACATATACCATATAAGAATATGTATATTACAAGGAAGCGCATATATATAATCTATTTGATTAAAAATTGTAAATATTTTTTATTTAGTATTCAATTTTCTTAATAATGCATGACATAATAAAACCTTAAAACACACCAAATCTGCAGTGCAAAGAAGTCCAGAAACTGTGACTATTACCGTCCAGATAACCATATACCGCTGGAGCTCCAATAAGGATTTTCTTTAAGCACACTAAGTGCTATTTTTGTAACTCCCCGGTGAAAAGCTGGTTATTTTTAAAGTGATATCCGTTGTTACTTTGTATCCACTAGCCAGAACAATATACTTTGTAGGAACTGCAAATGTTCACAATGTGCCTGCCGCACAGCAGCTAGTGTCCCCTTTCTCACCCCACCGCCAATGATTATTGCTCACCACAGCCGTACGTTGAAGCCTCAGTGCGGCTAGATCTTAAATGGTTAGTACCGAAGTTCTCTGGCGGGAGCGGCGGTAACAGCAGCGTCCACGGGGGAAGGGTGCACACTTTCAAAGTTGGTTTTAAATGATTCTTCCAAAGTGTTCTCTGGCATAGAGGGATTCTGGACAGCCTGCCGGTGTTTAAAATGGATCCTTAACGCGTTTCTCCGTGCTTCCAATCTCACCGTGAGATTGGAAGCACGGAGAAACGCGTTAAGGATCCATTTTAAACACCGGCAGGCTGTCCAGAATCCCTCTATGCCAGAGAACACTTTGGAAGAATCATTTAAAACCAACTTTGAAAGTGTGCACCCTTCCCCCGTGGACGCTGCTGTTACCGCCGCTCCCGCCAGAGAACTTCGGTACTAACCATTTAAGATCTAGCCGCACTGAGGCTTCAACGTACGGCTGTGGTGAGCAATAATCATTGGCGGTGGGGTGAGAAAGGGGACACTAGCTGCTGTGCGGCAGGCACATTGTGAACATTTGCAGTTCCTACAAAGTATATTGTTCTGGCTAGTGGATACAAAGTAACAACGGATATCACTTTAAAAATAACCAGCTTTTCACCGGGGAGTTACAAAAATAGCACTTAGTGTGCTTAAAGAAAATCCTTATTGGAGCTCCAGCGGTATATGGTTATCTGGACGGTAATAGTCACAGTTTCTGGACTTCTTTGCACTGCAGATTTGGTGTGTTTTAAGGTTTTATTATGTCATGCATTATTAAGAAAATTGAATACTAAATAAAAAATATTTACAATTTTTAATCAAATAGATTATATATATGCGCTTCCTTGTAATATACATATTCTTATATGGTATATGTTTTTACTGTTGTTTGTTAGACTGGGTACTAGATGTAGGGGCCTAAGGTGACCCCCTGGCACCAGTTCCAAACCCCGGCCTGCTGTTTCTTAGACTGGGCACTGGACGTAGGGGTCGCAAGGGACCTCCTGGCACCAGTTTCAGGCTCCGGCCTGTTGTTTGTTAGACTGGGCTCTAGACGCAAGGGTCGCAGGTGACCCCCTGGCACCAGTTTCAGGCTCCGGCTTGTTGTTTGTTAGACTGTGCTCTAGATGCAGGGGTCACAGGTGACCCCCTGGCACCAGTTTCAGGCTCCGGCCTATTATTTGTTAGACTGGGCACTAGACGTAGGTGCCACAAAGGACCCCCTGGCATCAGTTTCAGGCTCTGGCCTGTTGTTTGTTAGACTGGGCTTTAGACACAGGGGTAACAGGTGACCCCTTTGAACCAGTTTCAGGCTCCGGCCTGTTGTTTGTTAAACTGGGCACTAGTTGTAGGAGCCACAAAGGACCAAATGGCATCAGTTCCAAACCCTGGCCTGCTGTTTCTTAGACTGGGCAGTGGACGTAGGGGTCGCAAGGGACCTCCTGGCACCAGTTTCAGGCTCCAGCCTGTTGTTTGTTAGACTGGGCTCTAGAAGCAGGGGTCGCAGGTGCCCCCCTGGCACCAGTTTTGGGCCCGACCTGTTGTTTCTTATACTGGGCACTAGACACAGGGGTCACAGGTGACCCCCTGGCACCAGTTTTAGGCTCCGGCCTATTATTTGTTAGACTGGGCACTAGACGTAGGGGCCACAAAGGACCCCTGGCACCAGTTTCAGGCTCCGTCCTGTTGTTTGTTAGACTAGGCACTAGACACAGGGGTCACAGGTGACCCCCTTGCACCAGTTTCAGGCTCCGGCCTATTATTTGTTAGACTGGGCACTAGACGTAGGGGCCACAAGGGACCCCCTGGCACCAGTTTCGGTCTCCAGACTTTTGTTTCTTAGACTGGGCTTAAGACGCAGGGGTAACAGGTGACCCCTTGGCACCAGTTTCAGGCTCCGGCCTGTTGTTTGTTAGACTGGGCACTAGATATAGGGGCCGCAGGTGACCCCCTGGCAGCAGTTTCGTACTCAGGCATGTTGTTATTTAGACTGGGCACTATACGTAGAGGTCGAAAGGTACCCCCTGGCACCAGTTTCAGGCTCCGGCCTTTTGTTTGTTAGATTGGGCACTAGAGATCAGGGTCGCATGTGACCCCCTGGCACCAATTTCCTGCTCAGGCCTGTTGTTTGTTAGACTGGGTACTAGATGTAGTGGCCTAAGGTGACCCCCTGGCACCAGTTCCAAACCCCGGCCTGCTGTTTCTTAGACTGGGCACTGGACGTAGGGGTCGCAAGGGACCTCCTGGCACCAGTTTCAGGCTCCGGCCTGTTGTTTGTTAGACTGGGCTCTAGACGCAAGGGTCGCAGGTGACCCCCTGGCACCAGTTTCAGGCTCCGGCCTGTTGTTTGTTAGACTGGGCTCTAGACGCAGGGGTCACAGGTGACCCCCTGGCACCAGTTTCAGGCTCCGGCCTATTATTTGTTAGACTGGGCACTAGACGTAGGTGCCACAAAGGACCCCCTGGCACCAGTTTCAGGCTCTGGCCTGTTGTTTGTTAGACTGGGCTCTAGACGCAGGGGTCACAGGTGACCCCCTGGCACCAGTTTCAGGCTCCGGCCTATTATTTGTTAGACCGGGCACTAGACGTAGGTGCCACAAAGGACCCCCTGGCACCAGTTTCAGGCTCCGGCCTGTTGTTTGTTAGACTGGGCTCTAGATGCAGGGGTCACAGGTGACCCCCTGGCACCAGTTTCAGGCTCCGGCCTATTATTTGTTAGACTGGGCACTAGACGTAGGTGCCACAAAGGTCCCCCTGGCACCAGTTTCAGGCTCTGGCCTGTTGTTTGTTAGACTGGGCTTTAGACACAGGGGTAACAGGTGACCCCTTTGAACCAGTTTCAGGCTCCGGCCTGTTGTTTGTTTGACTGGTCACTAGTTGTAGGGGCCACAAGGGACCACCTGGCACCAGTTTCTTTCTCCAGCCTTTTGTTTTTTAGACTGGGCACTAGACATAGGGGTCGCAGGTGACCCCCTGGCACCAGTTTCATACTCAGGCATGTTGTTAGTTAGACTGGGCACTATACGAAGAGGTCGAAAGGGACCCCCTGGCACCAGTTTCAGGCTCCGGCCTTTTGTTTGTTAGATTGGGCACTAGAGATCAGGTTTGCATGTGACCCCCTGGCACCAGTTTCCTGCTTAGGCCGGTTGTTTGTTAGACTGGGCACTATGTATAGGGGCCTACGGTGACCCCCTGGCAGCAGTTCCATACCCCGGCCTGCTGTTTCTTAGACAGGGCACTGGACGTAGGGGTCGCAAGGGACCTCTTGGCACCAGTTTCAGGCTCCGACCTGTTGTTTGTTAGACTGGGCTCTAGACGCAGGGGTTGCAGGTGACCCCCTGGCACCAGTTTTGGGCCCGACCTGTTGTTTCTTAGACTGGGCACTAGACACAAAGATCACAGGTGACCCCCTGGCACCAGTTTGAGGCTCCGGACTATTATTTGTTAGATTGGGCACTAGACGTAGGGGCCACAAAGGACCCCCTGGCACCAGTTTCAGGCTTCGGCCTTTTGTTTGTTAGACTGGGCTTTAGACACAGGGGTAACAGGTGGCCCCTTTGAACCAGTTTCAGGCTCCGGCCTGTTGTTTGTTAAACTGGGCACTAGTTGTAGGGGCCACAAAGGACCAAATGGCATCAGTTCCAAACCCTGGCCTGCTGTTTCTTAGACTGGGCAGTAGACGTAGGGGTCGCAAGGGACCTCCTGGCACCAGTTTCAGGCTCCAGCCTGTTGTTTGTTAGACTGGGCTCTAGAAGCAGGGGTCGCAGGTGCCCCCCTGGCACCAGTTTTGGGCCCGACCTGTTGTTTCTTAGACTGGGCACTAGACACAGGGGTCACAGGTGACCCCCTGGCACCAGTTTTAGGCTCCGGCCTATTATTTGTTAGACTGGGCACTAGACGTAGGGGCCACAAAGGACCCCTGGCACCAGTTTCAGGCTCTGTCCTGTTGTTTGTTAGACTAGGCACTAGACACAGGGGTCACAGGTGACCCCCTTGCACCAGTTTCAGGCTCCGGCCTAATATTTGTTAGACTAGGCACTAGACGTAGGGGCCACAAGGGACCCCCTGGCACCAGTTTCGGTCTCCAGACTTTTGTTTCTTAGACTGGGCACTAGACACAGGGGTCGCAGGTGACCCCCTGGCACCAGTTTCAGGCTTCTGCCTATTATTTGCTAGACTGGGCACTAGACGTAGGGGCCACAAGGGACCCCCTGGCACCAGTTTCAGTCTTCGGCCTGTTGTTTGTTAGACTGGGCTTAAGACGCAGGGGTAACAGGTGACCCCTTGGCACCAGTTTCAGGCTCCTGCCTGTTGTTTGTTAGACTGGGCACTAGATATAGGGGCCGCAGGTGACCCCCTGGCACCAGTTTCGTACTCAGGCATGTTGTTATTTAGACTGGGCACTATACGTAGAGGTCGAAAGGGACCCCCTGGCACCAGTTTCAGGCTCCGGCCTTTTGTTTGTTAGATTGGGCACTAGAGTTCAGGGTCGCATGTGACCCCCTGGCACCAATTTCCTGCTCAGGCCTGTTGTTTGTTAGACTGGGTACTAGATGTAGTGGCCTAAGGTGACCCCCTGGCACCAGTTCCAAACCCCGGCCTGCTGTTTCTTAGACTGGGCACTGGACATAGGGGTCGCAAGGGACCTCCTGGCACTAGTTTCAGGCTTCGGCCTGTTGTTTGTTAGACTGGGCTCTAGACGCAAGGGTCGCAGGTGACCCCCTGGCACCAGTTTCAGGCTCCGGCCTGTTGTTTGTTAGACTGGGCTCTAGACGCAGGGGTCACAGGTGACCCCCTGGCACCAGTTTCAGGCTCCGGCCTATTATTTGTTAGACTGGGCACTAGACGTAGGTGCCACAAAGGACCCCCTGGCACCAGTTTCAGGCTCTGGCTTGTTGTTTGTTAGACTGGGCTCTAGACGCAGGGGTCACAGGTGACCTCCTGGCACCAGTTTCAGGCTCCGGCCTATTATTTGTTAGACTGGGCACTAGACGTAGGTGCCACAAAGGACCCCCTGGCACCAGTTTCAGGCTCCGGCGTGTTTTTTGTTAGACTGGGCTCTAGACGCAGGGGGCACAGGTGACCCCCTGGCACCAGTTTCAGGCTCCGGCCTATTATTTGTTAGACTGGGCACTAGACGTAGGTGCCACAAAGGACCCCCTGGCACCAGTTTCAGGCTCTGGCCTGTTGTTTGTTAGACTGGGCTTTAGACACAGGGGTAACAGGTGACCCCTTTGAACCAGTTTCAGGCTCCGGCCTGTTGTTTGTTTGACTGGTCACTAGTTGTAGGGGCCACAAGGGACCACCTGGCACCAGTTTCGGTCTCCAGCCTTTTGTTTTTTAGACTGGGCACTAGACATAGGGGTCGCAGGTGACCCCCTGGCACCAGTTTCATACTCAGGCATGTTGTTAGTTAGACTGGGCACTATACGTAGAGGTCGAAAGGGACCCCCTGGCACCAGTTTCAGGCTCCGGCCTTTTGTTTGTTAGATTGGGCACTAGAGATCAGGTTTGCATGTGACCCCCTGGCACCAGTTTCCTGCTTAGGCCGGTTGTTTGTTAGACTGGGCACTATGTATAGGGGCCTACGGTGACCCCCTGGCACCAGTTCCATACCCCGGCCTGCTGTTTCTTAGACTGGGCACTGGACGTAGGGGTCGCAAGGGACCTCTTGGCACCAGTTTCAGGCTCCAGCCTGTTGTTTGTTAGACTGGGCACTAGACACAGAGATCACAGTTGACCCCTTGGCACCAGTTTGAGGCTCCGGCCTATTATTTGTTAGACTGGGCACTAGACGTAGGGGCCACAAAGGACCCCCTGGCACCAGTTTCAGGCTTCGGCCTTTTGTTTGTTAGACTGGGCTTTAGACACAGGGGTAACAGGTGGCCCCTTTGAACCAGTTTCAGGCTCCGGCCTGTTGTTTGTTAAACTGGGCACTAGTTGTAGGGGCCACAAAGGACCAAATGGCATCAGTTCCAAACCCTGGCCTGCTGTTTCTTAGACTGGGCAGTAGACGTAGGGGTCGCAAGGGACCTCCTGGCACCAGTTTCAGGCTCCAGCCTGTTGTTTGTTAGACTGGGCTCTAGAAACAGGGGTCGCAGGTGCCCCCCTGGCACCAGTTTTGGGCCCGACCTGTTGTTTCTTAGACTGGGCACTAGACACAGGGGTCACAGGTGACCCCCTTGCACCAGTTTCAGGCTCCGGCCTATTATTTGTTAGACTGGGCACTAGACTTAGGGGCCACAAGGGACCCCCTGGCACCAGTTTCAGGTTCCGGCCTATTATTTGTTAGACTGGGCACTAGATATAGGGGCTGCAGGTGACCCCCTGGCACCAGTTTCGTACTCAGGCATGTTGTTATTTAGACTGGGCACTATACGTAGAGGTCGAAAGGGACCCCCTGGCACCAGTTTCAGGCTCCGGCCTTTTGTTTGTTAGATTGGGCACTAGAGTTCAGGGTCGCATGTGACCCCATGGCACCAATTTCCTGCTCAGGCCTGTTGTTTGTTAGACTGGGTACTAGATGTAGTGGCCTAAGGTGACCCCCTGGCACCAGTTCCAAACCGCGGCCTGCTGTTTCTTAGACTGGGCACTGGACGTAGGGGTCGCAAGGGACCTCCTGGCACCAGTTTCAGGCTCCGGCCTGTTGTTTGTTAGACTGGGCTCTAGACGCAAGGGTCGCAGGTGACCCCCTGGCACCAGTTTCAGGCTCCGGCCTGTTGTTTGTTAGACTGGGCTCTAGACGCAGGGGTCACAGGTGACCCCCTGGCACCAGTTTCAGGCTCCGGCCTATTATTTGTTAGACTGGGCACTAGACGTAGGTGCCACAAAGGACCCCCTGGCACCAGTTTCAGGCTCTGGCTTGTTGTTTGTTAGACTGGGCTCTAGACGCAGGGGGCACAGGTGACCCCCTGGCACCAGTTTCAGGCTCCGGCCTATTATTTGTTAGACTGGGCACTAGACGTAGGTGCCACAAAGGACCCCCTGGCACCAGTTTCAGGCTCTGGCCTGTTGTTTGTTAGACTGGGCTTTAGACACAGGGGTAACAGGTGACCCCTTTGAACCAGTTTCAGGCTCCGGCCTGTTGTTTGTTTGACTGGTCACTAGTTGTAGGGGCCACAAGGGACCACCTGGCACCAGTTTCGGTCTCCAGCCTTTTGTTTTTTAGACTGGGCACTAGACATAGGGGTCGCAGGTGACCCCCTGGCACCAGTTTCGTACTCAGGCATGTTGTTATTTAGACTGGGCACTATACGTAGAGGTCGAAAGGGACCCCCTGGCACCAGTTTCAGGCTCCGGCCTTTTGTTTGTTAGATTGGGCACTAGAGATCAGGGTCGCATGTGACCCCCTGGCACCAATTTCCTGCTCAGGCCTGTTGTTTGTTAGACTGGGTACTAGATGTAGTGGCCTAAGGTGACCCCCTGGCACCAGTTCCAAACCCCGGCCTGCTGTTTCTTAGACTGGGCACTGGACGTAGGGGTCGCAAGGGACCTCCTGGCACCAGTTACAGGCTCCGGCCTGTTGTTTGTTAGACTAGGCTCTAGACGCAAGGGTCGCAGGTGACCCCCTGGCACCAGTTTCAGGCTCCGGCCTGTTGTTTGTTAGACTGGGCTCTAGACGCAGGGGTCACAGGTGACCCCCTGGCACCAGTTTCAGGCTCCGGCCTATTATTTGTTAGACTGGGCACTAGACGTAGGTGCCACAAAGGACCCCCTGGCACCAGTTTCAGGCTCTGGCCTGTTGTTTGTTAGACTGGGCTTTAGACACAGGGGTAACAGGTGACCCCTTTGAACCAGTTTCAGGCTCCGGCCTGTTGTTTGTTAGACTGGTCACTAGTTGTAGGGGCCACAAGGGACCACCTGGCACCAGTTTCGGTCTCCAGCCTTTTGTTTTTTAGACTGGGCACTAGACGTAGGGGTCGCAGGTGACCCCCTGACACCAGTTTCATACTCAGGCATGTTGTTAGTTAGACTGGGCACTATACGTAGAGGTCGAAAGGGACCCCCTGGCACCAGTTTCAGGCTCCGGCCTTTTGTTTGTTAGATTGGGCACTAGAGATCAGGTTTGCATGTGACCCCCTGGCACCAGTTTCCTGCTTAGGCCGGTTGTTTGTTAGACTGGGCACTATGTGTAGGGGCCTACGGTGACCCCCTGGCACCAGTTCCATACCCCGGCCTGCTGTTTCTTAGACTGGGCACTGGACGTAGGGGTCGCAAGGGACCTCTTGGCACCAGTTTCAGGCTCCGGCCTGTTGTTTGTTAGACTGGGCTCTAGACGCAGGGGTTGCAGGTGACCCCCTGGCACCAGTTTTGGGCCCGACCTGTTGTTTCTTAGACTGGGCACTAGACACAGGGATCACAGGTGACCCCCTGGCACCAGTTTCAGGCTCCGGCCTATTATTTGTTAGAGTGGGCACTAGACGTAGGGGCCACAAAGGACCCCCTGGCACCAGTTTCAGGCTTCGGCCTTTTGTTTGTTAGAGTGGGCTTTAGACACAGGGGTAACAGGTGACCCCTTTGAACCAGTTTCAGGCTCCGGCCTGTTGTTTGTTAAACTGGGCACTAGTTGTAGGAGCCACAAAGGACCAAATGGCATCAGTTCCAAACCCTGGCCTGCTGTTTCTTAGACTGGGCAGTGGACGTAGGGGTCGCAAGGGACCTCCTGGCACCAGTTTCAGGCTCCAGCCTGTTGTTTGTTAGACTGGGCTCTAGAAGCAGGGGTCGCAGGTGCCCCCCTGGCACCAGTTTTGGGCCCGACCTGTTGTTTCTTATACTGGGCACTAGACACAGGGGTCACAGGTGACCCCCTGGCACCAGTTTTAGGCTCCGGCCTATTATTTGTTAGACTGGGCACTAGACGTAGGGGCCACAAAGGACCCCTGGCACCAGTTTCAGGCACCGTCCTGTTGTTTGTTAGACTAGGCACTAGACACAGGGGTCACAGGTGACCCCCTTGCACCAGTTTCAGACTCCGGCCTATTATTTGTTAGACTGGGCACTAGACGTAGGGGCCACAAGGGACCCCCTGGCACCAGTTTCGGTCTCCAGACTTTTGTTTTTTAGACTGGGCACTAGACATAGGGGTCGCAGGTGACCCCCTGGCACCAGTTTCGTACTCAGGCATGTTGTTAGTTAGACTGGGCACTATACGTAGAGGTCGAAAGGGACCCCCTGGCACCAGTTTCAGGCTCCGGCCTTTTGTTTGTTAGATTGGGCACTAGAGATCAGGGTCGCATGTGACCCCCCTGGCACCAATTTCCTGCTCAGGCCTGTTGTTTGTTAGACTGGGCACCAGCCAATAGATACAAACACCGGCCTGGTGTTTCTTAGACTGGGCACTTGACGTAGGGGTCGCAAGGGACCTCCTGGCACCAGTTTCAGGCTCCGGCCTGTTGTTTGTTAGACTGGGCTCTAGACGCAGGGGTCGCAGGTGACCCCCTGGCACCAGTTTTGGGCCCGACCTGTTGTTTCTTAGACTAGGCACTAGACACAGGGGTCACAGGTGACCCTCTTGCATCAGTTTCAGGCTCCGGCCTATTATTTGTTAGACTGGGCACTAGACGTAGGGGCCACAAGGGACCCCCTGGCACCAGTTTCAGTCTTCGGCCTGTTGTTTGTTAGACTGGGCTTAAGACGCAGGGGTAACAGGTGACCCCTTGGCACCAGTTTCAGGCTCCGGCCTGTTGTTTGTTAGACTGGGCACTAGATATAGGGGCCGCAGGTGACCCCTGGCACCAGTTTCGTACTCAGGCATGTTGTTAGTTAGACTGGGCACTATACGTAGAGGTCGAAAGGGACCCCCTGGCACCAGTTTCAGGCTCCGGACTTTTGTTTGTTAGATTGGGCACTAGAGATCAGGGTCACATGTGACCCCCTGGCACCAATTTCCTGCTCAGGCCTGTTGTTTGTTAGACTGGGTACTAGATGTAGGGGCCTAAGGTGATCCCCTGGCACCAGTTCCAAACCCCGGCCTGCTGTTTCTTAGACTGGGCACTGGACGTAGGGGTCGCAAGGGACCTCCTGGCACCAGTTTCAGGCTCCGGCCTGTTGTTTGTTAGACTGGGCTCTAGACGCAAGGGTCGCAGGTGACCCCCTGGCACCAGTTTCAGGCTCCGGCTTGTTGTTTGTTAGACTGGGCTCTAGACGCAGGGGTCACAGGTGACCCCCTGGCACCAGTTTCAGGCTCCGGCCTATTATTTGTTAGACTGGGCACTAGACGTAGGTGCCACAAAGGACCCCCTGGCACCAGTTTCAGGCTCTGGCCTGTTGTTTGTTAGACTGGGCTTTAGACACAGGGGTAACAGGTGACCCCTTTGAACCAGTTTCAGGCTCCGGCCTGTTGTTTGTTAAACTGGGCACTAGTTGTAGGAGCCACAAAGGACCAAATGGCATCAGTTCCAAACCCTGGCCTGCTGTTTCTTAGACTGGGCAGTGGACGTAGGGGTCGCAAGGGAACTCCTGGCACCAGTTTCAGGCTCCAGCCTGTTGTTTGTTAGACTGGGCTCTAGAAGCAGGGGTCGCAGGTGCCCCCCTGGCACCAGTTTTGGGCCCGACCTGTTGTTTGTTAGACTGGGCTTAAGACGCAGGGGTAACAGGTGACCCCTTGGCACCAGTTTCAGGCTCCGGCCTGTTGTTTGTTAGACTGGGCACTAGATATAGGGGCCGCAGGTGACCCCTGGCACCAGTTTCGTACTCAGGCATGTTGTTAGTTAGACTGGGCACTATACGTAGAGGTCGAAAGGGACCCCCTGGCACCAGTTTCAGGCTCCGGACTTTTGTTTGTTAGATTGGGCACTAGAGATCAGGGTCGCATGTGACCCCCCTGGCACCAATTTCCTGCTCAGGCCTGTTGTTTGTTAGACTGGGCACCAGCCAATAGATACAAACACCGGCCTGGTGTTTCTTAGACTGGGCACTTGACGTAGGGGTCGCAAGGGACCTCCTGGCACCAGTTTCAGGCTCCGGCCTGTTGTTTGTTAGACTGGGCTCTAGACGCAGGGGTCGCAGGTGACCCCCTGGCACCAGTTTTGGGCCCGACCTGTTGTTTCTTAGACTAGGCACTAGACACAGGGGTCACAGGTGACCCTCTTGCATCAGTTTCAGGCTCCGGCCTATTATTTGTTAGACTGGGCACTAGACGTAGGGGCCACAAGGGACCCCCTGGCACCAGTTTCAGTCTTCGGCCTGTTGTTTGTTAGACTGGGCTTAAGACGCAGGGGTAACAGGTGACCCCTTGGCACCAGTTTCAGGCTCCGGCCTGTTGTTTGTTAGACTGGGCACTAGATATAGGGGCCGCAGGTGACCCCTGGCACCAGTTTCGTACTCAGGCATGTTGTTAGTTAGACTGGGCACTATACGTAGAGGTCGAAAGGGACCCCCTGGCACCAGTTTCAGGCTCCGGACTTTTGTTTGTTAGATTGGGCACTAGAGATCAGGGTCACATGTGACCCCCTGGCACCAATTTCCTGCTCAGGCCTGTTGTTTGTTAGACTGGGTACTAGATGTAGGGGCCTAAGGTGATCCCCTGGCACCAGTTCCAAACCCCGGCCTGCTGTTTCTTAGACTGGGCACTGGACGTAGGGGTCGCAAGGGACCTCCTGGCACCAGTTTCAGGCTCCGGCCTGTTGTTTGTTAGACTGGGCTCTAGACGCAAGGGTCGCAGGTGACCCCCTGGCACCAGTTTCAGGCTCCGGCTTGTTGTTTGTTAGACTGGGCTCTAGACGCAGGGGTCACAGGTGACCCCCTGGCACCAGTTTCAGGCTCCGGCCTATTATTTGTTAGACTGGGCACTAGACGTAGGTGCCACAAAGGACCCCCTGGCACCAGTTTCAGGCTCTGGCCTGTTGTTTGTTAGACTGGGCTTTAGACACAGGGGTAACAGGTGACCCCTTTGAACCAGTTTCAGGCTCCGGCCTGTTGTTTGTTAAACTGGGCACTAGTTGTAGGAGCCACAAAGGACCAAATGGCATCAGTTCCAAACCCTGGCCTGCTGTTTCTTAGACTGGGCAGTGGACGTAGGGGTCGCAAGGGAACTCCTGGCACCAGTTTCAGGCTCCAGCCTGTTGTTTGTTAGACTGGGCTCTAGAAGCAGGGGTCGCAGGTGCCCCCCTGGCACCAGTTTTGGGCCCGACCTGTTGTTTGTTAGACTGGGCTTAAGACGCAGGGGTAACAGGTGACCCCTTGGCACCAGTTTCAGGCTCCGGCCTGTTGTTTGTTAGACTGGGCACTAGATATAGGGGCCGCAGGTGACCCCTGGCACCAGTTTCGTACTCAGGCATGTTGTTAGTTAGACTGGGCACTATACGTAGAGGTCGAAAGGGACCCCCTGGCACCAGTTTCAGGCTCCGGCCTTTTGTTTGTTAGATTGGGCACTAGAGATCAGGGTCACATGTGACCCCCTGGCACCAATTTCCTGCTCAGGCCTGTTGTTTGTTAGACTGGGTACTAGATGTAGGGGCCTAAGGTGACCCCCTGGCACCAGTTCCAAACCCCGGCCTGCTGTTTCTTAGACTGGGCACTGGACGTAGGGGTCGCAAGGGACCTCCTGGCACCAGTTTCAGGCTCCGGCCTGTTGTTTGTTAGACTGGGCTCTAGACGCAAGGGTCGCAGGTGACCCCCTGGCACCAGTTTCAGGCTCCGGCTTGTTGTTTGTTAGACTGGGCTCTAGACGCAGGGGTCACAGGTGACCCCCTGGCACCAGTTTCAGGCTCCGGCCTATTATTTGTTAGACTGGGCACTAGACGTAGGTGCCACAAAGGACCCCCTGGCATCAGTTTCAGGCTCTGGCCTGTTGTTTGTTAGACTGGGCTTTAGACACAGGGGTAACAGGTGACCCCTTTGAACCAGTTTCAGGCTCCGGCCTGTTGTTTGTTAAACTGGGCACTAGTTGTAGGAGCCACAAAGGACCAAATGGCATCAGTTCCAAACCCTGGCCTGCTGTTTCTTAGACTGGGCAGTGGACGTAGGGGTCGCAAGGGACCTCCTGGCACCAGTTTCAGGCTCCAGCCTGTTGTTTGTTAGACTGGGCTCTAGAAGCAGGGGTCGCAGGTGCCCCCCTGGCACCAGTTTTGGGCCCGACCTGTTGTTTCTTATACTGGGCACTAGACACAGGGGTCACAGGTGACCCCCTGGCACCAGTTTTAGGCTCCGGCCTATTATTTGTTAGACTGGGCACTAGACGTAGGGGCCACAAAGGACCCCTGGCACCAGTTTCAGGCTCCGTCCTGTTGTTTGTTAGACTAGGCACTAGACACAGGGGTCACAGGTGACCCCCTTGCACCAGTTTCAGGCTCCGGCCTATTATTTGTTAGACTGGGCACTAGACGTAGGGGCCACAAGGGACCCCCTGGCACCAGTTTCGGTCTCCAGACTTTTGTTTCTTAGACTGGGCACTAGACACAGGGGTCGCAAGTGACCCCCTGGCACCAGTTTCAGGTTTCTGCCTATAATTTGCTAGACTGGGCACTAGACGTAGGGGCCACAAGGGACCCCCTCCCTGGCACCAGTTTCAGTCTTCGGCCTGTTGTTTGTTAGACTGGGCTTAAGACGCAGGGGTAACAGGTGACCCCTTGGCACCAGTTTCAGGCTCCGGCCTGTTGTTTGTTAGACTGGGCACTAGATATAGGGGCCGCAGGTGACCCCCTGGCACCAGTTTCGTACTCAGGCATGTTGTTATTTAGACTGGGCACTATACGTAGAGGTCGAAAGGGACCCCCTGGCACCAGTTTCAGGCTCCGGCCTTTTGTTTGTTAGATTGGGCACTAGAGATCAGGGTCGCATGTGACCCCCTGGCACCAATTTCCTGCTCAGGCCTGTTGTTTGTTAGACTGGGTACTAGATGTAGTGGCCTAAGGTGACCCCCTGGTACCAGTTCCAAACCCCGGCCTGCTGTTTCTTAGACTGGGCACTGGACGTAGGGGTCGCAAGGGACCTCCTGGCACCAGTTTCAGGCTCCGGCCTGTTGTTTGTTAGACTGGGCTCTAGACGCAAGGGTCGCAGGTGACCCCCTGGCACCAGTTTCAGGCTCTGGCCTGTTGTTTGTTAGACTGGGCTCTAGACGCAGGGGTCACAGGTGACCCCCTGGCACCAGTTTCAGGCTCCGGCCTATTATTTGTTAGACTGGGCACTAGACGTAGGTGCCACAAAGGACCCCCTGGCACCAGTTTCAGGCTCTGGCCTGTTGTTTGTTAGACTGGGCTCTAGACGCAGGGGTCACAGGTGACCCCCTGGCACCAGTTTCAGGCTCCGGCCTATTATTTGTTAGACTGGGCACTAGACGTAGGTGCCACAAAGGACCCCCTTGCACCAGTTTCAGGCTCCGGCCTGTTGTTTGTTAGACTGGGCTCTAGACGCAGGGGTCACAGGTGACCCCCTGGCACCAGTTTCAGGCTCCGGCCTATTATTTGTTAGACTGGGCACTAGACGTAGGTGCCACAAAGGACTCCCTGGCACCAGTTTCAGGCTCTGGCCTGTTGTTTGTTAGACTGGGCTTTAGACACAGGGGTAACAGGTGACCCCTTTGAACCAGTTTCAGGCTCCGGCCTGTTGTTTGTTTGACTGGTCACTAGTTGTAGGGGCCACAAGGGACCACCTGGCACCAGTTTCGGTCTCCAGCCTTTTGTTTTTTAGACTGGGCACTAGACATAGGGGTCGCAGGTGACCCCCTGGCACCAGTTTCATACTCAGGCATGTTGTTAGTTAGACTGGGCACTATACGTAGAGGTCGAAAGGGACCCCCTGGCACCAGTTTCAGGCTCCGGCCTTTTGTTTGTTAGATTGGGCACTAGAGATCAGGTTTGCATGTGACCCCCTGGCACCAGTTTCCTGCTTAGGCCGGTTGTTTGTTAGACTGGGCACTATGTATAGGGGCCTACGGTGACCCCCTGGCACCAGTTCCATACCCTGGCCTGCTGTTTCTTAGACTGGGCACTGGACGTAGGGGTCACAAGGGACCTCTTGGCACCAGTTTCAGGCTCCAGCCTGTTGTTTGTTAGACTGGGCTCTAGACGCAGGGGTTGCAGGTGACCCCCTGGCACCAGTTTTGGGCCCGACCTGTTGTTTCTTAGACTGGGCACTAGACACAAAGATCACAGGTGACCCCTTGGCACCAGTTTGAGGCTCCGGACTATTATTTGTTAGATTGGGCACTAGACGTAGGGGCCACAAAGGACCCCCTGGCACCAGTTTCAGGCTTCGGCCTTTTGTTTGTTAGACTGGACTTTAGACACAGGGGTAACAGGTGGCCCCTTTGAACCAGTTTCAGGCTCCGGCCTGTTGTTTGTTAAACTGGGCACTAGTTGTAGGGGCCACAAAGGACCAAATGGCACCAGTTCCATACCCCGGCCTGCTGTTTCTTAGACTGGGCACTGGACGTAGGGGTCGCAAGGGACCTCTTGGCACCAGTTTCAGGCTCCAGCCTGTTGTTTGTTAGACTGGGCTCTAGACGCAAGGGTCGCAGGTGACCCCCTGGCACCAGTTTCAGGCTCCGGCCTGTTGTTTGTTAGACTGGGCTCTAGACGCAGGGGTCACAGGTGACCCCCTGGCACCAGTTTCAGGCTCCGGCCTATTATTTGTTAGACTGGGCACTAGACGTAGGTGCCACAAAGGACCCCCTGGCACCAGTTTCAGGCTCTGGCCTGTTGTTTGTTAGACTGGGCTCTAGACGCAGGGGTCACAGGTGACCCCCTGGCACCAGTTTCAGGCTCCGGCCTATTATTTGTTAGACTGGGCACTAGACGTAGGTGCCACAAAGGACCCCCTGGCACCAGTTTCAGGCTCCGGCCTGTTGTTTGTTAGACTGGGCTCTAGACGCAGGGGGCACAGGTGACCCCCTGGCACCAGTTTCAGGCTCCGGCCTATTATTTGTTAGACTGGGCACTAGACGTAGGTGCCACAAAGGACCCCCTGGCACCAGTTTCAGGCTCTGGCCTGTTGTTTGTTAGACTGGGCTTTAGACACAGGGGTAACAGGTGACCCCTTTGAACCAGTTTCAGGCTCCGGCCTGTTGTTTGTTTGACTGGTCACTAGTTGTAGGGGCCACAAGGGACCACCTGGCACCAGTTTCGGTCTCCAGCCTTTTGTTTTTTAGACTGGGCACTAGACATAGGGGTCGCAGGTGACCCCCTGGCACCAGTTTCATACTCAGGCATGTTGTTAGTTAGACTGGGCACTATACGTAGAGGTCGAAAGGGACCCCCTGGCACGAGTTTCAGGCTCCGGCCTTTTGTTTGTTAGATTGGGCACTAGAGATCAGGTTTGCATGTGACCCCCTGGCACCAGTTTCCTGCTTAGGCCGGTTGTTTGTTAGACTGGGCACTATGTATAGGGGCCTACGGTGACCCCCTGGCACCAGTTCCATACCCCGGCCTGCTGTTTCTTAGACTGGGCACTGGACGTAGGGGTCGCAAGGGACCTCTTGGCACCAGTTTCAGGCTCCGGCCTGTTGTTTGTTAGACTTGGCTTTAGACACAGGGGTAACAGGTGGCCCCTTTGAACCAGTTTCAGGCTCCGGCCTGTTGTTTGTTAAACTGGGCACTAGTTGTAGGGGCCACAAAGGACCAAATGGCATCAGTTCCAAACCCTGGCCTGCTGTTTCTTAGACTGGGCAGTAGACGTAGGGGTCGCAAGGGACCTCCTGGCACCAGTTTCAGGCTCCAGCCTGTTGTTTGTTAGACTGGGCTCTAGAAACAGGGGTCGCAGGTGCCCCCCTGGCACCAGTTTTGGGCCCGACCTGTTGTTTCTTAGACTGGGCACTAGACACAGGGGTCACAGGTGACCCCCTTGCACCAGTTTCAGGCTCCGGCCTATTATTTGTTAGACTGGGCACTAGACTTAGGGGCCACAAGGGACCCCCTGGCACCAGTTTCAGGTTCCGGCCTATTATTTGTTAGACTGGGCACTAGATATAGGGGCCGCAGGTGACCCCCTGGCACCAGTTTCGTACTCAGGCATGTTGTTATTTAGACTGGGCACTACACGTAGAGGTCGAAAGGGACCCCCTGGCACCAGTTTCAGGCTCCGGCCTTTTGTTTGTTAGATTGGGCACTAGAGTTCAGGGTCGCATGTGACCCCATGGCACCAATTTCCTGCTCAGGCCTGTTGTTTGTTAGACTGGGTACTAGATGTAGTGGCCTAAGGTGACCCCCTGGCACCAGTGCCAAACCCCGGCCTGCTGTTTCTTAGACTGGGCACTGGACGTAGGGGTCGCAAGGGACCTCCTGGCACCAGTTTCAGGCTCCGGCCTGTTGTTTGTTAGACTGGGCTCTAGACGCAAGGGTCGCAGGTGACCCCCTGGCACCAGTTTCAGGCTCCGGCCTGTTGTTTGTTAGACTGGGCTCTAGACGCAGGGGTCACAGGTGACCCCCTGGCACCAGTTTCAGGCTCCGGCCTATTATTTGTTAGACTGGGCACTAGACGTAGGTGCCACAAAGGACCCCCTGGCACCAGTTTCAGGCTCTGGCTTGTTGTTTGTTAGACTGGGCTCTAGACGCAGGGGGCACAGGTGACCCCCTGGCACCAGTTTCAGGCTCCGGCCTATTATTTGTTAGACTGGGCACTAGACGTAGGTGCCACAAAGGACCCCCTGGCACCAGTTTCAGGCTCTGGCCTGTTGTTTGTTAGACTGGGCTTTAGACACAGGGGTAACAGGTGACCCCTTTGAACCAGTTTCAGGCTCCGGCCTGTTGTTTGTTTGACTGGTCACTAGTTGTAGGGGCCACAAGGGACCACCTGGCACCAGTTTCGGTCTCCAGCCTTTTGTTTTTTAGACTGGGCACTAGACATAGGGGTCGCAGGTGACCCCCTGGCACCAGTTTCATACTCAGGCATGTTGTTAGTTAGACTGGGTACTATACGTAGAGGTCGAAAGGGACCCCCTGGCACCAGTTTCAGGCTCCGGCCTTTTGTTTGTTAGATTGGGCACTAGAGATCAGGTTTGCATGTGACCCCCTGGCACCAGTTTCCTGCTTAGGCCGGTTGTTTGTTAGACTGGGCACTATGTATAGGGGCCTACGGTGACCCCCTGGCACCAGTTCTATACCCCGGCCTGCTGTTTCTTAGACTGGGCACTGGACGTAGGGGTCGCAAGGGAGCTCTTGGCACCAGTTTCAGGCTCCGGCCTATTGTTTGTTAGACTGGGCTCTAGACGCAGGGGTTGCAGGTGACCCCCTGGCACCAGTTTTGGGCCCGACCTGTTGTTTCTTAGACTGGGCACTAGACACAGAGATCACAGGTGACCCCTTGGCACCAGTTTGAGGCTCCGGACTATTATTTGTTAGATTGGGCACTAGACGTAGGGGCCACAAAGGACCCCCTGGCACCAGTTTCAGGCTCCGGCCTGTTGTTTGTTAGACTGGGCTCTAGACGCAGGGGTCACAGGTGACCCCCTGGCACCAGTTTCAGGCTCCGGCCTATTATTTGTTAGACTGGGCACTAGACGTAGGTGCCACAAAGGACCCCCTGGCACCAGTTTCAGGCTCTGGCCTGTTGTTTGTTAGACTGGGCTTTAGACACAGGGGTAACAGGTGACCCCTTTGAACCAGTTTCAGGCTCCGGCCTGTTGTTTGTTAGACTGGTCACTAGTTGTAGGGGCCACAAGGGACCACCTGGCACCAGTTTCGGTCTCCAGCCTTTTGTTTTTTAGACTGGGCACTAGACGTAGGGGTCGCAGGTGACCCCCTGACACCAGTTTCATACTCAGGCATGTTGTTAGTTAGACTGGGCACTATACGTAGAGGTCGAAAGGGACCCCCTGGCACCAGTTTCAGGCTCCGGACTTTTGTTTGTTAGATTGGGCACTAGAGATCAGGTTTGCATGTGACCCCCTGGCACCAGTTTCCTGCTTAGGCCGGTTGTTTGTTAGACTGGGCACTATGTGTAGGGGCCTACGGTGACCCCCTGGCACCAGTTCCATACCCCGGCCTGCTGTTTCTTAGACTGGGCACTGGACGTAGGGGTCGCAAGGGACCTCTTGGCACCAGTTTCAGGCTCCGGCCTGTTGTTTGTTAGACTGGGCTCTAGACGCAGGGGTTGCAGGTGACCCCCTGGCACCAGTTTTGGGCCCGACCTGTTGTTTCTTAGACTGGGCACTAGACACAGGGATCACAGGTGACCCCCTGGCACCAGTTTCAGGCTCCGGCCTATTATTTGTTAGAGTGGGCACTAGACGTAGGGGCCACAAAGGACCCCCTGGCACCAGTTTCAGGCTTCGGCCTTTTGTTTGTTAGACTGGGCTTTAGACACAGGGGTAACAGGTGACCCCTTTGAACCAGTTTCAGGCTCCGGCCTGTTGTTTGTTAAACTGGGCACTAGTTGTAGGAGCCACAAAGGACCAAATGGCATCAGTTCCAAACCCTGGCCTGCTGTTTCTTAGACTGGGCAGTGGACGTAGGGGTCGCAAGGGACCTCCTGGCACCAGTTTCAGGCTCCAGCCTGTTGTTTGTTAGACTGGGCTCTAGAAGCAGGGGTCGCAGGTGCCCCCCTGGCACCAGTTTTGGGCCCGACCTGTTGTTTCTTATACTGGGCACTAGACACAGGGGTCACAGGTGACCCCCTGGCACCAGTTTTAGGCTCCGGCCTATTATTTGTTAGACTGGGCACTAGACGTAGGGGCCACAAAGGACCCCTGGCACCAGTTTCAGGCACCGTCCTGTTGTTTGTTAGGCTAGGCACTAGACACAGGGGTCACAGGTGACCCCCTTGCACCAGTTTCAGACTCCGGCCTATTATTTGTTAGACTGGGCACTAGACGTAGGGGCCACAAGGGACCCCCTGGCACCAGTTTCGGTCTCCAGACTTTTGTTTTTTAGACTGGGCACTAGACATAGGGGTCGCAGGTGACCCCCTGGCACCAGTTTCGTACTCAGGCATGTTGTTAGTTAGACTGGGCACTATACGTAGAGGTCGAAAGGGACCCCCTGGCACCAGTTTCAGGCTCCGGCCTTTTGTTTGTTAGATTGGGCACTAGAGATCAGGGTCGCATGTGACCCCCCTGGCACCAATTTCCTGCTCAGGCCTGTTGTTTGTTAGACTGGGCACCAGCCAATAGATACAAACACCGGCCTGGTGTTTCTTAGACTGGGCACTTGACGTAGGGGTCGCAAGGGACCTCCTGGCACCAGTTTCAGGCTCCGGCCTGTTGTTTGTTAGACTGGGCTCTAGAAGCAGGGGTCGCAGGTGACCCCCTGGCACCAGTTTTGGGCCCGACCTGTTGTTTCTTAGACTAGGCACTAGACACAGGGGTCACAGGTGACCCCCTTGCATCAGTTTCAGGCTCCGGCCTATTATTTGTTAGACTGGGCACTAGACGTAGGGGCCACAAGGGACCCCCTGGCACCAGTTTCAGGTTCCGGCCTATTATTTGTTAGACTGGGCACTAGATATAGGGGCCACAAGGGACCCCCTGGCACCAGTTTCAGGTTCCGGCCTATTATTTGTTAGACTGGGCACTAGATATAGGGGCCACAAGGGACCCCCTGGCACCAGTTTCAGTCTTCGGCCTGTTGTTTGTTAGACTGGGCTTAAGACGCAGGGGTAACAGGTGACCCCTTTGCACCAGTTTCAGGCTCCGGCCTGTTGTTTGTTAGACTGGGCACTAGATATAGGGGCCGCAGGTGACCCCTGGCACCAGTTTCGTACTCAGGCATGTTGTTAGTTAGACTGGGCACTATACGTAGAGGTCGAAAGGGACCCCCTGGCACCAGTTTCAGGCTCCGGACTTTTGTTTGTTAGATTGGGCACTAGAGATCAGGGTCACATGTGACCCCCTGGCACCAATTTCCTGCTCAGGCCTGTTGTTTGTTAGACTGGGTACTAGATGTAGGGGCCTAAGGTGATCCCCTGGCACCAGTTCCAAACCCCGGCCTGCTGTTTCGTAGACTGGGCACTGGACGTAGGGGTCGCAAGGGACCTCCTGGCACCAGTTTCAGGCTCCGGCCTGTTGTTTGTTAGACTGGGCTCTAGACGCAAGGGTCGCAGGTGACCCCCTGGCACCAGTTTCAGGCTCCGGCTTGTTGTTTGTTAGACTGGGCTCTAGACGCAGGGGTCACAGGTGACCCCCTGGCACCAGTTTCAGGCTCCGGCCTATTATTTGTTAGACTGGGCACTAGACGTAGGTGCCACAAAGGACCCCCTGGCACCAGTTTCAGGCTCTGGCCTGTTGTTTGTTAGACTGGGCTTTAGACACAGGGGTAACAGGTGACCCCTTTGAACCAGTTTCAGGCTCCGGCCTGTTGTTTGTTAAACTGGGCACTAGTTGTAGGAGCCACAAAGGACCAAATGGCATCAGTTCCAAACCCTGGCCTGCTGTTTCTTAGACTGGGCAGTGGACGTAGGGGTCGCAAGGGAACTCCTGGCACCAGTTTCAGGCTCCAGCCTGTTGTTTGTTAGACTGGGCTCTAGAAGCAGGGGTCGCAGGTGCCCCCCTGGCATCAGTTTTGGGCCCGACCTGTTGTTTGTTAGACTGGGCTTAAGACGCAGGGGTAACAGGTGACCCCTTGGCACCAGTTTCAGGCTCTGGCCTGTTGTTTGTTAGACTGGGCTTTAGACACAGGGGTAACAGGTGACCCCTTTGAACCAGTTTCAGGCTCCGGCCTGTTGTTTGTTTGACTGGTCACTAGTTGTAGGGGCCACAAGGGACCACCTGGCACCAGTTTCGGTCTCCAGCCTTTTGTTTTTTAGACTGGGCACTAGACATAGGGGTCGCAGGTGACCCCCTGGCACCAGTTTCATACTCAGGCATGTTGTTAGTTAGACTGGGTACTATACGTAGAGGTCGAAAGGGACCCCCTGGCACCAGTTTCAGGCTCCGGCCTTTTGTTTGTTAGATTGGGCACTAGAGATCAGGTTTGCATGTGACCCCCTGGCACCAGTTTCCTGCTTAGGCCGGTTGTTTGTTAGACTGGGCACTATGTATAGGGGCCTACGGTGACCCCCTGGCACCAGTTCTATACCCCGGCCTGCTGTTTCTTAGACTGGGCACTGGACGTAGGGGTCGCAAGGGAGCTCTTGGCACCAGTTTCAGGCTCCGGCCTATTGTTTGTTAGACTGGGCTCTAGACGCAGGGGTTGCAGGTGACCCCCTGGCACCAGTTTTGGGCCCGACCTGTTGTTTCTTAGACTGGGCACTAGACACAGAGATCACAGGTGACCCCTTGGCACCAGTTTGAGGCTCCGGACTATTATTTGTTAGATTGGGCACTAGACGTAGGGGCCACAAAGGACCCCCTGGCACCAGTTTCAGGCTTCGGCCTTTTGTTTGTTAGACTGGGCTTTAGACACAGGGGTAACAGGTGGCCCCTTTGAACCAGTTTCAGGCTCCAACCTGTTGTTTGTTAAACTGGGCACTAGTTGTAGGGGCCACAAAGGACCAAATGGCATCAGTTCCAAACCCTGGCCTGCTGTTTCTTAGACTGGGCAGTAGACGTAGGGGTCGCAAGGGACCTCCTGGCACCAGTTTCAGGCTCCAGCTTGTTGTTTGTTAGACTGGGCTCTAGAAACAGGGGTCGCAGGTGCCCACCTGGCACCAGTTTTGGGTCCGACCTGTTGTTTCTTAGACTGGGCACTAGACACAGGGGTCACAGGTGACCCCCTTGCACCAGTTTCAGGCTCCGGCCTATTATTTGTTAGACTGGGCACTAGACTTAGGGGCCACAAGGGACCCCCTGGCACCAGTTTCAGGTTCCGGCCTATTATTTGTTAGACTGGGCACTAGATATAGGGGCCGCAGGTGACCCCCTGGCACCAGTTTCGTACTCAGGCATGTTGTTATTTAGACTGGGCACTATACGTAGAGGTCGAAAGGGACCCCCTGGCACCAGTTTCAGGCTCCGGCCTTTTGTTTGTTAGATTGGGCACTAGAGATCAGGGACGCATGTGACCCCCTGGCACCAATTTCCTGCTCAGGACTGTTGTTTGTTAGACTGGGTACTAGATGTAGTGGCCTAAGGTGACCCCCTGGCACCAGTTCCAAACCCCGGCCTGCTGTTTCTTAGACTGGGCACTGGACGTAGGGGTCGCAAGGGACCTCCTGGCACCAGTTACAGGCTCCGGCCTGTTGTTTGTTAGACTAGGCTCTAGACGCAAGGGTCGCAGGTGACCCCCTGGCACCAGTTTCAGGCTCCGGCCTGTTGTTTGTTAGACTGGGCTCTAGACGCAGGGGTCACAGGTGACCCCCTGGCACCAGTTTCAGGCTCCGGCCTATTATTTGTTAGACTGGGCACTAGACGTAGGTGCCACAAAGGACCCCCTGGCACCAGTTTCAGGCTCTGGCCTGTTGTTTGTTAGACTGGGCTTTAGACACAGGGGTAACAGGTGACCCCTTTGAACCAGTTTCAGGCTCCGGCCTGTTGTTTGTTAGACTGGTCACTAGTTGTAGGGGCCACAAGGGACCACCTGGCACCAGTTTCGGTCTCCAGCCTTTTGTTTTTTAGACTGGGCACTAGACGTAGGGGTCGCAGGTGACCCCCTGACACCAGTTTCATACTCAGGCATGTTGTTAGTTAGACTGGGCACTATACGTAGAGGTCGAAAGGGACCCCCTGGCACCAGTTTCAGGCTCCGGACTTTTGTTTGTTAGATTGGGCACTAGAGATCAGGTTTGCATGTGACCCCCTGGCACCAGTTTCCTGCTTAGGCCGGTTGTTTGTTAGACTGGGCACTATGTGTAGGGGCCTACGGTGACCCCCTGGCACCAGTTCCATACCCCGGCCTGCTGTTTCTTAGACTGGGCACTGGACGTAGGGGTCGCAAGGGACCTCTTGGCACCAGTTTCAGGCTCCGGCCTGTTGTTTGTTAGACTGGGCTCTAGACGCAGGGGTTGCAGGTGACCCCCTGGCACCAGTTTTGGGCCCGACCTGTTGTTTCTTAGACTGGGCACTAGACACAGGGATCACAGGTGACCCCCTGGCACCAGTTTCAGGCTCCGGCCTATTATTTGTTAGAGTGGGCACTAGACGTAGGGGCCACAAAGGACCCCCTGGCACCAGTTTCAGGCTTCGGCCTTTTGTTTGTTAGACTGGGCTTTAGACACAGGGGTAACAGGTGACCCCTTTGAACCAGTTTCAGGCTCCGGCCTGTTGTTTGTTAAACTGGGCACTAGTTGTAGGAGCCACAAAGGACCAAATGGCATCAGTTCCAAACCCTGGCCTGCTGTTTCTTAGACTGGGCAGTGGACGTAGGGGTCGCAAGGGACCTCCTGGCACCAGTTTCAGGCTCCAGCCTGTTGTTTGTTAGACTGGGCTCTAGAAGCAGGGGTCGCAGGTGCCCCCCTGGCACCAGTTTTGGGCCCGACCTGTTGTTTCTTATACTGGGCACTAGACACAGGGGTCACAGGTGACCCCCTGGCACCAGTTTTAGGCTCCGGCCTATTATTTGTTAGACTGGGCACTAGACGTAGGGGCCACAAAGGACCCCTGGCACCAGTTTCAGGCACCGTCCTGTTGTTTGTTAGGCTAGGCACTAGACACAGGGGTCACAGGTGACCCCCTTGCACCAGTTTCAGACTCCGGCCTATTATTTGTTAGACTGGGCACTAGACGTAGGGGCCACAAGGGACCCCCTGGCACCAGTTTCGGTCTCCAGACTTTTGTTTTTTAGACTGGGCACTAGACATAGGGGTCGCAGGTGACCCCCTGGCACCAGTTTCGTACTCAGGCATGTTGTTAGTTAGACTGGGCACTATACGTAGAGGTCGAAAGGGACCCCCTGGCACCAGTTTCAGGCTCCGGCCTTTTGTTTGTTAGATTGGGCACTAGAGATCAGGGTCGCATGTGACCCCCCTGGCACCAATTTCCTGCTCAGGCCTGTTGTTTGTTAGACTGGGCACCAGCCAATAGATACAAACACCGGCCTGGTGTTTCTTAGACTGGGCACTTGACGTAGGGGTCGCAAGGGACCTCCTGGCACCAGTTTCAGGCTCCGGCCTGTTGTTTGTTAGACTGGGCTCTAGAAGCAGGGGTCGCAGGTGACCCCCTGGCACCAGTTTTGGGCCCGACCTGTTGTTTCTTAGACTAGGCACTAGACACAGGGGTCACAGGTGACCCCCTTGCATCAGTTTCAGGCTCCGGCCTATTATTTGTTAGACTGGGCACTAGACGTAGGGGCCACAAGGGACCCCCTGGCACCAGTTTCAGGTTCCGGCCTATTATTTGTTAGACTGGGCACTAGATATAGGGGCCACAAGGGACCCCCTGGCACCAGTTTCAGGTTCCGGCCTATTATTTGTTAGACTGGGCACTAGATATAGGGGCCACAAGGGACCCCCTGGCACCAGTTTCAGTCTTCGGCCTGTTGTTTGTTAGACTGGGCTTAAGACGCAGGGGTAACAGGTGACCCCTTGGCACCAGTTTCAGGCTCCGGCCTGTTATTTGTTAGACTGGGCACTAGATATAGGGGCCGCAGGTGACCCCTGGCACCAGTTTCGTACTCAGGCATGTTGTTAGTTAGACTGGGCACTATACGTAGAGGTCGAAAGGGACCCCCTGGCACCAGTTTCAGGCTCCGGACTTTTGTTTGTTAGATTGGGCACTAGAGATCAGGGTCACATGTGACCCCCTGGCACCAATTTCCTGCTCAGGCCTGTTGTTTGTTAGACTGGGTACTAGATGTAGGGGCCTAAGGTGATCCCCTGGCACCAGTTCCAAACCCCGGCCTGCTGTTTCGTAGACTGGGCACTGGACGTAGGGGTCGCAAGGGACCTCCTGGCACCAGTTTCAGGCTCCGGCCTGTTGTTTGTTAGACTGGGCTCTAGACGCAAGGGTCGCAGGTGACCCCCTGGCACCAGTTTCAGGCTCCGGCTTGTTGTTTGTTAGACTGGGCTCTAGACGCAGGGGTCACAGGTGACCCCCTGGCACCAGTTTCAGGCTCCGGCCTATTATTTGTTAGACTGGGCACTAGACGTAGGTGCCACAAAGGACCCCCTGGCACCAGTTTCAGGCTCTGGCCTGTTGTTTGTTAGACTGGGCTTTAGACACAGGGGTAACAGGTGACCCCTTTGAACCAGTTTCAGGCTCCGGCCTGTTGTTTGTTAAACTGGGCACTAGTTGTAGGAGCCACAAAGGACCAAATGGCATCAGTTCCAAACCCTGGCCTGCTGTTTCTTAGACTGGGCAGTGGACGTAGGGGTCGCAAGGGAACTCCTGGCACCAGTTTCAGGCTCCAGCCTGTTGTTTGTTAGACTGGGCTCTAGAAGCAGGGGTCGCAGGTGCCCCCCTGGCATCAGTTTTGGGCCCGACCTGTTGTTTGTTAGACTGGGCTTAAGACGCAGGGGTAACAGGTGACCCCTTGGCACCAGTTTCAGGCTCCGGCCTGTTGTTTGTTAGACTGGGCACTAGATATAGGGGCCGCAGGTGACCCCTGGCACCAGTTTCGTACTCAGGCATGTTGTTAGTTAGACTGGGCACTATACGTAGAGGTCGAAAGGGACCCCCTGGCACCAGTTTCAGGCTCCGGCCTTTTGTTTGTTAGATTGGGCACTAGAGATCAGGGTCACATGTGACCCCCTGGCACCAATTTCCTGCTCAGGCCTGTTGTTTGTTAGACTGGGTACTAGATGTAGGGGCCTAAGGTGACCCCCTGGCACCAGTTCCAAACCCCGGCCTGCTGTTTCTTAGACTGGGCACTGGACGTAGGGGTCGCAAAGGACCTCCTGGCACCAGTTTCAGGCTCCGGCCTGTCGTTTGTTAGACTGGGCTCTAGACGCAAGGGTCGCAGGTGACACCCTGGCACCAGTTTCAGGCTCCGGCTTGTTGTTTGTTAGACTGGGCTCTAGACGCAGGGGTCACAGGTGACCCCCTGGCACCAGTTTCAGGCTCCGGCCTATTATTTGTTAGACTGGGCACTAGACGTAGGTGCCACAAAGGACCCCCTGGCATCAGTTTCAGGCTCTGGCCTGTTGTTTGTTAGACTGGGCTTTAGACACAGGGGTAACAGGTGACCCCTTTGAACCAGTTTCAGGCTCCGGCCTGTTGTTTGTTAAACTGGGCACTAGTTGTAGGAGCCACAAAGGACCAAATGGCATCAGTTCCAAACCCTGGCCTGCTGTTTCTTAGACTGGGCAGTGGACGTAGGGGTCGCAAGGGACCTCCTGGCACCAGTTTCAGGCTCCAGCCTGTTGTTTGTTAGACTGGGCTCTAGAAGCAGGGGTCGCAGGTGCCCCCCTGGCACCAGTTTTGGGCCCGACCTGTTGTTTCTTATACTGGGCACTAGACACAGGGGTCACAGGTGACCCCCTGGCACCAGTTTTAGGCTCCGGCCTATTATTTGTTAGACTGGGCACTAGACGTAGGGGCCACAAAGGACCCCTGGCACCAGTTTCAGGCTCCGTCCTGTTGTTTGTTAGACTAGGCACTAGACACAGGGGTCACAGGTGACCCCCTTGCACCAGTTTCAGGCTCCGGCCTATTATTTGTTAGACTGGGCACTAGACGTAGGGGCCACAAGGGACCCCCTGGCACCAGTTTCGGTCTCCAGACTTTTGTTTCTTAGACTGGGCACTAGACACAGGGGTCGCAGGTGACCCCCTGGCACCAGTTTCAGGCTTCTGCCTATAATTTGCTAGACTGGGCACTAGACGTAGGGGCCACAAGGGACCCCCTGGCACCAGTTTCAGTCTTCGGCCTGTTGTTTGTTAGACTGGGCTTAAGACGCAGGGGTAACAGGTGACCCCTTGGCACCAGTTTCAGGCTCCGGCCTGTTGTTTGTTAGACTGGGCACTAGATATAGGGGCCGCAGGTGACCCCCTGGCACCAGTTTCGTACTCAGGCATGTTGTTATTTAGACTGGGCACTATACGTAGAGGTCGAAAGGGACCCCCTGGCACCAGTTTCAGGCTCCGACCTTTTGTTTGTTAGATTGGGCACTAGAGATCAGGGTCGCATGTGACCCCCTGGCACCAATTTCCTGCTCAGGCCTGTTGTTTGTTAGACTGGGTACTAGATGTAGTGGCCTAAGGTGACCCCCTGGCACCAGTTCCAAACCCCGGCCTGCTGTTTCTTAGACTGGGCACTGGACGTAGGGGTCGCAAGGGACCTCCTGGCACCAGTTTCATACTCAGGCATGTTGTTAGTTAGACTGGGCACTATACGTAGAGGTCGAAAGGGACCCCCTGGCACCAGTTTCAGGCTCCAGCTTGTTGTTTGTTAGACTGGGCTCTAGAAACAGGGGTCGTAGGTGCCCACCTGGCACCAGTTTTGGGCCCGACCTGTTGTTTCTTAGACTGGGCACTAGACACAGGGGTCACAGGTGACCCCCTTGCACCAGTTTCAGGCTCCGGCCTATTATTTGTTAGACTGGGCACTAGACTTAGGGGCCACAAGGGACCCCCTGGCACCAGTTTCAGGTTCCGGCCTATTATTTGTTAGACTGGGCACTAGATATAGGGGCCGCAGGTGACCCCCTGGCACCAGTTTCGTACTCAGGCATGTTGTTATTTAGACTGGGCACTATACGTAGAGGTCGAAAGGGACCCCCTGGCACCAGTTTCAGGCTCCGGCCTTTTGTTTGTTAGATTGGGCACTAGAGATCAGGGACGCATGTGACCCCCTGGCACCAATTTCCTGCTCAGGCCTGTTGTTTGTTAGACTGGGTACTAGATGTAGTGGCCTAAGGTGACCCCCTGGCACCAGTTCCAAACCCCGGCCTGCTGTTTCTTAGACTGGGCACTGGACGTAGGGGTCGCAAGGGACCTCCTGGCACCAGTTACAGGCTCCGGCCTGTTGTTTGTTAGACTAGGCTCTAGACGCAAGGGTCGCAGGTGACCCCCTGGCACCAGTTTCAGGCTCCGGCCTGTTGTTTGTTAGACTGGGCTCTAGACGCAGGGGTCACAGGTGACCCCCTGGCACCAGTTTCAGGCTCTGGCCTATTATTTGTTAGACTGGGCACTAGACGTAGGTGCCACAAAGGACCCCCTGGCACCAGTTTCAGGCTCTGGCCTGTTGTTTGTTAGACTGGGCTTTAGACACAGGGGTAACAGGTGACCCCTTTGAACCAGTTTCAGGCTCCGGCCTGTTGTTTGTTAGACTGGTCACTAGTTGTAGGGGCCACAAGGGACCACCTGGCACCAGTTTCGGTCTCCAGCCTTTTGTTTTTTAGACTGGGCACTAGACGTAGGAGTCGCAGGTGACCCCCTGACACCAGTTTCATACTCAGGCATGTTGTTAGTTAGACTGGGCACTATACGTAGAGGTCGAAAGGGACCCCCTGGCACCAGTTTCAGGCTCCGGCCTTTTGTTTGTTAGATTGGGCACTAGAGATCAGGTTTGCATGTGACCCCCTGGCACCAGTTTCCTGCTTAGGCCGGTTGTTTGTTAGACTGGGCACTATGTGTAGGGGCCTACGGTGACCCCCTGGCACCAGTTCCATACCCCGGCCTGCTGTTTCTTAGACTGGGCACTGGACGTAGGGGTCGCAAGGGACCTCTTGGCACCAGTTTCAGGCTCCGGCCTGTTGTTTGTTAGACTGGGCTCTAGACGCAGGGGTTGCAGGTGACCCCCTGGCACCAGTTTTGGGCCCGACCTGTTGTTTCTTAGACTGGGCACTAGACACAGGGATCACAGGTGACCCCCTGGCACCAGTTTCAGGCTCCGGCCTATTATTTGTTAGAGTGGGCACTAGACGTAGGGGCCACAAAGGACCCCCTGGCACCAGTTTCAGGCTTCGGCCTTTTGTTTGTTAGACTGGGCTTTAGACACAGGGGTAACAGGTGACCCCTTTGAACCAGTTTCAGGCTCCGGCCTGTTGTTTGTTAAACTGGGCACTAGTTGTAGGAGCCACAAAGGACCAAATGGCATCAGTTCCAAACCCTGGCCTGCTGTTTCTTAGACTGGGCAGTGGACGTAGGGGTCGCAAGGGACCTCCTGGCACCAGTTTCAGGCTCCAGCCTGTTGTTTGTTAGACTGGGCTCTAGAAGCAGGGGTCGCAGGTGCCCCCCTGGCACCAGTTTTGGGCCCGACCTGTTGTTTCTTATACTGGGCACTAGACACAGGGGTCACAGGTGACCCCCTGGCACCAGTTTTAGGCTCCGGCCTATTATTTGTTAGACTGGGCACTAGACGTAGGGGCCACAAAGGACCCCTGGCACCAGTTTCAGGCACCGTCCTGTTGTTTGTTAGGCTAGGCACTAGACACAGGGGTCACAGGTGACCCCCTTGCACCAGTTTCAGACTCCGGCCTATTATTTGTTAGACTGGCACTAGACGTAGGGGCCACAAGGGACCCCCTGGCACCAGTTTCGGTCTCCAGACTTTTGTTTTTTAGACTGGGCACTAGACATAGGGGTCGCAGGTGACCCCCTGGCACCAGTTTCGTACTCAGGCATGTTGTTAGTTAGACTGGGCACTATACGTAGAGGTCGAAAGGGACCCCCTGGCACCAGTTTCAGGCTCCGGCCTTTTGTTTGTTAGATTGGGCACTAGAGATCAGGGTCGCATGTGACCCCCCTGGCACCAATTTCCTGCTCAGGCCTGTTGTTTGTTAGACTGGGCACCAGCCAATAGATACAAACACCGGCCTGGTGTTTCTTAGACTGGGCACTTGACGTAGGGGTCGCAAGGGACCTCCTGGCACCAGTTTCAGGCTCCGGCCTGTTGTTTGTTAGACTTGGCTCTAGAAGCAGGGGTCGCAGGTGACCCCCTGGCACCAGTTTTGGGCCCGACCTGTTGTTTCTTAGACTAGGCACTAGACACAGGGGTCACAGGTGACCCCCTTGCATCAGTTTCAGGCTCCGGCCTATTATTTGTTAGACTGGGCACTAGACGTAGGGGCCACAAGGGACCCCCTGGCACCAGTTTCAGGTTCCGGCCTATTATTTGTTAGACTGGGCACTAGATATAGGGGCCACAAGGGACCCCCTGGCACCAGTTTCAGTCTTCGGCCTGTTGTTTGTTAGACTGGGCTTAAGACGCAGGGGTAACAGGTGACCCCTTGGCACCAGTTTCAGGCTCCGGCCTGTTGTTTGTTAGACTGGGCACTAGATATAGGGGCCGCAGGTGACCCCTGGCACCAGTTTCGTACTCAGGCATGTTGTTAGTTAGACTGGGCACTATACGTAGAGGTCGAAAGGGACCCCCTGGCACCAGTTTCAGGCTCCGGACTTTTGTTTGTTAGATTGGGCACTAGAGATCAGGGTCACATGTGACCCCCTGGCACCAATTTCCAGCTCAGGCCTGTTGTTTGTTAGACTGGGTACTAGATGTAGGGGCCTAAGGTGATCCCCTGGCACCAGTTCCAAACCCCGGCCTGCTGTTTCGTAGACTGGGCACTGGACGTAGGGGTCGCAAGGGACCTCCTGGCACCAGTTTCAGGCTCCGGCCTGTTGTTTGTTAGACTGGGCTCTAGACGCAAGGGTCGCAGGTGACCCCCTGGCACCAGTTTCAGGCTCCGGCTTGTTGTTTGTTAGACTGGGCTCTAGACGCAGGGGTCACAGGTGACCCCCTGGCACCAGTTTCAGGCTCCGGCCTATTATTTGTTAGACTGGGCACTAGACGTAGGTGCCACAAAGGACCCCCTGGCACCAGTTTCAGGCTCTGGCCTGTTGTTTGTTAGACTGGGCTTTAGACACAGGGGTAACAGGTGACCCCTTTGAACCAGTTTCAGGCTCCGGCCTGTTGTTTGTTAAACTGGGCACTAGTTGTAGGAGCCACAAAGGACCAAATGGCATCAGTTCCAAACCCTGGCCTGCTGTTTCTTAGACTGGGCAGTGGACGTAGGGGTCGCAAGGGAACTCCTGGCACCAGTTTCAGGCTCCAGCCTGTTGTTTGTTAGACTGGGCTCTAGAAGCAGGGGTCGCAGGGGCCCCCCTGGCACCAGTTTTGGGCCCGACCTGTTGTTTGTTAGACTGGGCTTAAGACGCAGGGGTAACAGGTGACCCCTTGGCACCAGTTTCAGGCTCCGGCCTGTTGTTTGTTAGACTGGGCACTAGATATAGGGGCCGCAGGTGACCCCTGGCACCAGTTTCGTACTCAGGCATGTTGTTAGTTAGACTGGGCACTATACGTAGAGGTCGAAAGGGACCCCCTGGCACCAGTTTCAGGCTCCGGCCTTTTGTTTGTTAGATTGGGCACTAGAGATCAGGGTCACATGTGACCCCCTGGCACCAATTTCCTGCTCAGGCCTGTTGTTTGTTAGACTGGGTACTAGATGTAGGGGCCTAAGGTGACCCCCTGGCACCAGTTCCAAACCCCGGCCTGCTGTTTCTTAGACTGGGCACTGGACGTAGGGGTCGCAAAGGACCTCCTGGCACCAGTTTCAGGCTCCGGCCTGTTGTTTGTTAGACTGGGCTCTAGACGCAAGGGTCGCAGGTGACACCCTGGCACCAGTTTCAGGCTCCGGCTTGTTGTTTGTTAGACTGGGCTCTAGACGCAGGGGTCACAGGTGACCCCCTGGCACCAGTTTCAGGCTCCGGCCTATTATTTGTTAGACTGGGCACTAGACGTAGGTGCCACAAAGGACCCCCTGGCATCAGTTTCAGGCTCTGGCCTGTTGTTTGTTAGACTGGGCTTTAGACACAGGGGTAACAGGTGACCCCTTTGAACCAGTTTCAGGCTCCGGCCTGTTGTTTGTTAAACTGGGCACTAGTTGTAGGAGCCACAAAGGACCAAATGGCATCAGTTCCAAACCCTGGCCTGCTGTTTCTTAGACTGGGCAGTGGACGTAGGGGTCGCAAGGGACCTCCTGGCACCAGTTTCAGGCTCCAGCCTGTTGTTTGTTAGACTGGGCTCTAGAAGCAGGGGTCGCAGGTGCCCCCCTGGCACCAGTTTTGTGCCCGACCTGTTGTTTCTTATACTGGGCACTAGACACAGGGGTCACAGGTGACCCCCTGGCACCAGTTTTAGGCTCCGGCCTATTATTTGTTAGACTGGGCACTAGACGTAGGGGCCACAAAGGACCCCTGGCACCAGTTTCAGGCTCCGTCCTGTTGTTTGTTAGACTAGGCACTAGACACAGGGGTCACAGGTGACCCCCTTGCACCAGTTTCAGGCTCCGGCCTATTATTTGTTAGACTGGGCACTAGACGTAGGGGCCACAAGGGACCCCCTGGCACCAGTTTCGGTCTCCAGACTTTTGTTTCTTAGACTGGGCACTAGACACAGGGGTCGCAGGTGACCCCCTGGCACCAGTTTCAGGCTTCTGCCTATAATTTGCTAGACTGGGCACTAGACGTAGGGGCCACAAGGGACCCCCTGGCACCAGTTTCAGTCTTCGGCCTGTTGTTTGTTAGACTGGGCTTAAGACGCAGGGGTAACAGGTGACCCCTTGGCACCAGTTTCAGGCTCCGGCCTGTTGTTTGTTAGACTGGGCACTAGATATAGGGGCCGCAGGTGACCCCCTGGCACCAGTTTCGTACTCAGGCATGTTGTTATTTAGACTGGGCACTATACGTAGAGGTCGAAAGGGACCCCCTGGCACCAGTTTCAGGCTCCGACCTTTTGTTTGTTAGATTGGGCACTAGAGATCAGGGTCGCATGTGACCCCCTGGCACCAATTTCCTGCTCAGGCCTGTTGTTTGTTAGACTGGGTACTAGATGTAGTGGCCTAAGGTGACCCCCTGGCACCAGTTCCAAACCCCGGCCTGCTGTTTCTTAGACTGGGCACTGGACGTAGGGGTCGCAAGGGACCTCCTGGCACCAGTTTCATACTCAGGCATGTTGTTAGTTAGACTGGGCACTATACGTAGAGGTCGAAAGGGACCCCCTGGCACCAGTTTCAGGCTCCAGCTTGTTGTTTGTTAGACTGGGCTCTAGAAACAGGGGTCGCAGGTGCCCACCTGGCACCAGTTTTGGGCCCGACCTGTTGTTTCTTAGACTGGGCACTAGAGTCAGGGGTCACAGGTGACCCCCTTGCACCAGTTTCAGGCTCCGGCCTATTATTTGTTAGACTGGGCACTAGACTTAGGGGCCACAAGGGACCCCCTGGCACCAGTTTCAGGTTCCGGCCTATTATTTGTTAGACTGGGCACTAGATATAGGGGCCGCAGGTGACCCCCTGGCACCAGTTTCGTACTCAGGCATGTTGTTATTTAGACTGGGCACTATACGTAGAGGTCGAAAGGGACCCCCTGGCACCAGTTTCAGGCTCCGGCCTTTTGTTTGTTAGATTGGGCACTAGAGATCAGGGACGCATGTGACCCCCTGGCACCAATTTCCTGCTCAGGCCTGTTGTTTGTTAGACTGGGTACTAGATGTAGTGGCCTAAGGTGACCCCCTGGCACCAGTTCCAAACCCCGGCCTGCTGTTTCTTAGACTGGGCACTGGACGTAGGGGTCGCAAGGGACCTCCTGGCACCAGTTACAGGCTCCGGCCTGTTGTTTGTTAGACTAGGCTCTAGACGCAAGGGTCGCAGGTGACCCCCTGGCACCAGTTTCAGGCTCCGGCCTGTTGTTTGTTAGACTGGGCTCTAGACGCAGGGGTCACAGGTGACCCCCTGGCACCAGTTTCAGGCTCCGGCCTATTATTTGTTAGACTGGGCACTAGACGTAGGTGCCACAAAGGACCCCCTGGCACCAGTTTCAGGCTCTGGCCTGTTGTTTGTTAGACTGGGCTTTAGACACAGGGGTAACAGGTGACCCCTTTGAACCAGTTTCAGGCTCCGGCCTGTTGTTTGTTAGACTGGTCACTAGTTGTAGGGGCCACAAGGGACCACCTGGCACCAGTTTCGGTCTCCAGCCTTTTGTTTTTTAGACTGGGCACTAGACGTAGGAGTCGCAGGTGACCCCCTGACACCAGTTTCATACTCAGGCATGTTGTTAGTTAGACTGGGCACTATACGTAGAGGTCGAAAGGGACCCCCTGGCACCAGTTTCAGGCTCCGGCCTTTTGTTTGTTAGATTGGGCACTAGAGATCAGGTTTGCATGTGACCCCCTGGCACCAGTTTCCTGCTTAGGCCGGTTGTTTGTTAGACTGGGCACTATGTGTAGGGGCCTACGGTGACCCCCTGGCACCAGTTCCATACCCCGGCCTGCTGTTTCTTAGACTGGGCACTGGACGTAGGGGTCGCAAGGGACCTCTTGGCACCAGTTTCAGGCTCCGGCCTGTTGTTTGTTAGACTGGGCTCTAGACGCAGGGGTTGCAGGTGACCCCCTGGCACCAGTTTTGGGCCCGACCTGTTGTTTCTTAGACTGGGCACTAGACACAGGGATCACAGGTGACCCCCTGGCACCAGTTTCAGGCTCCGGCCTATTATTTGTTAGAGTGGGCACTAGACGTAGGGGCCACAAAGGACCCCCTGGCACCAGTTTCAGGCTTCGGCCTTTTGTTTGTTAGACTGGGCTTTAGACACAGGGGTAACAGGTGACCCCTTTGAACCAGTTTCAGGCTCCGGCCTGTTGTTTGTTAAACTGGGCACTAGTTGTAGGAGCCACAAAGGACCAAATGGCATCAGTTCCAAACCCTGGCCTGCTGTTTCTTAGACTGGGCAGTGGACGTAGGGGTCGCAAGGGACCTCCTGGCACCAGTTTCAGGCTCCAGCCTGTTGTTTGTTAGACTGGGCTCTAGAAGCAGGGGTCGCAGGTGCCCCCCTGGCACCAGTTTTGGGCCCGACCTGTTGTTTCTTATACTGGGCACTAGACACAGGGGTCACAGGTGACCCCCTGGCACCAGTTTTAGGCTCCGGCCTATTATTTGTTAGACTGGGCACTAGACGTAGGGGCCACAAAGGACCCCTAGCACCAGTTTCAGGCACCGTCCTGTTGTTTGTTAGGCTAGGCACTAGACACAGGGGTCACAGGTGACCCCCTTGCACCAGTTTCAGACTCCGGCCTATTATTTGTTAGACTGGGCACTAGACGTAGGGGCCACAAGGGACCCCCTGGCACCAGTTTCGGTCTCCAGACTTTTGTTTTTTAGACTGGGCACTAGACATAGGGGTCGCAGGTGACCCCCTGGCACCAGTTTCGTACTCAGGCATGTTGTTAGTTAGACTGGGCACTATACGTAGAGGTCGAAAGGGACCCCCTGGCACCAGTTTCAGGCTCCGGCCTTTTGTTTGTTAGATTGGGCACTAGAGATCAGGGTCGCATGTGACCCCCCTGGCACCAATTTCCTGCTCAGGCCTGTTGTTTGTTAGACTGGGCACCAGCCAATAGATACAAACACCGGCCTGGTGTTTCTTAGACTGGGCACTTGACGTAGGGGTCGCAAGGGACCTCCTGGCACCAGTTTCAGGCTCCGGCCTGTTGTTTGTTAGACTGGGCTCTAGAAGCAGGGGTCGCAGGTGACCCCCTGGCACCAGTTTTGGGCCCGACCTGTTGTTTCTTAGACTAGGCACTAGACACAGGGGTCACAGGTGACCCCCTTGCATCAGTTTCAGGCTCCGGCCTATTATTTGTTAGACTGGGCACTAGACGTAGGGGCCACAAGGGACCCCCTGGCACCAGTTTCAGGTTCCGGCCTATTATTTGTTAGACTGGGCACTAGATATAGGGGCCACAAGGGACCCCCTGGCACCAGTTTCAGTCTTCGGCCTGTTGTTTGTTAGACTGGGCTTAAGACGCAGGGGTAACAGGTGACCCCTTGGCACCAGTTTCAGGCTCCGGCCTGTTGTTTGTTAGACTGGGCACTAGATATAGGGGCCGCAGGTGACCCCTGGCACCAGTTTCGTACTCAGGCATGTTGTTAGTTAGACTGGGCACTATACGTAGAGGTCGAAAGGGACCCCCTGGCACCAGTTTCAGGCTCCGGACTTTTGTTTGTTAGATTGGGCACTAGAGATCAGGGTCACATGTGACCCCCTGGCACCAATTTCCAGCTCAGGCCTGTTGTTTGTTAGACTGGGTACTAGATGTAGGGGCCTAAGGTGATCCCCTGGCACCAGTTCCAAACCCCGGCCTGCTGTTTCGTAGACTGGGCACTGGACGTAGGGGTCGCAAGGGACCTCCTGGCACCAGTTTCAGGCTCCGGCCTGTTGTTTGTTAGACTGGGCTCTAGACGCAAGGGTCGCAGGTGACCCCCTGGCACCAGTTTCAGGCTCCGGCTTATTGTTTGTTAGACTGGGCTCTAGACGCAGGGGTCACAGGTGACCCCCTGGCACCAGTTTCAGGCTCCGGCCTATTATTTGTTAGACTGGGCACTAGACGTAGGTGCCACAAAGGACCCCCTGGCACCAGTTTCAGGCTCTGGCCTGTTGTTTGTTAGACTGGGCTTTAGACACAGGGGTAACAGGTGACCCCTTTGAACCAGTTTCAGGCTCCGGCCTGTTGTTTGTTAAACTGGGCACTAGTTGTAGGAGCCACAAAGGACCAAATGGCATCAGTTCCAAACCCTGGCCTGCTGTTTCTTAGACTGGGCAGTGGACGTAGGGGTCGCAAGGGAACTCCTGGCACCAGTTTCAGGCTCCAGCCTGTTGTTTGTTAGACTGGGCTCTAGAAGCAGGGGTCGCAGGTGCCCCCCTGGCACCAGTTTTGGGCCCGACCTGTTGTTTGTTAGACTGGGCTTAAGACGCAGGGGTAACAGGTGACCCCTTGGCACCAGTTTCAGGCTCCGGCCTGTTGTTTGTTAGACTGGGCACTAGATATAGGGGCCGCAGGTGACCCCTGGCACCAGTTTCGTACTCAGGCATGTTGTTAGTTAGACTGGGCACTATACGTAGAGGTCGAAAGGGACCCCCTGGCACCAGTTTCAGGCTCCGGCCTTTTGTTTGTTAGATTGGGCACTAGAGATCAGGGTCACATGTGACCCCCTGGCACCAATTTCCTGCTCAGGCCTGTTGTTTGTTAGACTGGGTACTAGATGTAGGGGCCTAAGGTGACCCCCTGGCACCAGTTCCAAACCCCGGCCTGCTGTTTCTTAGACTGGGCACTGGACGTAGGGGTCGCAAAGGACCTCCTGGCACCAGTTTCAGGCTCCGGCCTGTTGTTTGTTAGACTGGGCTCTAGACGCAAGGGTCGCAGGTGACACCCTGGCACCAGTTTCAGGCTCCGGCTTGTTGTTTGTTAGACTGGGCTCTAGACGCAGGGGTCACAGGTGACCCCCTGGCACCAGTTTCAGGCTCCGGCCTATTATTTGTTAGACTGGGCACTAGACGTAGGTGCCACAAAGGACCCCCTGGCATCAGTTTCAGGCTCTGGCCTGTTGTTTGTTAGACTGGGCTTTAGACACAGGGGTAACAGGTGACCCCTTTGAACCAGTTTCAGGCTCCGGCCTGTTGTTTGTTAAACTGGGCACTAGTTGTAGGAGCCACAAAGGACCAAATGGCATCAGTTCCAAACCCTGGCCTGCTGTTTCTTAGACTGGGCAGTGGACGTAGGGGTCGCAAGGGACCTCCTGGCACCAGTTTCAGGCTCCAGCCTGTTGTTTGTTAGACTGGGCTCTAGAAGCAGGGGTCGCAAGTGCCCCCCTGGCACCAGTTTTGGGCCCGACCTGTTGTTTCTTATACTGGGCACTAGACACAGGGGTCACAGGTGACCCCCTGGCACCAGTTTTAGGCTCCGGCCTATTATTTGTTAGACTGGGCACTAGACGTAGGGGCCACAAAGGACCCCTGGCACCAGTTTCAGGCTCCGTCCTGTTGTTTGTTAGACTAGGCACTAGACACAGGGGTCACAGGTGACCCCCTTGCACCAGTTTCAGGCTCCGGCCTATTATTTGTTAGACTGGGCACTAGACGTAGGGGCCACAAGGGACCCCCTGGCACCAGTTTCGGTCTCCAGACTTTTGTTTCTTAGACTGGGCACTAGACACAGGGGTCGCAGGTGACCCCCTGGCACCAGTTTCAGGCTTCTGCCTATAATTTGCTAGACTGGGCACTAGACGTAGGGGCCACAAGGGACCCCCTGGCACCAGTTTCAGTCTTCGGCCTGTTGTTTGTTAGACTGGGCTTAAGACGCAGGGGTAACAGGTGACCCCTTGGCACCAGTTTCAGGCTCCGGCCTGTTGTTTGTTAGACTGGGCACTAGATATAGGGGCCGCAGGTGACCCCCTGGCACCAGTTTCGTACTCAGGCATGTTGTTATTTAGACTGGGCACTATACGTAGAGGTCGAAAGGGACCCCCTGGCACCAGTTTCAGGCTCCGACCTTTTGTTTGTTAGATTGGGCACTAGAGATCAGGGTCGCATGTGACCCCCTGGCACCAATTTCCTGCTCAGGCCTGTTGTTTGTTAGACTGGGTACTAGATGTAGTGGCCTAAGGTGACCCCCTGGCACCAGTTCCAAACCCCGGCCTGCTGTTTCTTAGACTGGGCACTGGACGTAGGGGTCGCAAGGGACCTCCTGGCACCAGTTTCAGGCTCCGGCCTGTTGTTTGTTAGACTGGGCTCTAGACGCAAGGGTCGCAGGTGACCCCCTGGCACCAGTTTCAGGCTCCGGCCTGTTGTTTGTTAGACTGGGCTCTAGACGCAGGGGTCACAGGTGACCCCCTGGCACCAGTTTCAGGCTCCGGCCTATTATTTGTTAGACTGGGCACTAGACGTAGGTGCCACAAAGGACCCCCTGGCACCAGTTTCAGGCTCTGGCCTGTTGTTTGTTAGACTGGGCTCTAGACGCAGGGGTCACAGGTGACCCCCTGGCACCAGTTTCAGGCTCCGGCCTATTATTTGTTAGACTGGGCACTAGACGTAGGTGCCACAAAGGACCCCCTGGCACCAGTTTCAGGCTCCGGCCTGTTGTTTGTTAGACTGGGCTCTAGACGCAGGGGTCACAGGTGACCCCCTGGCACCAGTTTCAGGCTCCGGCCTATTATTTGTTAGACTGGGCACTAGACGTAGGTGCCACAAAGGACTCCCTGGCACCAGTTTCAGGCTCTGGCCTGTTGTTTGTTAGACTGGGCTTTAGACACAGGGGTAACAGGTGACCCCTTTGAACCAGTTTCAGGCTCCGGCCTGTTGTTTGTTTGACTGGTCACTAGTTGTAGGGGCCACAAGGGACCACCTGGCACCAGTTTCGGTCTCCAGCCTTTTGTTTTTTAGACTGGGCACTAGACATAGGGGTCGCAGGTGACCCCCTGGCACCAGTTTCATACTCAGGCATGTTGTTAGTTAGACTGGGCACTATACGTAGAGGTCGAAAGGGACCCCCTGGCACCAGTTTCAGGCTCCGGCCTTTTGTTTGTTAGATTGGGCACTAGAGATCAGGTTTGCATGTGACCCCCTGGCACCAGTTTCCTGCTTAGGCCGGTTGTTTGTTAGACTGGGCACTATGTATAGGGGCCTACGGTGACCCCCTGGCACCAGTTCCATACCCCGGCCTGCTGTTTCTTAGACTGGGCACTGGACGTAGGGGTCGCAAGGGACCTCTTGGCACCAGTTTCAGGCTCCAGCCTGTTGTTTGTTAGACTGGGCTCTAGACGCAGGGGTTGCAGGTGACCCCCTGGCACCAGTTTTGGGCCCGACCTGTTGTTTCTTAGACTGGGCACTAGACACAAAGATCACAGGTGACCCCTTGGCACCAGTTTGAGGCTCCGGACTATTATTTGTTAGATTGGGCACTAGACGTAGGGGCCACAAAGGACCCCCTGGCACCAGTTTCAGGCTTCGGCCTTTTGTTTGTTAGACTGGACTTTAGACACAGGGGTAACAGGTGGCCCCTTTGAACCAGTTTCAGGCTCCGGCCTGTTGTTTGTTAAACTGGGCACTAGTTGTAGGGGCCACAAAGGACCAAATGGCACCAGTTCCATACCCCGGCCTGCTGTTTCTTAGACTGGGCACTGGACGTAGGGGTCGCAAGGGACCTCTTGGCACCAGTTTCAGGCTCCAGCCTGTTGTTTGTTAGACTGGGCTCTAGACGCAAGGGTCGCAGGTGACCCCCTGGCACCAGTTTCAGGCTCCGGCCTGTTGTTTGTTAGACTGGGCTCTAGACGCAGGGGTCACAGGTGACCCCCTGGCACCAGTTTCAGGCTCCGGCCTATTATTTGTTAGACTGGGCACTAGACGTAGGTGCCACAAAGGACCCCCTGGCACCAGTTTCAGGCTCTGGCCTGTTGTTTGTTAGACTGGGCTCTAGACGCAGGGGTCACAGGTGACCCCCTGGCACCAGTTTCAGGCTCCGGCCTATTATTTGTTAGACTGGGCACTAGACGTAGGTGCCACAAAGGACCCCTGGCACCAGTTTCAGGCTCCGGCCTGTTGTTTGTTAGACTGGGCTCTAGACGCAGGAAACAGGTGACCCCCTGGCACCAGTTTCAGGCTCCGGCCTATTATTTGTTAGACTGGGCACTAGACGTAGGTGCCACAAAGGACCCCCTGGCACCAGTTTCAGGCTCTGGCCTGTTGTTTGTTAGACTGGGCTTTAGACACAGGGGTAACAGGTGACCCCTTTGAACCAGTTTCAGGCTCCGGCCTGTTGTTTGTTTGACTGGTCACTAGTTGTAGGGGCCACAAGGGACCACCTGGCACCAGTTTCGGTCTCCAGCCTTTTGTTTTTTAGACTGGGCACTAGACATAGGGGTCGCAGGTGACCCCCTGGCACCAGTTTCATACTCAGGCATGTTGTTAGTTAGACTGGGCACTATACGTAGAGGTCGAAAGGGACCCCCTGGCACGAGTTTCAGGCTCCGGCCTTTTGTTTGTTAGATTGGGCACTAGAGATCAGGTTTGCATGTGACCCCCTGGCACCAGTTTCCTGCTTAGGCCGGTTGTTTGTTAGACTGGGCACTATGTATAGGGGCCTACGGTGACCCCCTGGCACCAGTTCCATACCCCGGCCTGCTGTTTCTTAGACTGGGCACTGGACGTAGGGGTCGCAAGGGACCTCTTGGCACCAGTTTCAGGCTCCGGCCTGTTGTTTGTTAGACTGGGCTCTAGACGCAGGGGTTGCAGGTGACCCCCTGGCACCAGTTTTGGGCCCGACCTGTTGTTTCTTAGACTGGGCACTAGACACAGAGATCACAGGTGACCCCTTGGCACCAGTTTGAGGCTCCGGACTATTATTTGTTAGATTGGGCACTAGACGTAGGGGCCACAAAGGACCCCCTGGCACCAGTTTCAGGCTTCGGCCTTTTGTTTGTTAGACTGGGCTTTAGACACAGGGGTAACAGGTGGCCCCTTTGAACCAGTTTCAGGCTCCGGCCTGTTGTTTGTTAAACTGGGCACTAGTTGTAGGGGCCACAAAGGACCAAATGGCATCAGTTCCAAACCCTGGCCTGCTGTTTCTTAGACTGGGCAGTAGACGTAGGGGTCGCAAGGGACCTCCTGGCACCAGTTTCAGGCTCCAGCCTGTTGTTTGTTAGACTGGGCTCTAGAAACAGGGGTCGCAGGTGCCCCCCTGGCACCAGTTTTGGGCCCGACCTGTTGTTTCTTAGACTGGGCACTAGACACAGGGGTCACAGGTGACCCCCTTGCACCAGTTTCAGGCTCCGGCCTATTATTTGTTAGACTGGGCACTAGACTTAGGGGCCACAAGGGACCCCCTGGCACCAGTTTCAGGTTCCGGCCTATTATTTGTTAGACTGGGCACTAGATGTAGGGGCCACAAGGGACCCCCTGGCACCAGTTTCGGGCTCTGGCCTGTTGTTTCTTAAACTGGGATCTAGACACAGGTGTCGCAGGTGACCCCCTGGCACCAGTTTCAGGCTTCTGCCTATTATTTGCTAGACTGGGCACTAGACGTAGGGGTCACAAGGGACCCCCTGGCACCAGTTTCAGGCTCCGGCCTGTTGTTTGTTAGACTGGGCTCTAGACGCAGGGGTCACAGGTGACCCCCTGGCACCAGTTTCAGGCTCCGGCCTATTATTTGTTAGACTGGGCACTAGACGTAGGTGCCACAAAGGACCCCCTGGCACCAGTTTCAGGCTCTGGCCTGTTGTTTGTTAGACTGGGCTTTAGACACAGGGGTAACAGGTGACCCCTTTGAACCAATTTCAGGCTCCGGCCTGTTGTTTTTTAGACTGGTCACTAGTTGTAGGGTCCACAAGGGACCACCTGGCACCAGTTTCGGTCTCCAGCCTTTTGTTTTTTAGACTTGGGCACTAGACACAGGGGTCGCAGGTGACCCCCTGGCACCAGTTTCATACTCAGGCATGTTGTTAGTTAGACTGGGCACTATACGTAGAGGTCGAAAGGGACCCCCTGGCACCAGTTTCAGGCTCCGGCCTTTTGTTTGTTAGATTGGGCACTAGACGTAGGTGCCACAAAGGACCCCCTGGCACCAGTTTCAGGCTCTGGCCTGTTGTTTGTTAGACTGGGCTTTAGACACAGGGGTAACAGGTGACCCCTTTGAACCAGTTTCAGGCTCCGGCCTGTTGTTTGTTTGACTGGTCACTAGTTGTAGGGGCCACAAGGGACCACCTGGCACCAGTTTCGGTCTCCAGCCTTTTGTTTTTTAGACTGGGCACTAGACATAGGGGTCGCAGGTGACCCCCTGGCACCAGTTTCATACTCAGGCATGTTGTTAGTTAGACTGGGCACTATACGTAGAGGTCGAAAGGGACCCCCTGGCACCAGTTTCAGGCTCCGGCCTTTTGTTTGTTAGATTGGGCACTAGAGATCAGGTTTGCATGTGACCCCCTGGCACCAGTTTCCTGCTTAGGCCGGTTGTTTGTTAGACTGGGCACTATGTATAGGGGCCTACGGTGACCCCCTGGCACCAGTTCCATACCCCGGCCTGCTGTTTCTTAGACTGGGCACTGGACGTAGGGGTCGCAAGGGACCTCTTGGCACCAGTTTCAGGCTCCGGCCTGTTGTTTGTTAGACTGGGCTCTAGACGCAGGGGTTGCAGGTGACCCCCTGGCACCAGTTTTGGGCCCGACCTGTTGTTTCTTAGACTGGGCACTAGACACAGAGATCACAGGTGACCCCTTGGCACCAGTTTGAGGCTCCGGACTATTATTTGTTAGATTGGGCACTAGACGTAGGGGCCACAAAGGACCCCTGGCACCAGTTTCAGGCTTCGGCCTTTTGTTTGTTAGACTGGGCTTTAGACACAGGGGTAACAGGTGGCCCCTTTGAACCAGTTTCAGGCTCCGGCCTGTTGTTTGTTAAACTGGGCACTAGTTGTAGGGGCCACAAAGGACCAAATGGCATCAGTTCCAAACCCTGGCCTGCTGTTTCTTAGACTGGGCAGTAGACGTAGGGGTCGCAAGGGACCTCCTGGCACCAGTTTCAGGCTCCAGCCTGTTGTTTGTTAGACTGGGCTCTAGAAACAGGGGTCGCAGGTGCCCCCCTGGCACCAGTTTGGGCCCGACCTGTTGTTTCTTAGACTGGGCACTAGACACAGGGGTCACAGGTGACCCCCTTGCACCAGTTTCAGGCTCCGGCCTATTATTTGTTAGACTGGGCACTAGACTTAGGGGCCACAAGGGACCCCCTGGCACCAGTTTCAGGTTCCGGCCTATTATTTGTTAGACTGGGCACTAGATGTAGGGGCCACAAGGGACCCCCTGGCACCAGTTTCGGGCTCTGGCCTGTTGTTTCTTAAACTGGGCACTAGACACAGGTGTCGCAGGTGACCCCCTGGCACCAGTTTCAGGCTTCTGCCTATTATTTGCTAGACTGGGCACTAGACGTAGGGGTCACAAGGGACCCCCTGGCACCAGTTTCAGGCTCCGTCCTGTTGTTTGTTAGACTGGGCTCTAGACGCAGGGGTCACAGGTGACCCCCTGGCACCAGTTTCAGGCTCCGGCCTATTATTTGTTAGACTGGGCACTAGACGTAGGTGCCACAAAGGACCCCCTGGCACCAGTTTCAGGCTCTGGCCTGTTGTTTGTTAGACTGGGCTTTAGACACAGGGGTAACAGGTGACCCCTTTGAACCAATTTCAGGCTCCGGCCTGTTGTTTGTTAGACTGGTCACTAGTTGTAGGGTCCACAAGGGACCACCTGGCACCAGTTTCAGGCTCCGGCCTTTTGTTTGTTAGATTGGGCACTAGAGATCAGGTTTGCATGTGACCCCCTGGCACCAGTTTCCTGCTTAGGCCGGTTGTTTGTTAGACTGGGCACTATGTATAGGGGCCTACGGTGACCCCCTGGCACCAGTTCCATACCCCGGCCTGCTGTTTCTTAGACTGGGCACTGGACGTAGGGGTCGCAAGGGACCTCTTGGCACCAGTTTCAGGCTCCGGCCTGTTGTTTGTTAGACTGGGCTCTAGACGCAGGGGTTGCAGGTGACCCCCTGGCACCAGTTTTGGGCCCGACCTGTTGTTTCTTAGACTGGGCACTAGACACAGAGATCACAGGTGACCCCTTGGCACCAGTTTCAGGCTCCGGCCTATTATTTGTTAGAGTGGGCACTAGACGTAGGGGCCACAAAGGACCCCCTGGCACCAGTTTCAGGCTTCGGCCTTTTGTTTGTTAGACTGGGCTTAAGACACAGGGGTAACAGGTGACCCCTTTGAACCAGTTTCAGGCTCCGGCCTGTTGTTTGTTAAACTGGGCACTAGTTGTAGGGGCCACAAAGGACCAAACGGCATCAGTTCCAAACCCCGGCCTGCTGTTTCTTAGACTGGGCACTGGACGTAGGGGTCGCAAGGGACCTCCTGGCAATAGTTTCAGGCTCCAGCCTGTTGTTTGTTAGACTGGGCTCTAGAAGCAGGGGTCGCAGGTGCCCCCCTGGCACCAGTTTTGGGCCCGACCTGTTGTTTCTTATACTGGGCACTAGACACAGGGGTCACAGGTGACCCCCTTGCACCAGTTTTAGGCTCCGGCCTATTATTTGTTAGACTGGGCACTAGACGTAGGGGCCACAAAGGACCCCTGGCTCCAGTTTCAGGCTCCGTCCTGTTGTTTGTTAGACTAGGCACTAGACACAGGGGTCACAGGTGACGCCCTTGCACCAGTTTCAGGCTCCGGCCTATTATTTGTTAGACTAGGCACTAGACGTAGGGGCCACAAGGGACCCCCTGGCACCAGTTTCGGTCTCCAGACTTTTGTTTTTTAGACTGGGCACTAGACATAGGGTTCGCAGGTAACCCCTTGGCACCAGTTTCGTACTCAGGCATGTTGTTAGTTAGACTGGGCACTATACGTAGAGGTCGAAAGGGACCCCCTGGCACCAGTTTCATACTCAGGCATGTTGTTAGTTAGACTGGGCACTATACGTAGAGGTCGAAAGGGACCCCCTGGCACCAGTTTCAGGCTCCGGCCTTTTGTTTGTTAGATTCAGCACTAGAGATCAGGGTCGCATGTGACCCCCTGGCACCAATTTCCTGCTCAGGCCTGTTGTTTGTTAGACTGGGCACTAGATGTAGGGGCCTAAGGTGACCCCCTGGCACCAGTTCCAAACCCCGGCCTGCTGTTTCTTAGACTGGGCACTGGACGTAGGAGTCGCAAGGGACCTCCTGGCACCAGTTTCAGGCTCCGGCCTGTTGTTTGCTAGACTGGGCTCTAGATGCAGGGGTCGCAGGTGACCCCCTGGCACCAGTTTTGGGCCCGACCTGTTGTTTCTTAGACTGGACACTAGACACAGGGGTCACAGGTGACCCCCTTGCACCATTTTCAGGCTCCGGCCTATTATTTGTTAGACTGGGAACTAGACTTAGGGGCCACAAGGGACCCCCTGGCACCAGTTTCAGGTTCCGGCCTATTATTTGTTAGACTGGGCACTAGATGTAGGGGCCACAAGGGACCCCCTGGCACCAGTTTCGGGCTCTGGCCTGTTGTTTCTTAGACTGGGCACTAGACACAGGGGTAACAGGTGACCCCCTGGCACCAGGCTTCTGCCTATTATTTGCTAGACTGGGCACTAGACGTAGGGGTCACAAGGGACCCCCTGGCACCAGTTTCAGTCTTCGGCCTGTTGTTTGTTAGACTGGGCTTAAGACGCAGGGGTAACAGGTGACCCCTTGGCACCAGTTTCAGGCTCCGGCCTGTTGTTTGTTAGCCTGGGCACTAGATATAGGAGCCGCAGGTGACCCCCTGGCACCAGTTTCGTACTCAGGCATGTTGTTAGTTAGAGTGGGCACTATACGTAGAGGTCGAAAGGGACCCCCTGGCACCAGTTTCAGGCTCCGACCTTTTGTTTGTTAGATTGGGCACTAGAGATCAGGGTCGCATGTGACCCCCTGGCACCAATTTCCTGCTCAGGCCTGTTGTTTGTTAGACTGGGTACTAGATGTAGTGGCCTAAGGTGACCCCCAGCCAAAAGATACAAACACCAGCCTGGTGTTTCTTAGACTGGGCACTTGACGTAGATGTCGCAAGGGACCTCCTGGCACCAGTTTCAGGCTCCGGCCTGTTGTTTGTTAGACTGGGCTCTAGACGCAGGGGTCGCAGGTGACCCCCTGGCACCAGTTTTGGGCCCGACCTGTTGTTTCTTAGACTGGGCACTAGACACAGGGGTCACAGGTGACCCCCTTGCACCAGTTTCAGGCTCCGGCCTATTATTTGTTAGACTGGGCACTAGACTTAGGGGCCACAAGGGACCCCCTGGCACCAGTTTCAGGTTCCGGCCTATTATTTGTTAGACTGGGCACTAGATGTAGGGGCCACAAGGGACCCCCTGGCACCAGTTTCGGGCTCTGGCCTGTTGTTTCTTAGACTGGGCACTGGACACAGGGGTCGCAGGTGACCGGTGGTCATAATAATGCGACTCGACCGCGTATATCTAGTGTATACGACGACTACAAATCAAAGAAGACCTACAGGGTGTAACCACTGTGTCCAACGGAGAACTGTGGATGATCGTGGACAGTGTCATCTCGCAGATTGTGGTACAGTAGCCAATGGTCACTCGTGTCCGATTGCAGACCCACTGCACAATGCTCTGGGCATTGCCTGGCCTCGTAAACACCACCACTGCGCACAAGAGGACTGGAAACGTGTAGCCTGGTCTGACGAGTTGAGGTTTCAAACATTTAACGCAGATGGATGAGAAAACCCCACAAGGCAATGATGGCTTCATCCCAACAAAGGAAACTCGAGGGAGACAATGGCTGTTACGTTGTGGAGTCTTTTATTATTTATTACCAGTTCGTTATAAAGCATACACATATTCCACAGAACATTACAAAGGACACTTGTCCATTCACATCAGTCCCTGCTCCTGTGGAGATTACAATCTATATAGCTAACCTCATACATCTTCTAGAGATGAGCGCCGGAAATTTTTCGGGTTTTGTGTTTTGGTTTTGGGTTCGGTTCCGCGGCCGTGTTTTGGGTTCGACCGCGTTTTGGCAAAACCTCACCGAATTTTTTTTGTCGGATTCGGGTGTGTTTTGGATTCGGGTGTTTTTTTCAAAAAACCCTAAAAAACAGCTTAAATCATAGAATTTGGGGGTAATTTTGATCCCAAAGTATTATTAACCTCAAAAAACATAATTTACACTCATTTTCAGCCTATTCTGAACACATCACACCTCACAATATTATTTTTAGTCCTAAAATTTGCACCGAGGTCGCTGTGTGAGTAAGATAAGCGACCCTAGTGGCCGACACAAACACCGGGCCCATCTAGGAGTGGCACTGCAGTGTCACGCAGGATGTCCCTTCCAAAAAACCCTCCCCAAACAGCACATGACGCAAAGAAAAAAAGAGGCGCAATGAGGTAGCTGTGTGAGTAAGATTAGCGACCCTAGTGGCCGACACAAACACCGGGCCCATCTAGGAGTGGCACTGCAGTGTCACGCAGGATGTCCCTTTCAAAAAACCCTCCCCAAACAGCACATGACGCAAAGAAAAAAAGAGGCGCAATGAGGTAGCTGACTGTGTGAGAAAGATAAGCGACCCTAGTGGCCGACACAAACACCGGGCCCATCTAGGAGTGGCACTGCAGTGTCACGCAGGATGTCCCTTCCAAAAAACCCTCCCCAAACAGCACATGACGCAAAGAAAAAAAGAGGCGCAATGAGGTAGCTGACTGTGTGAGAAAGATAAGCGACCCTAGTGGCCGACACAAACACCGGGCCCATCTAGGAGTGGCACTGCAGTGTCACGCAGGATGTCCCTTCCAAAAAACCCTCCCCAAACAGCACATGACGCAAAGAAAAAAAGAGGCGCAATGAGGTAGCTGACTGTGTGAGAAAGATAAGCGACCCTAGTGGCCGACACAAACACCGGGCCCATCTAGGAGTGGCACTGCAGTGTCACGCAGGATGTCCCTTCCAAAAAACCCTCCCCAAACAGCACATGACGCAAAGAAAAAAAGAGGCGCAATGAGGTAGCTGTGTGAGAAAGATAAGCGACCCTAGTGGCCGACACAAACACCGGGCCCATCTAGGAGTGGCACTGCAGTGTCACGCAGGATGTCCCTTCCAAAAAACCCTCCCCAAACAGCACATGACGCAAAGAAAAAAAGAGGCGCAATGAGGTAGCTGTGTGAGTAAGATTAGCGACCCTAGTGGCCGACACAAACACCGGGCCCATCTAGGAGTGGCACTGCAGTGTCACGCAGGATGGCCCTTCCAAAAAACCCTCCCCAAACAGCACATGACGCAAAGAAAAAAAGAGGCGCAATGAGGTAGCTGACTGTGTGAGTAAGATTAGCGACCCTAGTGGCCGACACAAACACCGGGCACATCTAGGAGTGGCACTGCAGTGTCACGCAGGATGTCCCTTCCAAAAAACCCTCCCCAAACAGCACATGACGCAAAGAAAAAAAGAGGCGCAATGAGGTAGCTGTGTGAGTAAGATTAGCGACCCTAGTGGCCGACACAAACACCGGGCCCATCTAGGAGTGGCACTGCAGTGTCACGCAGGATGTCCCTTCCAAAAAACCCTCCCCAATCAGCACATGATGCAAAGAAAAAGAAAAGAAAAAAGAGGTGCAAGATGGAATTATCCTTGGGCCCTCCCACCCACCCTTATGTTGTATAAACAAAACAGGACATGCACACTTTAACCAACCCATCATTTCAGTGACAGGGTCTGCCACACGACTGTGACTGATATGACGGGTTGGTTTGGACCCCCCCCAAAAAAGAAGCAATTAATCTCTCCTTGCACAAACTGGCTCTACAGAGGCAAGATGTCCACCTCATCTTCACCCTCCGATATATCACCGTGTACATCCCCCTCCTCACAGATTATCAATTCGTCCCCACTGGAATCCACCATCTCAGCTCCCTGTGTACTTTGTGGAGGCAATTGCTGCTGGTCAATGTCTCCGCGGAGGAATTGATTATAATTCATTTTAATGAACATCATCTTCTCCACATTTTCTGGATGTAACCTCGTACGCCGATTGCTGACAAGGTGAGCGGCGGCACTAAACACTCTTTCGGAGTACACACTTGTGGGAGGGCAACTTAGGTAGAATAAAGCCAGTTTGTGCAAGGGCCTCCAAATTGCCTCTTTTTCCTGCCAGTATAAGTACGGACTGTGTGACGTGCCTACTTGGATGCGGTCACTCATATAATCCTCCACCATTCTATCAATGTTGAGAGAATCATATGCAGTGACAGTAGACGACATGTCCGTAATCGTTGTCAGGTCCTTCAGTCCGGACCAGATGTCAGCATCAGCAGTCGCTCCAGACTGCCCTGCATCACCGCCAGCGGGTGGGCTCGGAATTCTGAGCCTTTTCCTCGCACCCCCAGTTGCGGGAGAATGTGAAGGAGGAGATGTTGACAGGTCGCGTTCCGCTTGACTTGACAATTTTGTCACCAGCAGGTCTTTCAACCCCAGCAGACCTGTGTCTGCCGGAAAGAGAGATCCAAGGTAGGCTTTAAATCTAGGATCGAGCACGGTGGCCAAAATGTAGTGCTCTGATTTCAACAGATTGACCACCCGTGAATCCTTGTTAAGCGAATTAAGGGCTGCATCCACAAGTCCCACATGCCTAGCGGAATCGCTCCGTGTTAGCTCCTTCTTCAATGCCTCCAGCTTCTTCTGCAAAAGCCTGATGAGGGGAATGACCTGACTCAGGCTGGCAGTGTCTGAACTGACTTCACGTGTGGCAAGTTCAAAGGGCATCAGAACCTTGCACAACGTTGAAATCATTCTCCACTGCACTTGAGACAGGTGCATTCCATCTCCTATATCGTGCTCAATTGTATAGGCTTGAATGGCCTTTTGCTGCTCCTCCAACCTCTGAAGCATATAGAGGGTTGAATTCCACCTCGTTACCACTTCTTGCTTCAGATGATGGCAGGGCAGGTTCAGTAGTTTTTGGTGGTGCTCCAGTCTTCTGTACGTGGTGCCTGTACGCCGAAAGTGTCCCGCAATTTTTCTGGCCACCGACAGCATCTCTTGCACGCCCCTGTCGTTTTTTAAAAAATTCTGCACCACCAAATTCAAGGTATGTGCAAAACATGGGACGTGCTGGAATTTGCCCATATTTAATGCACACACAATATTGCTGGCGTTGTCCGATGCCACAAATCCACAGGAGAGTCCAATTGGGGTAAGCCATTCCGCGATGATCTTCCTCAGTTGCCGTAAGAGGTTTTCAGCTGTGTGCGTATTCTGGAAAGCGGTGATACAAAGCGTAGCCTGCCTAGGAAAGAGTTGGCGTTTGCGAGATGCTGCTACTGGTGCCGCCGCTGCTGTTCTTGCGGCGGGAGTCCATACATCTACCCAGTGGGCTGTCACAGTCATATAGTCCTGACCCTGCCCTGCTCCACTTGTCCACATGTCCGTGGTTAAGTGGACATTGGGTACAACTGCATTTTTTAGGACACTGGTGAGTCTTTTTCTGACGTCCGTGTACATTCTCGGTATCGCCTGCCTAGAGAAGTGGAACCTAGATGGTATTTGGTAACGGGGGCACACTGCCTCAATAAATTGTCTAGTTCCCTGTGAACTAACGGCGGATACCGGACGCACGTCTAACACCAACATAGTTGTCAAGGACTCAGTTATCCGCTTTGCAGTAGGATGACTGCTGTGATATTTCATCTTCCTCGCAAAGGACTGTTGAACAGTCAATTGCTTACTGGAAGTAGTACAAGTGGGCTTACGACTTCCCCTCTGGGATGACCATCGACTCCCAGCGGCAACAACAGCAGCGCCAGCAGCAGTAGGCGTTACACGCAAGGATGCATCGGAGGAATCCCAGGCAGGAGAGGACTCGTCAGACTTGCCAGTGACATGGCCTGCAGGACTATTGGCATTCCTGGGGAAGGAGGAAATTGACACTGAGGGAGTTGGTGGGGTGGTTTGCGTGAGCTTGGTTACAAGAGGAAGGGATTTACTGGTCAGTGGACTGCTTCCGCTGTCACCCAAAGTTTTTGAACTTGTCACTGACTTATTATGAATGCGCTGCAGGTGACGTATAAGGGAGGATGTTCCGAGGTGGTTAACGTCCTTACCCCTACTTATTACAGCTTGACAAAGGGAACACACGGCTTGACACCTGTTGTCCGCATTTCTGGTGAAATACCTCCACACCGAAGAGCTGATTTTTTTGGTATTTTCACCTGGCATGTCAACGGCCATATTCCTCCCACGGACAACAGGTGTCTCCCCGGGTGCCTGACTTAAACAAACCACCTCACCATCAGAATCCTCCTGGTCAATTTCCTCCCCAGCGCCAGCAACACCCATATCCTCCTCATCCTGGTGTACTTCAACACTGACATCTTCAATCTGACTATCAGGAACTGGACTGCGGGTGCTCCTTCCAGCACTTGCAGGGGGCATGCAAATAGTGGAAGGCGCATGCTCTTCACGTCCAGTGTTGGGAAGGTCAGGCATCGCAAACGACACAATTGGACTCTCCTTGTGGATTTGGGATTTCAAAGAACGCACAGTTCTTTGCGGTGCTTTTGCCAGCTTGAGTCTTTTCAGTTTTCTAGCGAGAGGCTGAGTGCTTCCATCCTCATGTGAAGCTGAACCACTAGCCATGAACATAGGCCAGGGCCTCAGCCGTTCCTTGCCACTCCGTGTGGTAAATGGCATATTGGCAAGTTTACGCTTCTCCTCCGACAATTTTATTTTAGGTTTTGGAGTCCTTTTTTTTCTGATATTTGGTGTTTTGGATTTGACATGCTCTGTACTATGACATTGGGCATCGGCCTTGGCAGACGACGTTGCTGGCATTTCATCGTCTCGGCCATGACTAGTGGCAGCAGCTTCAGCACGAGGTGGAAGTGGATCTTGATCTTTCCCTAATTTTGGAACCTCAACTTTTTTGTTCTCCATATTTTATAGGCAGAACTAAAAGGCACCTCAGGTAAACAATGGAGATGGATGGATTGGATACTAGTATACAATTATGGACGGACTGCCACGGTTAGGTGGTATAAAAAAACCACGGTTAGGTGGTATATATTATAATAATAATACAATTATGGATGGACGGACTGCCTGCCGACTGCCGACACAGAGGTAGCCACAGCCGTGAACTACCGCACTGTACACTGGTTGATAAAGAGATAGTAGTATACTCGTAACAACTAGTATGACACTATGACGACGGTATAAAGAATGAAAAAAAAACCACGGTTAGGTGGTATATATTATAATAATAATAATACAATTATGGATGGACGGACTGCCTGCCGACTGCCGACACAGAGGTAGCCACAGCCGTGAACTACCGCACTGTACACTGGTTGATAAAGAGATAGTAGTATACTCGTAACAACTAGTATGACACTATGACGACGGTATAAAGAAAGAAAAAAAAATACCACAGTTAGGTGGTATATATTATAATAATAATACAATTATGGATGGACGGACTGCCTGCCGACTGCCGACACAGAGGTAGCCACAGCCGTGAACTACCGCACTGTACACTGGTTGATAAAGAGATAGTAGTATACTCGTAACAACTAGTATGACACTATGACGACGGTATAAAGAATGAAAAAAAAACCACGGTTAGGTGGTATATATTATAATAATAATACAATTATGGATGGACGGACTGCCTGCCGACTGCCGACACAGAGGTAGCCACAGCCGTGAACTACCGCACTGTACACTGGTTGATAAAGAGATAGTAGTATACTCGTAACAACTAGTATGACACTATGACGACGGTATAAAGAATGAAAAAAAAACCACGGTTAGGTGGTATATATTATAATAATAATACAATTATGGATGGACGGACTGCCTGCCGACTGCCGACACAGAGGTAGCCACAGCCGTGAACTACCGCACTGTACACTGGTTGATAAAGAGATAGTAGTATACTCGTAACAACTAGTATGACACTATGACGACGGTATAAAGAATGAAAAAAAAACCACGGTTAGGTGGTATATATTATAATAATAATACAATTATGGATGGACGGACTGCCTGCCGACTGCCGACACAGAGGTAGCCACAGCCGTGAACTACCGCACTGTACACTGGTTGATAAAGAGATAGTAGTATACTCGTAACAACTAGTATGACACTATGACGGTATAAAGAATGAAAAAAAAACCACGGTTAGGTGGTATATATTATAATAATAATACAATTATGGATGGACGGACTGCCTGCCGACTGCCGACACAGAGGTAGCCACAGCCGTGAACTACCGCACTGTACACTGGTTGATAAAGAGATAGTAGTATACTCGTAACAACTAGTATGACACTATGACGGTATAAAGAATGAAAAAAAAACCACGGTTAGGTGGTATATATTATAATAATAATACAATTATGGATGGACGGACTGCCTGCCGACTGCCGACACAGAGGTAGCCACAGCCGTGAACTACCGCACTGTACACTGGTTGATAAAGAGATAGTAGTATACTCGTAACAACTAGTATGACACTATGACGACGGTATAAAGAAAGAAAAAAAAATACCACGGTTAGGTGGTATATATTGTAATACAATTATGGATGGACGGACTGCCTGCCGAGTTCCGACTGCCGACACAGAGGTAGCCACAGCCGTGAACTACCGCACTGTACTGTGTCTGCTGCTAATATAGACTGGTTGATAAAGAGATAGTATACAATACATACAACAATATACTACTATACTGGTGGTCAGGCACTGGTCACCACTAGTCACACTGGCAGTGGCACTCCTGCAGCAAAAGTGTGCACTGTTTAATTTTAAATTAATATAATATTATGTACTCCTGGGGGCTCCTGCTATAACAACCTGCAGTGCTCCCCAGTCTCCCCCACAATTATTATAAGCTTTGCCTTTTATACATTGATGTGCAGCACACTGGGCTGAGCTGAGTGCACACAGACTGAGTCACACTGTGTGACTGGCTGCTGCTGTGTATCGTTTTTTTTCAGGCAGAGAACGGATATAGCAGAGAACGGATATATTATATTAAAATAAATAAAAGTTAACTAACAACAACTGCACTGGTCACTGTGGTAAACTCTGTCTGACTCTGCACAATCTCTCTCTCTCTTCTAATCTAATTTCTAATGGAGAGGACGCCAGCCACGTCCTCTCCCTATCAATCTCAATGCACGTGTGAAAATGGCGGCGACGCGCGGCTCCTTATATAGAATCCGAGTCTCGCGAGAATCCGACAGCGTCATGATGACGTTCGGGCGCGCTCGGGTTAACCGAGCAAGGCGGGAGGATCCGAGTCTGCTCGGACCCGTGAAAAAAACATGAAGTTCGTGCGGGTTCGGTTTCAGAGAAACCGAACCCGCTCATCTCTAACATCTTCATCTGTATATGTACAAACACATATATGTAACAGTTCGATTTTCATTGGGAGACATCTAACCTACCAGTATATTTTGGAATATGGGATGAAACCGGAGTACCTGGACAAAAACCATGCAGGCACAAGGATGAATATACAAAATCCACAGTTAGGCCTGTTAAGGAAATTTAAGCAATGTATAGAATCTATTCTGACTTTTTAATATCATGTAATACGTAACAGACATTATTATGTAAGATGTTTTGCTGACAAAGAATGTAGGTACGTGACAAGAACTTGCTTTACTTTGCTAAGTCACCCTAGTCTTGCTGATTTGTGTCATGTGCCCACCCAGGACCAGATGGTGTTCGATAAGGAGGAATGGGCCTCAAGGCCTGCTATGATTGGTCCAAGCTTGGGTGGAGTAATTCTTTGTAAAATGCAATATTAGGGGCCATCTATGCCATGTTCGTGAGGCAGATGGAGCTCCCTTGTAATTACTTGTAAGTGCATGCTGACTGTCACTTTATTGTAATCTTGCTCTGCCATTATCAATATAAAAATGAATTTGGCTACAACTGTTCATGTTTTTTCCCCACAACAATTTGGTGCCGAAACCCGGGATCTGAAAACGATTGGAACGGAATCAGGACAGGAACGGAGGACTGGAGACCAGATTGGCGCCATTCAAAAAAGGTGAGAACATTTGTGTCTCTGTCTGCTCTCCCCTCCTCCGCTCCTAAGACCCTCCGTCCCACTATCGTGAGTACAGATCCCAAGAACCTGAACAGTTGTTTTATGTTGTAATATCTGTTTGGATATGCATGTGTGAGTGTATGTAGATGCTGGCACATTGCCACATCAGCACGAGAGAGGCCCTTTATGGCTGAATGATTGTGCTGCCCCAAACATGCTGGGGGCAGTGGAATAAAAAGTAAGAGGACCCTATCGTCCTCAGACACGAATGTTTCCTATCTTCTCAGTCTGTCACGTAAACTGTCATTAACATTGTCTGCATAGTGGAAGGACAAATATAAGGATAAGTGTTGGTGAAGAGTAGTTTCTCTGCTGGTCTACCCTTGCTTGTCAATACCAGTCTGTGGGCAACCGATTGTGGCTCTCCCCCGAACAGGAGCGATATAATCTCTGATTACCTCCTGGCCTGCTATCTGACAGCTCTGTGTACACTGGTTTGAGTCTGCTTCTCGCTACACTGAAGGGCGTGTCCTGAAGCTGCAGACTGGCGTCTCTCTGTGTCTCATGAAAAATCATACTTCTTACTTAGATAATCCCTTACTTGCATGGTTTAACCTAGAGGACATTAGAGGGCAAATATTGTTTGGCATCTTCGCCTTGCTGATTTTCATTTGGCTCTGTTGGAAAATTTAGAGGGACCAAAAAGCGGGGATTCGCTGTGTGGGACTTCCCCTAACAGCCAAAAGCCATAGAATATAGTGCTGTGAAATACTGAGAGAGGGTGCAAGAGTCCCCTCCACCATAGCCGGGCTCTGGGAAACAGTCACAGCAAACGTGGATTTGGCTGATCACCAAATCAGAGTAATGGACGTCCTGAGACTCTTCGTACCCCACAGGAGGAGATGAGTAAGAAATATGGCAAATGGGTCAGCCGGCATTTACCTAAGTGGGTCAGGCTGACTAGGGGGATGGATTGTGGGATCCCAAAAGAGGGAACCTTTGAATTATCCCGCTGGGCAACCCTCTACAAAAATTATAAAACAAAATTCACTGAGCCAAATGAATAGGCAGCTTGGAGTAGGTGGATGGTAGAATCTTATAAAAGACAGCAAAAAGCCCAAAGTATTTTTTTTTACATCAGAAACAAGAACAGGAAGGGCAAATCAGCAAGGAGGGGAGGTACAGTCAGAGGAGAAAGAGGGGGAGGAAGGGTTTTGTGTGGAGTGGAAGGTGAGCTTGTCATCACTCCCAAAATAACCCAAGGTGAGAGAGATGAAAGGGCTGAGGAATATCGCTTGCCTCAAGCCTCAGCCTAACTTGTTAGAGAGCAGTTCATGCCTGGTACAAGTGAGTTTAGCCAGCTCAAGACAGAGAAATATACAGGAGGTACAGGAGAAAATGGTCCAGAGGGTGATGGTAGTTGACACACCTGGTAACCCCCAGAGGGGTAAGTTTAGGGGGAGGAACAATTAGGAGTCCAGAAATGTGAAGTGCTACAATTGTGGGAAACAGGGCCACATTGCAAGAAATTGTCCAGCTCCAAAAAGGGGGGCAGGATAGCGCCTGACAGGGAGGGCTTCCAGTGTTACCAGTCATCTTGATGTTATGAGCCACAGCAGTGGTTCATTCCTGTTTGCATTCGGTTCATGTATTGTATGTTATATTTCTGTTTGCATGTCAGGATTTCTTATGTACTTTAGAGTGCTATACTTTTGTTTACTAGTCTGGTAACTACAGTGACATATTTTGTGGGTCTTCCCACTAGCTGCATTCGGTTCATGTATTTTAGGTTATATTTCTGTTTGCATGCCAGGATTTCTTATGTACTTATTTAGAGTGTTATACTTTTGTTTACTAGCCTGGTAACTACAGTGTCATATTTTGTGGGTCTCCCCACTAGCCTTAGTTTTGTGTTTTTGTACTGGCGGCAGCGCCGCACATAACTTGTTTGTTTAGTTCTCATGTTATAGTCACCTTAGCTGTAGCTAGTTTTCCCCTCACTCGCAGTCTCAGGTGGTGCCTTGTAACCTTGTAAGACGGGAGGACATCGGAAGTTTGGGCGAACCTAATTCGCCCATTCAAACGCGGCTGCCTTGGGCAGAAGACTAGCACCTCAGGCACCATCCGACCACTGGGAGGAGTAATGGAGTTTGGGTTAGAAAAGGTCTTGCTGCGGCCATTCATACTGACTCTAGCTCCACTCATGAGTACTGGAATTCCCCAGTTGTCACACATTCCACAGAGTTCCAGGGTCTCAATTTGTAACATTGTACTTGTTTCCTAACACTCGGAGAGTAGGGGGGTGATGCCTTTGTCCACTTGACCCTCTCTGAAATGCCTTTTTACTCAGTGGAGTATCTGGTGGACAGTGGAGCAGCCCATGTTCTCAAGAGAGAGAGTATGTCAATGGATACTCTAATTACCCTGCAAAATCAGGCAGGTCCCCAAACACTTGGTATATGGGGGAAGGCAGGTTGCAAATAAATAAATATTGTTTGGAAACATGAGGATGGTCGATTGAGTGCACATCTCCCTTCATATGTTTCCAAAGGGGGAATGATTGATATGATTGCTAAATTTTGGTTTGCACAGTGTTTGAAATACTTTACAACAGAATGGTTATGTTCTCCTTGTAGATAGAGGCGTGGCCTGTTGCCAAGGTAACGGCTGCAGTAACAGCAAAGAAATTGATATCTGAATTTGTGTGCAGGTATGGCCTACATGAAACGGTTGAGAGAGCAAATAGCGTATTAAAAATGTCTAAGATCTGTGAGCAAACAAAACTTACATGGGTACAAGCTTTACCAGTAGATCCTTTTGCAATGAGGTATACCCCAAAGGGATTACATGGACTTTCAGCATTTGAGATACTGTTTGGCAGGCTGCCACTCAAATTGCATGGACAGTACGCTTCTCTTACTGACTACGTTGTTCAGCTTCATAAGCCACTGACTAATTTGCATGGCAAAGTGTTTTCTTCTTTACCAGATCCACAAGACACATCTGGAACCCCGATTTGATGGCCCATACCAGGTGCTATTGACCACAGTGACCTCCGTCAAGGTGGAGAGGAAAGTACGCTTCTCACTGTAAGAAAATTAACTTTCAGGTCAATGATGCAAACTGGTCCCAAAAGAATGGGGCCCCCGGGGAGAAGAGAACTGAATGGACTGTTAAGATACGCTTGTTTTTCTGCCTGCTTGTTTGTGCTTTATATCAGTGTGTGCAGGTGAAAGGAGAAAAGCAAAAGAACTCTATATGGCTTCTACATCAGCAGACAGCTAAGGAGCTGAACGCCACTGACTGTTGGATCTGTTCTTATGTTCCTGCTAACCATAAAGGAATCCCTTTGATTGGTATCCCTATCTCAATGAATGATCTTAACCTCACAGATTATAGCTATAATGTTGAAATAGACATAAATCACACTGCTCACAATGCTCTTTCAGACCTAGGAATATATTTAGAAATTGCTGGTATAATCTCTCTGCCCACTATGTGTATAGGGCCTATGTTTATTAACCACGTGGCCGAACTAAAAGGTCACCTAGTCAACTTACCTAAGGTATACGTTGGAGAAACAAATTGTAAAAATGCTGCCTTAGTGTTTAACATAGAATACAATGAAAAGTTATGTGACAAGGTGAACGGTAACTGTAACAATCAATGTTGGTGTGCAAATATGAAAGCATTTTGTGCCCCTAGGTGTGCCTGTCCTAACCAGATGGATGAGAATGATTGGGATTGTAAGACCCAAGTGCACAATAATATGGTATGGTTTCAGAGCTTGTTGGGAAACCATGGTAAGATAATCCCTAGGGTGCTGAAGCAAGGCCTATACTATATTTGTGGAAATAGGGCCTACTCATGGCTTCCTATGGGAGCTTGGGGGAATTGCACTATAGGAAGAGTTGTGCCAGCCATAAGACAGCGTGAGAACATCTCTTTTACCAATATGATAGAAACAGGCCCTAGAGAGACTAGATACAAGAGAGAATTGTTTACTGCAGCAGATAAAGCCTGGATGTGGTTCCCTGCCTGGACAGGCTGGGGAATTGAATTAGCAAATAAGTTAAATAAATATGCAAATATTATGGATGGGATAATTAATGAGACCACAAGTGCCATCCATGCTATCAGTGAGGAAATGGCTCAAATTAGGAAGGTGACCCTACAAAATAGGATGGCTCTCATTTACTTGTTAGCTATGGAGGGAGGAACGTGTGCTGTTATATGGGAGGAATGATGTACCTGGATTGAGGACTCACATGACCCCATAGAAGAGCACATGAATAAAGTAAAGGAATTACAGAAGCAAGCTAGAGACATATCCAAGGAGGGATGGAATCCCTTCTCCTGGATGGGGTCAATTGGTGGATGGTTTAACAATCTATTATCAGATTTAATAAAACCCATAGTGGTAGTGATAGGATTGATTGTATTTCTTTTGATCGCTTGGAAATGATTAATGTGCTGTATTTCTCATTTCAGGAAAAATGTGGATTCGCTCGCTTAATAGGAAGAATGATAACAGCCACAGGGGTGACCGTCTGACGGCCTAGCCCAACTGCCCATCTCTTCTGAGAGACCCCTCAGTTGTTGTAAGAGTTGGGTGGAAGACATCATCTCTGAAAGAGGGTCACGCAGGTGTACTTCGACAGTTTGGACACCACCCCAGAGGGAGTTTATCCCGAGAAGTGATTTCGACGAGTCAGTCATTACGATTCCAGCGAATTCACCGAGTGGTCTTTGTGCCCTAGTGCACCTCCGGCTGCTGTTATTATTCTTACAGCTAGATAGATAGGTGTGTGAATGCTTCAATAAAGGTGTGTGAATGCTTAGCAGTATAGCAACCGCGAGGCAGTACTTAGTCAGTTCTCCCTCTTGCGTACATCCTGTCTCAATTGGTACTTTGTCACATAATAAAACCTGGGGGCATCAGAGTACTGGGTGGACCTAATTCGCCCGGGAAAAGCGGCTGCTAAAGGACAAGACTTTGACCTGCAGGTACCAATTGACTGCGGGGTGTGGCAACAGAGTCAGGGTAGGCCCAGGTGCGTCTGTGGCTATATCATCCCCAGTCACAGTCACACTACCTTCTTAGCATTAGTAGTACTGCCATTGTTACCTTTTAGTTTATGTTTTTATATATGTGTGATAATAAAATTATCAAAAGGGTGAGAATTGTTAAGGAAATTTAAGCAATGTATAGAATATATTCTGACTTTTTAATATCATGTAATACGTAACAGACATTATTATGTAAGATGTTTTGCTGACAAAGAATGTAGGTACGTGACAAGAACTTGCTTTACTTTGCTAAGTCACCCTAGTCTTGCTGATTTGTGTCATGTGCCCACCCAGGACCAGATGGTGTTCGATAAGGAGGAATGGGCCTCAAGGCCTGCTATGATTGGTCCAAGCTTGGGTGGAGTAATTCTTTGTAAAATGCAATATTAGGGGCCATCTATGCCATGTTCGTGAGGCAGATGGAGCTCCCTTGTAATTACTTGTAAGTGCATGCTGACTGTCACTTTATTGTAATCTTGCTCTGCCATTATCAATATAAAAATGAATTTGGCTACAACTGTTCATGTTTTTTTTCCACAACAGGCCCATGGAGGGAATCTAACCTAAGACCTCAGTCATGTGAGGGAGCAGTGCTAAATATTTTAACAACTGTGCTGTCCATTAGGACCCACATAGATCTGCAGACATCACTGCCCGAAGGACACTACTGTATGTAACCATCATTGTGGATCAGTTACACCCATACATGGCATGCAGTCACTCAGATGGGAGTGGGCACAACAATGTGCCACCGCACAGATCCCTAGCCAACATATTATGGCTGGTGGAGCGTTCCTGAGTCAGCCGCTCTCATTCCCCAGATATATACCCAATATAACACCCAGTGGGATACAGTACAATATGCCATCAATGGCATGGAATGATCACTGGTGAATATTAGGGAATTGTGGAGCATCCCTCAGGAGGCATGGTGTACAGAACACAGTACTACAGAGGGGTTCACTACGGCTGGCCGGCGGTCGGGCTCCCGGCGACCAGCATCCCGGCGCCGGGAGCCCGACCGCCGGCTTACCGACAGCTTGGCGAGCGCAAATGAGCCCCTTGCGGGCTCGCTGCGTTTGCCACGCTACGGGCACGGTGGCGCGCTACGCGCGCCACACTATTTTATTCTCCCTCTATGGGGGTCGTGGACCCCCACGAGGGAAAATAATTGTCGGTATTCCGGCTGTCGGGCTCCCGGCGCCGGTATACTGAGCGCCGGGAGCCCGACCGCCGGCAAACAGAAGACCACCCCTACAGAGAGCTTGTGGTGTCCATGCTCCGTTGTGCTGCTGCTGTAATCTGAGTGGAAGGACCTACACATTACTAGATGGTGTCTGTATGTATGGTGGCACAGTGGTCAGTGTTGCAGACTCGCTGTGCTGGGATGCCAGATATGATTCACAAGGCGCTAATTGTGTGCATCTGCATGTTCTCTTCATGCTTGTGTAACACCTTATATGAGTTTATCAATGTTTGGTTTACAGACAGAAAAATATAAACATTACATATGTAAACATGTGAAAGGAGGTATATACAAAGTTGGGGGATACAGATGAAAATATGTGATCCGTTTAACATTATTATAGTATTTTTCCTATGAAATAAAGGTCACTATGTGACTGGTGCCTGACTTAATAACTTTAAGGCCCCCCTTATGAGCTGCAACTATGAAAAAGCTGTTGGAGATTGAGAGCGGGGCAGCAAACATCCTGGGTAGAAAAACAAACAAACCCAGCCCCTCCCCTCATCAAGGAGGTCAGTCAGAGAAAAGCCAGAGTGGGTGGGGCTTACCTTAGGCGGGAAGCCCTGACAGAAACAGCTGTGAGGAGAATAGTGAGGCACTGACAGGGGCTGCTGTGTGGTAAACGCAGCGCCATCTCTCACTAGTGAAAGGACAGATTTGGAGGATGAGACATTATCTGAGGAGGCTGTAGTGACATCTGGTTGACAGGGAAGCAGTGAGGTGCATCCAGCTGAGGAGAAGGTCCCGATCCACACCCTTTATCTGCCTGATTGTAGCAGCTGTTCAGTCCTAAAATCATTACCAGAGCCAGTATACAGTGACTGAGTTTGTGAGGCCGAGTCTGGAGGAGAGACTGTGAGTGTGACTGCCCGCAGAGAGATATTCCTGAGGTGACAAGAGGATCTTAAAGGTCACCCTCACAACACAGCACACTGGCTAGGGTTTTATCAGCAATCTCTTCTACCAACAAGACTGTTAGCCATCCCTCTGTCTATGTAGACTGTTCATTCACATATAGAGCTTTTCCCAGTGAATGGATCCTAAGTTAAATTGAACCCCCCTCATTAACTGAGATACGAAAAGACTTCCTCTAGCACAAAGAGCCATACACAGCTTATATGCATGCTGGATAGTGTATTCTGTGAAGAAGTATTGCATTTCTCTAACGTCCTAGTGGATGCTGGGGACTCCGTAAGGACCATGGGGAATAGACGGGCTCCGCAGGAGACTGGGCACTCTTAAAGAAAGATTAGGTACTATATCTGGTGTGCACTGGCTCCTCCCTCTATGCCCCTCCTCCAGACCTCAGTTAGAATCTGTGCCCGGCCAGAGCAGAGGCACCTAGTGGGCTCTCCTGATCCTGCTAGAAAAGAAAGTATTTGTTAGGTTTTTTATTTTCAGTGAGCTCTGCTGGCAACAGACTCACTGCTACGAGGGACTGAGGGGAGAGAAGCCAACGTACCTGCTTGCAGCTAGGTTGTGCTTCTTAGGCTACTGGACACCATTAGCTCCAGAGGGATCGAACACAGGCACCTGTCCTCGGTCGTCCGTTCCCGGAGCCGCGCCGCCGTCCCCCTCGCAGAGCCAGAAGCACTGAAGTCCGAAGACGGAAGACGTCGAAATCGGCGTCATGAAGACTCCGGTCTTCACATAAGGTAGCGCACAGCACCGCAGCTGTGCGCCATTGCTCCCTCTGCACACCACACACTCAGGTCACTGTAGGGTGCAGGGCGCTGGGGGGGGAGCGCCCTGGGCAGCAATATTAGTACCTTTTGGCAAAATATACACATAAATACAGTCCCAGACTGTATATGTGTAAAACCCCGCCATTTTTTCTCACAGAATAACGGGACAGAAGCCCGCCGATGAGGGGGCGGAGCTTCTTCCTCAGCACTAACCAGCGCCATTTTATCTTCACAGCTTCGCTGGAAGTCGCTCCCCAGGCTCTCCCCTGCAGTATCCAGATACAACAAGGGCAAAAGAGAGGGGGGGGCACATAAATTTAGGCGCAAAAAGGAACATTATTGTGTTTATATCAGCAGCTACTAGGTGAACACATCTGATAGTGTTATCCCTGGGTTATAATAGCGCTGTGGTGTGTGCTGGCATACTCTCTCTCTGTCTCCCCAAAAGCCTTTGTGGGGTCCTGTCCTCAGTCAGAGCATTCCCTGTGTGTGTGCGGTGTGTCGGTACGTCAGTGTCGACATGTTTGATGAGGAAGGGTACGTGGAGGCGGAGCAAGTGCATATGAATGAGATGTCGCCGCCGAGGGCTCCGACGCCTGACTGGATGGATATGTGGAAGGTGTTAAATAATAATGTAAACTCCTTGCATAAAGGGTTGGATAAAAGCTGAAGCCTTGGGACAGTCAGGGTCTCACCCAGTGCCTGATCCCACAGCTCAGAGGCCGTCAGGGTCTCATAAGCGTCCACTATCCCAGTTAATTGACACAGATGTCGACACGGAGTCTGCCTCCAGTGTCGACTATGATAATGCAAAGTTACAGCCAGATTGGCAGTAAAGTATTCAATATATGTTTATTGTAAAAATAAGATTTTACTTACCGATAAATCTATTTCTCGTAGTCCGTAGTGGTTGCTGGGGACTCCGTCAGGACCATGGGGATTAGCGGCTCCGCAGGAGACAGGGCACAAAAGTAAAAGCTTTAGGATCAGGTGGTGTGCACTGGCTCCTCCCCCCATGACCCTCCTCCAAGCCTCAGTTAGGATACTGTGCCCGGACGAGCGTACACAATAAGGAAGGATTTTGAATCCCGGGTAAGACTCATACCAGCCACACCAATCACACTGTACAACCTGTGATCTAAACCCAGTTAACAGCATGATAACAGCGGAGCCTCTGAAAAGATGGCTCACAACAATAATAACCCGATTTTTGTAACAATAACTATGTACAAGTATTGCAGACAATCCGCACTTGGGATGGGCGCCCAGCATCCACTACTGACTACGAGAAATAGATTTATCGGTAAGTAAAATCTTATTTTCTCTGACGTCCTAGTGGATGCTGGGGACTCCGTCAGGACCATGGGGATTATACCAAAGCTCCCAAACGGGCGGGAGAGTGCGGATGACTCTGCAGCACCGAATGAGAGAACTCCAGGTCCTCCTCAGCCAGGGTGTGCCCCTGACCAAGTAGCAGCTCGGCAAAGTTGTAAAGCCGAGACCCCTCGGGCAGCCGCCCAAGATGAGCCCACCTTCCTCGTGGAATGGGCATTTACATATTTTGGCTGTGGCAGGCCTGCCACAGAATGTGCAAGCTGAATTGTACTACACATCCAACTAGCAATCGTCTGCTTAGAAGCAAGAGCATCCAGTTTGTTGGGTGCATACAGAATAACAGCAAGTCAGTTTTCCTGACTCCAGCCGTCCTGGAAACCTATATTTTCAGGGCCCTGACAACATCTAGCAACTTGGAGTCCTCCAAGTCCCTAGTAGCCGCAGGTACCACAATAAGCTGGTTCAGGTGAAACGCTGACACCACCTTAGGGAGAAACTGGGGACGAGTCCGCAGCTCTGCCCTGTCCGAATGGACAAACAGATATGGGCTTTTGTGAGACAAAGCCGCCAATTCTGACACTCGCCTGGCCGAGGCCAGGGCCAACATCATGGTCACTTTCCATGTGAGATATTTCAAATCCACAGATTTGAGCGGTTTAAACCAATGTGATTTGAGGAATCCCAGAACTACGTTGAGATCCCACAGTGCCACTGGAGGCACAAAAGGGGGTTGTATATGCAGTACTCCCTTGACAAACTTCTGGACTTCAGGAACTGAAGCCAATTCTTTCTGGAAGAAAATCGACAGGGCCGAAATTTGAACCTTAATGGACCCCAATTTGAGGCCCATAGACACTCCTGTTTGCAGGAAATGCAGGAATCGACCGAGTTGAAATTTCTTCGTGGGGCCTTCCTGGCCTCACACCACGCAACATATTTTCGCCACATGTGGTGATAATGTTGTGCGGTCACCTCCTTCCTGGCTTTGACCAGGGTAGGAATGACCTCTTCCGGAATGCTTTTTTTCCCTTAAGATCCGGCGTTCAACCGCCATGCCGTCAAACGCAGCCGCGGTAAGTCTTAGAACAGACATGGTACTTGCTGAAACAAGTCCCTTCTTAGCAGCAGAGGCCATGAGTCCTCTGTGAGCATCTCTTGAAGTTCCGGGTACCAAGTCCTTCTTGGCCAATCCGGAGCCACGAGTATAGTTCTTACTCCTCTACGTCTTATAATTCTCAATACCTTGGGTATGAGAAGCAGAGGAGGGAACATATACACCGACTGGTACACCCACGGTGTTACCAGAACGTCCACAGCTATTGCCTGAGGGTCTCTTGACCTGGCGCAATACCTGTCCAGTTTTTTGTTCAGGCGGGACGCCATCATGTCCACCTTTGGTTTTCCCAACGGTTCACAATCATGTGGAAGACTTCCCTATGAAGTCCCTACTCTCCCGGGTGGAGGTCGTGCCTGCTGAGGAAGTCTGCTTCCCAGTTGTCCACTCCCGGAATGAACACTGCTGACAGTGCTATCACATGATTTTCCGCCCAGCGAAAAATCCTTGCAGTTTCTGCCATTGCCCTCCTGCTTCTTGTGCCGCCCTGTCTGTTTACGTGGGCGACTGCCGTGATGTTGTCCCACTGGATCAATACCGGCTGACCTTGAAGCAGAGGTCTTGCTAAGCTTAGAGCATTGTAAATTGCCCTTAGCTCCAGTATATTTATGTGGAGAAAAGTCTCCAGACTTGATCACACTCCCTGGAAATTTTTTCCTTGTGTGACTGCTCCCCAGCCTCTCAGGCTGGCCTCCGTGGTCACCAGCATCCAATCCTGAATGCCGAATCTGCGGCCCTCTAGAAGATGAGCACTCTGTAACCACCACAGGAGAGACACCCTTGTCCTTGGAGATAGGGTTATCCGCTGATGCATCTGAAGATGCGATCCGGACCATTTGTCCAGCAGATCCCACTGAAAAGTTCTTGCGTGGAATCTGCCGAATGGAATCGCTTCGTAATAAGCCACCATTTTTCCCAGGACTCTTGTGCAATGATGCACTGACACTTTTCCTGGTTTTAGGAGGTTCCTGACTAGCTCCGGGAGAAACACCTTTTTCTGGACTGTGTCCAGAATCATCCCTAGGAACAGCATGTCGTCGGAAACGGCTGCGATTTTGGAATATTTAGAATCCACCCGTGCTGTCGTAGAACTACTTGAGATAGTGCTACTCCGACTTCCAACTGTTCTCTGGACCTTGCCCTTATCAGGAGATCGTCCAAGTAAGGGATAATTAAGACGCCTTTTCTTTGAAAAAGAATCATCATTTCGGCCATTACTTTGGTAAAGACCCGGGGTGCCGTGGACAATCCAAACGGCAGCGTCTGAAACTGATAGTGACAGTTCTGTACCACGAACCTGAGGTACTCTTGGTGAGAAGGGCAATTTTGGACATGGAGGTAAGCATCCTTGATGTCCAGGGACACCCTATAGTCCCCTTCTTCCTGGTTCGCTATCACTTCCGATTTAGAATAGGTGTCACCGAGCCGTCTGGCTTCAATACCACAATATAGTGTGGAATAATACCCCTTTCCTTGTTGTAGGAGGGGTACTTTGATTATCACCTGCTGGGAATACAGCTTGTGAATTGTTTCCAATACTGCCTCCCTGTCGGAGGAAGACGTTGGTAAAGCAGACATCAGGAGCCTGCGAGGGGGAGACGTCTCGAATTTCCAATCTGTACCCCTGGGATACTACTTGTAGGATCCAGGGGTCCACTTGCGAGTGAGCCCACTACGCGCTGAAACTCTCGAGACGACCCCCCACTGCACCTGAGTCCGCTTGTACGGCCCCAGCGTCATGCTGAGGACTTGGCAGAAGCGGTGGAGGGCTTCTGTTCCTGGGAATGGGCTGCCTGCTGCAGTCTTCTTCCCTTTCCTCTATCCCTGGGCAGCTATGACTGGCCTTTTGCCCGCTTGCCCTTATGGGGACGAAAGGACTGAGGCTGAAAAGACGGTGTCTTTTTCTGCTGAGATGTGACTTGGGGTAAAACAGGTGGATTTTCCAGCTGTTGCCGTGGCCACCAGGTCCGATGGACCGACCCCAAATAACTCCTCCCCTTTATACGGCAATACTTCCATGTGCCGTTTGGAATCTGCATCACCTGACCACTGTCGTGTCCATAAACATCTTCTGGCAGATATGGACATCGTACTTACTCTTGATGCCAGAGTGCAAATATCCCTCTGTGCATCTCGCATATATAGAAATGCATCCTTTAAATGCTCTATATTCAATAAAATACTGTCCCTGTCAAGGGTATCAATATTTTCAGTCAGGGAATCCGACCAAGCCACCCCAGCGCTGCACATCCAGGCTGAGGCGATCGCTGGTCGCAGTATAACACCAGTATGTGTGTATATACTTTTTAGGATATTTTTCAGCCTCCTATCAGCTGTTCCTTGAGGGCGGCCCTATCTGGAGACGGTACCGCCACTTGTTTTGATAAGCGTGTGAGCGCCTTATCCACCCTAAAGGGTGTTTCTCAACGCGCCCTAACTTCTGGCGGGAGAGGGTATACCGCCAATAATTTTCTATCGGGGGAAACCCACGCATCATCACACACTTCATTTAATTTATCTGATTCAGGAAAAACTATAGGTAGTTTTTTCACACCCCACATAATACCCTTTTTTGTGGTACTTGTAGTATCAGAAATATGTAACACCTCCTTCATTGCCCTTAACAAGTAACGTGTGGCCCTAAAGGAAAATACGTTTGTTTCTTCACCGTCGACACTGGAGTCAGTGTCTGTGTCGACCAACTGAGGTAAAATGGGCGTTTTAACGCCCCTGACGGTGTTTGAGACGCCTGGACAGGTACTAATTTGTTTGCCGGCCGTCTCATGTCGTCAACCGACCTTGCAGCGTGTTGACATTATCACGTAATTCCTTAAACAAGCCATGCATTTCGGTGTCGACTCCCTAGAGAGTGACATCACCATTACAGGCAATTGCTCCGCCTCCTCACCAACATCGTCCTCATACATGTCGACACACACGTACCGACACACAGCACACACACAGGGAATGCTCTGATAGAGGACAGGACCCCACTAGCCCTTTGGGGAGACAGAGGGAGAGTTTGCCAGCACACACCAAAACGCTATAATTATACAGGGACAACCTTTATATAAGTGTTTTTCCCTTATAGCATCTTAATATATATAATCATATCGCCAAATAAGTGCCCCCCCTCTCTGTTTTAACCCTGTTTCTGTAGTGCAGTGCAGGGGAGAGCCTGGGAGCCTTCCCACCAGCATTTCTGTGAGGGAAAATGGCGCTGTGTGCTGGGGAGAATAGGCCCCGCCCCCTTTTCGGCGGGCTTCTTCTCCCGTTTTTCTGAGACCTGGCAGGGGTTAAATACATCCATATAGCCCCAGGGGCTATATGTGATGTATTTTTAGCCAGTTATAGGTATTTTCATTGCTGCCCAGGGCGCCCCCCCCAGCGCCCTGCATCCTCAGTGACCGCTGGTGTGAAGTGTGCTGACAACAATGGCGCACAGCTGCAGTGAAGACTGAAAAGTCTTCTGCCGCCGGTTTCTGGACCTCTTCACTCTTCGGCATCTGCAAGGGGGTCGGCGGCGCGGCTCCGGGACCGGACTCCATGGCTGGGCCTGTGTTCGATCCCTCTGGAGCTAATGGTGTCCAGTAGCCTAAGAAGCCAATCCATCCTGCACGCAGGTGAGTTCACTTCTTCTCCCCTAAGTCCCTCGTAGCAGTGAGCCTGTTGCCAGCAGGACTCACTGAAAATAAAAAACCTAACAAAACTTTTACTCTAAGCAGCTCTTTAGGAGAGCCACCTAGATTGCACCCTTCTCGGCCGGGCACAAAAATCTAACTGAGGCTTGGAGGAGGGTCATGGGGGGAGGAGCCAGTGCACACCACCTGATCCTAAAGCTTTTACTTTTGTGCCCTGTCTCCTGCGGAGCCGCTAATCCCCATGGTCCTGACGGAGTCCCCAGCATCCACTAGGACGTCAGAGAAAAGATGATTTGCATGTCACTGACTCATCTGTCCCTGACACAAGGGTACACAGATGTAAGGGGAAGAAAGCTGAGGTAATGTTTCCTCCTCTCATGAGATAAAAGAGCGGGAATCTCCAGGCAACAGTCTGCAGCCTCACACAAAGATTTCTCAGAAAGTATCCTTTCCCCACTAGGGCCAGGATAAGATAGGAATCTTCCCCTAGGGTGTCACAAAAGGCAGCCCTGAGATTACAGCTATTCTCAGGGATCCTGCAGATAGCGTACACATGCTGGTACAGACAGGTACCTTATCAGCAGAGATAGAGACCCTAGTATGTATATAGAAGTATAGATATGTGTATGGGGATATATATCTCCTATATAATAGCCCTATTCTGTGACCTTGTGATTCATTTGCTAACGCTGGGCGGAGTTAGTCAAATGAGTCACAGAGATCTGGCCAAATCTACAGGAGACTAGGAGCAGAAGCAGATAGCATGGGCATTGGGCATGGCACAAGCAGGGGTGCAGACCTCCTAGCTTTCTGCAGGAGCTTTATCCAGGCAGAAGGAGGGAAACACACTCGGCGAAAAGGGGGCGTGGCTTCACGGGAGGGCCCCGTTTTCGTCAGTGAGGGAGCATGCCCAGCGCTCTGTGAGCTGCTGGCATGCTCCCAGGGGCTGATTATGAGTCCGGGAGGCCCAGGGCACTTGTGACAGGGGAGCCCTATCTCATTGCTGTGCCTGCTGTGGGTTAGGGGCGTGGTCTAATCGCGGCCCGCGTGGCCACGCCCCCTTATGCAAATTTCGATTTTTAATTTTATTTTTTTGATGGGATTTTGGCCCCTCAGCTAGGGCTAAATCCAGAGGAGGTGGTCGCTCCCCCCTACACACCCGCACAGGGAGAAGAAAGCAGGGAGGCTGCTGCCTCCCTGCAACACCACAGACCTGCCAATATGCAGCAGCGTGTGCTGACTGTAGCACAAATGCAGCCGCTGTTGCTGGCAGGACGGGGGGGGGAGCTTCTGAGCTGGAACAGAGCTACTCCAGCCGGGGGGCCCCCTAAAACTGTGGGGCCAACGGTACGTATCCCCTGCCCCCCCCCCCACCTTAATCCGGCTCTGCTGCTGGAACCCCCCCATTAATCCGTACCCCCTGATGCCCCCTCTCCCTCTGTCTCCACTATTCACCGCTGCTCTGCTAAGCAGCGGATGGTGTAATGGTTAGCATTACTGCCTCACAGCACTGAGGTCATGGGTTCGATTCCCACCATGGCCCTAACTGTGTGGAGTTTGTTTATTCTCCCCGTACTTGCGTGGGTTTCCTCCGGGTACTCCGGTTTCCTCCCACAATCCAAAAATATACAGGTAGGTTAATTGGCTCCCAACAAAATTAACCCTAGCGTGAATGTGTGTACATGTGATAGTGAGTATAGATTGTAAGCTCTACTGGGGCAGGGACTGATGTGAATGAGCAAATATTCTCTGTAAAAAGCGCTGCGGAATATGTGTGTGCTATATAAATAACTGGTAATAAATAAATAAATAAATAAATAACAGCGAGTACAGGAGCTTTCCAACTGCCCCCCCCCCCACCGCCGGACACTGCGACCCGTGGGTGGGACAGCGGGACAGACCCCAAAAAATGGGACTGTCCCGCGAAAATCGGGACATTTGGGCGGTATGGGGGTGTATGAGGGGTATGTCATACAGACAGACGGGCACCGGCTCACTGTGTGCTTGACCCCCCACATCGGCATACTCAGCAGGGTCTCTCTGGTGCGGAGGAGCGTCACTTTCTGGCACACTCCACGCTTCTTAGCTGCAGTTTAGTGGGGCACCTGCCGCTGTGCAGGTTCCGTACTGCCTCTGTTATCTCCAGCCCCGGCAACCCCACCGCTAGCTGCAGCACTGCCACCCGCAGTGAGGTGCACCCAGCTCCTTCACACACTTTAGCTGGCGGGTAGCGCTACAGAAATCCGAGCTGCTTGCAGGCTCTGATCCACTCCTCCCTCCAGCCGCAGCGTCTCCTGGGAGCTAACCAGTCACTCCCAGTCTCCCCTTACCACAGTGCCCGGAAGCCGTGAGGTCCGCGCCACGTGCATGCTATGACCCCCTCCTCCCTCCAGCCGCAGCATCTCCTGGGGGCTAACCAGTCATTTCCAGTCTCACCTTACCACAGTGCCCGGCAGCTGCGCGAGGTCTGCGGTGTGTGACTGAGGAGGGGGGGAGGGATGCGGACGGGCAGAGGAAGCAGGAATCCAGCCTGAGAGAGTCAGCCATGCCAAGTCTCCAGCAGCAGCAGATCCCAACAGGTTGGAGTGGAACAGCAGCAGCCAGCAGCAGTGACTCCGGTAAGACACATCTGTCTGTCACCACTGTTTTGTCCCTAATACCAATCTCTCCCGTGCCCTGTGTTCTGTCATGTCCCTGTCACCCCTGGCCTTGCCCTGCCACCCTTATCCTGGCCCTGTCACCCTTATCCTGTCCCTATCATTTCTGTCCTGGCCCCGTCACCCCTGTCCTGGCCCCGTCACCCCTGTCCTGGCACCGTCACCTCTGTTCTGACCCTGTCACCCCTGTCCTGGCCCCGTCAACCCTGTACTGACCCTGTCACCCCTGTCCTGGCCCTGTTACTGCATACCCTCCAACTACCTTTTATGGCATATACAGTACCCGCAGCGCCTCTAGACCTCTCCCCAATGCACCACACCTCCGCACCTTCCCCTCCACCACATGCGGCACTCCACCCCTCCCCCACATGCTGTGCCTCCAGACCCCCTACACCACCCGTGGCTCCCACTCCTCCACCCCTTCACCACCCACAGCACCTCCAGGCCCCTTCCACCATTCACCCCCCTTATATGTCTCCCCCCACACCTGCCCCCCTCCACCCGCAGCATCTGCAGACACCCTCCTCCATCAGCGGTCCCCCCCTCACCCACCCCTCCCCCACCAATGGCACCCCCGCACCTGCCCCTCCACCACCTGCAGCACCTCCGGACCTCCTTTCCCATCCGCCGCAACACCCGTACCTGCCCCTACCCTACCCATGGTGCCTGCGGTCCCCTACCCCACCCCCGGCACTCCCGTCCCTTCCCATCCCACAGCACCTCCAGAACCCTTCATCCATCCACAACATCCCCACACCTGCCCCTCTCCCACCCGTGGCACCCCTGCCCCTCCCCCACCTTCAGTGCCTCCGGACCCCTCCCCCATCTGCATCCCCCACTCCTCTGCCCCTTCCCCACGCGCAGCACCTCCCGAACCTTCCCCATCCGGGCCCCACCCCCACTTCTGCCTCCCCTCCACCCGCAGCATCTACAGACACCATCCACAGTCCCCCCCGCACCCGCTACATTCTGTACATCGTGCCCTGCAGGTGCTGTTCACGCCGTCGCAAGGGGCTGCGCCTCCTTCACCATCGCACGCCCTTTCATTGTGCAATATTTAACCACTAACAAAGGAATGCAGGTAATACTCCATATAATACAAATATTAAACCCCAGAAAGGCATGCAAGGGTTAAGGAGGCGTAGCCCCTTGCGACGGTGTGAAGAGCGCCCGTAGGGCGCGATGAAGCACCTAGTATATATATATATATATATATATATATGTATATATAAATGTATATATATATATATATATATATATGTATATATTTAAGATGCTGTCTTGAGAGATATGTATAAAACATGCCATAGAGACATGAGTATACTGGGTCCTAGTGTCAAAGCTATGTCGATCTCTGCTTGTCGTGTCCTGTACAATATGCAATGGACATATGATGCCGCCTTAAGAGGCATATGTAACGCTGAGGATTGTGTGGAGAAGGGTTTGGTTTCCACGGCTATATCTGGGAAATTCTGATATTTTGCCTTATATCCCTGCACGGCCTAGGAAAGCACGACATTATTAAATGCAGCTTTTCGAATAAAGAAACAAGAAAGTCCGAGATGCGTCCTTTCTTGTCAGAACCGGGGGCAGAAAAAACAGAAGTCCTCCTCGGCCTCTACAAAAATAGACCGCATGTCGAGGCGGAGCTAGGCCCGTAGGGGGCACGCCTTCGGAAGTTCAGCCACAAGTGGGTTCGCTCACTATTATATCCCTGGGCAATAGATATTGTGTCTCAGGGATACAAGCTGGACTTTGAGAAATGCCCACTCACCGATGACCCTGCCGTCTTCCCCCCACGAGAGGGAAACAGTGTTAACTGCAATTCAAAAATTGTATCTTCAACAGGTGGTGGTCAAGGTTCACCTCCTTCAACAAGGAGGGGGTTATTATTATTATTTCTCTAACGTCCTAAGTGGATGCTGGGGACTCCGTAAGGACCATGGGGAATAGCGGCTCCGCAGGAGTCTGGGCACATCTAAAAGAAAGCTGTAGGACTATCTGGTGTGCACTGGCTCCTCCCCCTATGACCCTCCTCCAAGCCTCAGTTAGATCTCTGTGCCCGAACAAGAAGGGTGCACACTAGGGGCTCTCCTGAGCTTCTTAGTGAAAGTTTTAGTTTAGGTTTGTTATTTTCAGTGAGACCTGCTGGCAACAGGCTCACTGCATCGAGGGACTAAGGGGAGAAGAAGCGAACTCACCTGCATGCAGAGTGGATTGGGCTTCTTGGCTACTGGACATTAGCTCCAGTGGGACGATCACAGGCCCAGCCTGGATGGGTCCCGGAGCCGCGCCGCCGGCCCCCTTACAGAGCCAGAAGAGCGAAGAGGTCCGGAAAAATCGGCGGCAGAAGACGTTCCTGTCTTCAATAAGGTACCGCACAGCACCGCAGCTGTGCGCCATTGCTCTCAGCACACTTCACACTCCGGTCACTGAGGGTGCAGGGCGCTGGGGGGGGCGCCCTGAGACGCAATAAAAACATGATAAAAATACCTTACATGGCAAAAAATACATCACATATAGCTCCTGGGCTATATGGATGCATTTAACCCCTGCCAGAATATACAGAAAAACGGGAGATAAGGCCACCGAAAGCACACTGGCGCCATTTTCCCTCACAGCTCAGTTGGAGGGAAGCTCCCTGGCTCTTCCCTGCAGTCACTACACTACAGAAAGGGTTAAAAAAAGAGAGGGGGGCACTAATTAGGCGCAGTATTAAAACATACAGCAGCTATAAGGGGAAAAACACTTATACCTGTATAAGGTTATCCCTGTATATATATATAGCGCTCTGGTGTGTGCTGGAAAACTCTCCCTCTGTCTCCCCAAAGGGCTAGTGGGGTCCTGTCCTCTATCAGAGCATTCCCTGTGTGTGTGCTGTGTGTCGGTACGTTTGTGTCGACATGTATGAGGAGAAAAATGATGTGGAGACGGAGCAGAGTGTCTGTAACAGTGATGTCACCCCCTAGGGGGTCGACACCTGAGTGGATGTACTGTTGAAAATTACGTGACAGTGTCAGCTCTGTATAAACAGTGGTTGACATGAGACAGCCGGCTACTCAGCTTGTGCCTGTCCAGACGTCTCATAGGCCGTCAGCAGATGGCAGATACAGACGCCGACACGGATACTGACTCCTGTGTCGACGGTGAAGAGACAACCGTGATTTCCAGTAGGGCCACACGTTACATGATTGAGGCAATGGAAAATGTTTTACACATTTCTGATAATACGAGTACCACCAAAAAGGGGTATTATGTTCGGTGAGGGAAAAACTACCTGTAGTTTTCCTGAATCTGAGAAATAAAATGAGGTGTGTGATGATGCGTGGGTTTCCCCCCGATAACAATTGATAATTTCTAAAAAGTTATTGGCAGTATACCCTTTCCCGCCAGAGGTTAGGGTGCGTTGGGAAACACCCCCTAGGGGGGATAAGGCGCTCACACGCTTGTAAGAACAAGGGCTCTACCCTCTCCTGAGATGGCCGCCCTTAAGGATCCTGCTGATAGAAAGCAGGAGGGTATCCTAAAATGTATTTACACACATACTGGTGTTATACTGCGACCAGCAATCACCTCAGCCTGGATGTGCAGTGCTGGGTTGGCGTGGTCGGATTCCCTGACTGGAAATATTGATATCCTAGATAAGGACAGTATATTATTGCCTATAGAGCATTTAAAAGATGCATTTCTATATATGCATGATGCACAGCGGAATATTTGCCGACTGGCATCAAGTATAAGTGCGTTGTCCAATTCTACCAGTAAAATGGTCAGGTGATGCGGATTCCAAACGGCATTTGGAAGTATTGCCTTTGAAAGGGGACATTTGGGGTCGGTCTTTCAGACCTGGTGGCCACGGCAACAGCTGGGAAATCCACGTTTGTACCCCAGATCGCCTCTCAAAATAAGACGCCGTATTATCAGGCGCAGTCCTTTGTTGGCAAGCGGACAAAAGGTTCCTCTTTTCTGCTCGTGACAGAGGGAGAGGAAAAAGGCTGCAGAGATCAGCCAGTTCCCAGGAACAGAAACCCTTTCCCGCCTCTGCCAAGCCCTCAGTATGACGCTAGGGCTTTACAAGCTCAGGCACGGTGGGGGCCCGTTCTCAATGAATTTCAGTGCGCAGTGGGCTCACTCGCAAGTAGACCCCTGGATCCTTCAGGTAATATCTCAGGGGTACAAATTGGAATTCGAGACGTCTCCCCCTCGCCGTTTCCAAAAGTCGGCTTTACCGACGTCTCCCTCTGACAGGGAGGCAGTTTTGGAAGCCATTCACAAGCTGTATTCCCAGCAGGTGATAATCAAGGTACCCCTCCTGCAACAGGGAACGGGGTATTATTCCACACTATTGTGGTACCGAAGCCAGACGGCTCGGTGAGACCGATTCTAAATCTAAAATCTAAAATCTTTGAACACTTACATACAGAGGTTCAAATTCAAGATTGAGTCACTCAGAGCAGTGATTGCGAACCTGGAAGAAGGGGACTACATGATGTCCCGGGACATCAAGGATGCTTACCTTCATGTCAAAATTTACCCTTCTCACCAAGGGTACCTCAGGTTATGGTACAGAACTGTCACTATCAGTTCAGACGCTGCCGTAGGGATGGTCCATGGCACCCCGGGTCTTTACCAAGGTAATGGCCGAAATGATGATATTCCTTCGAAGGAAGGGAATTTTAGTTATCCCTTACTTGGACGATTCCCTGATAAGGGTAAGATCCAGGGAACAGTTGGAGGTCGGTGTAGCACTATCTCAGGTAGTGTTGCGGCAGCACGATTAGATTCTCAATATTCCAAAATCGCAGCTGGTTCCGACGACTTGTCTTCTGTTCCTAGGGATGAGCCTTGACACAGTCCAGAAAAAAGGTGTTTCTCCCGGAAGAGAAAGCCAGGGAGTTATCCGAGCTAGTCAGGAACCTCCTAAAATCGAGCCAAGTCTCAGTGCATCAAGGCACAAGGGTTCTGGGTAAAAATGGTGGCTTCCTACGAAGCAATCCCATTCGGTAGATTCCACGCAAGAACTTTTCAGTGGGACCTAATGGACAAATGGTCCGGGTCGCATCTTCAGATGCATCAGCGGATAACCCTGTCACCAAGGACAAGGGTATCCATCCTGTGGTGGTTGCAGAGTGCTCATCTTCTAGAGGGCCGCAGATTCGGCATTCAGGACTGGGTCCTGGTGACCACGGATGCCAGCCTGCGAGGCTGGGGAGCAGTCACACAGGGAAGGAATATCCAGGGCTTATGGTCAAGCCTGGAGACATCACTTCACATAAATATCCTGAAGCTAAGGGCCATTTACAATGCTCTAAGCTTAGCAAGACCTCTGCTTCAAGGTCAGCCGGTGTTGATCCAGTCGGACAACATCACGGCAGTCACCCACGTAAACAGACAGGGCGGCTCAAGAAGCAGGAGGGCAATGGTAGAAGCTGCAAGGATTCTTCGCTGGGCGGAAAATCATGTGATAGCACTGTCAGCAGTATTCATTCCGGGAGTGGACAACTGGGAAGCAGATTTCCTCAGCTCGACCTCCGCCCGGGAGAGGGGGGACTTCACCCAGAAGTCTTCCACATGATTATAAACCGTTGGGAAAAAACTCGACAGGTATTGCGCCAGGTCAAGGGACCCTCAGGCAATAGCTGTAAACGCTCTGGTAACACCGTGGGTGTACCAGTCAGTGTATGTGATCCCTCCTCTGCCTCTCATACCCAAGGTACTGAGATTGATAAGATGGAGAGGAGTAAGCACTATATTCGTGGCTCCGGATTGGCCAAGAAGGACTTGGTACCCGGAACTTCAAGAGATGCTCACGGAGGATCCGTGGCCTCTACCTCTAAGAAGGGACCTGCTCCAGCAAGGACCCTGTCTGTTCCAAGACTTACCGCGGCTGCGTTTGACGGCATGGCGGTTGAACGCCGGATCCTGAAGGAAAAAAGGCATTCCGGATGAAGTCATCCCTATCCTGATCAAAGCCAGGAAGGATGTAACCGCAAAACATTATCACCGCATTTGGCGAAAATATGTTGTGTGGTGCGAGGCCAGTAAGGCCCGACGGAGGAAATTCAACTGGGTCGATTCCTACATTTCCTGCAAACAGGAGTGTCTATGGGCCTGAAATTGGGGTCCATTAAGGTTCAAATTTCGGCTCTGTCAATTTTCTTCCAAAAAAGAACTAGCTTCAGTCCCTGAAGTTCAGACGTTTGTAAAAGGGGTACTGCATATACAGCCTCCTTTTGTGCCTCCAGTGGCACTTTGGGATCTCAATGTAGTTTTTGGGTTCCAAAAGTCACATTGGTTTGACCCACTTAAATCTGTGGAGTTAAAATATCTCACAGGGAAAGTGGTCATGCTGTTGGCCCTGGCCTGGGCCAGGCGCGTGTCAGAATTGGCGGCTTTATCCTGTAAAAGCCCTTATCTGATTTTCCATTCGGACAGGGCGGAATTGAGGACTCGTCCTCAGTTTCTCCCTAAGGTGGTTTCAGCGTTCACCTGAACCAACCTATTGTGGTGCCTGCGGCTACTGGGGCTTGGAGGACTCCAAGTTGCTGGACGTTGTCAGGGCCCTGAAAATATATGTTTCCAGGACGGCTGGAGTCAGGAAATCTGACTCGCTGTTTATCCTGTATGCACCCAACAAGCTGGGTGCTCCTGCTTCTAAGCAGACTATTGCTCGTTGGATTTGTAGTACAATTCAGCTTGCACATTCTGTGGCAGGCCTGCCACAGTCAAAAATCTGTAAATGCCCACTCCATAAGGAAGGTGGGCTCATCTTGGGCGGCTGCCCGAGGGGTCTCGGCTTTACAACTTTGCCGAGCAGCTACTTGGTCAGGAGCAAATACATTTGTAAATTCTACAAAATTGATACCCTGGCTGAGGAGGACCTGGAGTTCTCTCATTTGGTGCTGCAGAGTCATCCGCACTCTCCCGCCCGTTTGGGAGCTTTGGTATAATCCCCATGGTCCTTACGGAGTCCCCAGCATCCACTTAGGACGTTAGAGAAAATAAGAATTTACTTACCGATAATTCTATTTCTCGTAGTCCGTAGTGGATGCTGGGCGCCCATCCCAAGTGCGGATTGTCTGCAATACTGGTACATAGTTATTGTTACCAAAAAATTCAGGTTATTGCTGTAGTGAGCCATCTTTTCTAGAGGCTCCTCTGTTATCATGCTGTTAACTGGGTTCAGATCACAAGTTGAACAGTGTGATTGGTGTGGCTGGTATGAGTCTTACCCGGGATTCAAAATCCTTCCTTATTGTGTACGCTCGTCCGGGCACAGTATCCTAACTGAGGCTTGGAGAAGGGTCATAGAGGGAGGAGCCAGTGCACACCAGATAGTCCTAAAGCTTTCTTTTAGATGTGCCCAGACTCCTGCGGAGCCGCTATTCCCCATGGTCCTTACGGAGTCCCCAGCATCCACTACGGACTACGAGAAATAGAATTATCGGTAAGTAAATTCTTATTTTTTATTATTATAAATGACCATGTGGTAGGCCCGAAACCAGATGGTTCGGTCAGACCTATATTGAATTAAAATCCCTGAGCATATACCTGGAAAGGTGCAAGTTCAAGATGGAATCGCTAAGAGCGGTAGTTGTAAGCTTGAAGGGTGACTCGGGACATATAGGATGCATACCTTCAGGTCTCCATATATCCACCTCTTCAGGCGTACCTCAAAATTGCGGTACGGGATTGCCATTGCCAATTTCAGGCGTTGTCGTTTGGTCTCTCCACGGCCTGGAGAATATTCACCAAGGTAATGGCGAAAATTATGGTGCTTCTGCAGAAGCAAGACGTCACTATTATCACGTATTTGGACGATCTCATAAAAGCGAGATCAAGAGAGCAGTTGCTGAACAGCGTATCACTTTCTCTGGAAGTGTAACGGCAACGCGGCTGAATTCTATATATTCCAAAGTCGCAGTTGGTTCCTACAGCTCATCTGCCTCTCCTAGGCATTATCCTAGACACAGATCAGAAAAGGGTTTATCTCCCGATAGAAAGAGCTCAGGAGCTCTTGACACTGGTCAGGAATCTATTAAAACCAAAACACAGGTGTTAGTGCATCACTGCACTCGAGTCCTGGGAAGGATGGTGGCATCATAAGAGGCCATTCCCTTCGGCAGGTTCCCTGCGAGGACCTTCTAGTAGGACTTACTGAACAAGTGGTCCAGATCACACATCAGATGCATCGGTTAATCACCCTATCCCCCAGGGCCAGGGTGTCTCTCCTGTGGTGGCTGTAGAATGCTCACCTTCTCAAAGGTCGCAGATTCGGCATTCAAGACTGGGTCTTGGTGACCACGGATGCAAGCCTCCGAGGGTGGGGGGGCAGTCACACAGGGAAGATAATTCCAAGGGCTGTGGTCAAGTCTGGAGACTTGTCTTCACATCAATATCCTGGATCTAAGGGCTATATACAATGCCCTACGTCAAGCGGAGTTCCTGCTTCGCTACCAACCGGTTCTGATTCAGTCAGACAATATCACCGCAGTGACTCATGTAAACCGCCAAGGCGGCACAAGGAGCAGGGTGGCGATGGTAGAAGCCACCAGAATTTCTTCGCTGGGCGGAGAATCAAGTACGTGCACTGTCAGCAGTGTTCAGTTCAGGAGTAGACAGCTGAGAAGCAGACTTCCTTCAGCAGGCACTTCCTCCACCCGGGAGAGTGGGGACTTCATAAAGAAATTTTCATGCAGATTGCAAGTTGGTGGGAACTACCACAGGTGGACATGATGGCATCCCGCCTCAACAAAAAGCTGCAGAGATACTGCGCCAGGTCATGAGACCCTCCGGCGATAGCTGTGGTCGCGCTAGTGACACTGTGGGTGTTCCCGTCAGTCTATGGATTTCCTCCTCTTCCTCTCATACCCAAGGTGTTGAGAATTATAAGGAAAAGTGGAGTGAGAACAATACTCTTTGTTCCGGAGTGGCCAAGAAGGATTGGTATCCAGATCTGTAAGAGATGCTCACAGAGGACCCATGGCCTCTGCCTCTAAGACAGGACTTGTTGCAACGGGTCCTGTCTGTTCCAAGACTAAAATAACGTGTCTGCGTTTGACAGCATGGCGGTTGAGCGCCGGATCCTAGCAGAAAAAGGCATTCCGGATGAGGTCATTCCTACGCTGATAATGGCTAGGAAGGACGTGACAGCGGAATATTATCACCGTATATGGCGAAAATATGTTGTTTGGTGTGAGGCCAGTAAGGCCCCTACAGAGGAATTCCAGCTGGGATGATTCCTACACTTTTACAGTCAGGTGTGACTATGGGCCTAGAATTGGGGTCCATAAAGGTCCAAGCTTAGGCCCTATACATTTTCTTTCAAAAAGAACTGGCGTCTTTACCGGAGGTTCAGACGTTTGTTAAGGGAGTGCTGCATATTCCGCCTCCTTTTGTGCCACCAGTGGCACCTTGGGGTCTCAACATGGGGTTGAATTTCCTAAAATCTCACTGGTTCGAACCACTTAAAACAGTGGAGCTGAAATATCTCACTTGGAAAGTGGTCATGCTGTTGGCCTTAGCTTCGGCTAGGCGTGGGTCAGAATTGGCGGCTTTGTCGTGTCAAAGTCCCTATTTGATTTTCCATATGGACAGGGCAGAGTTGCGGACTCATCCTAAATTTCTGCCTAAGGTGGTGTCATTTTTCCTCCTAAACCAACCTATTGTGGTGCCTGCGGCTACTCGTGACTTGGATGACTCCAAGTTGCTGAACGTAGTCCGGGTTTTGAGGACCTATGTGAGTAGAACGGCTGGAGTCAGGAAAACTGACTCGCTGTTTATACTGTATGCACCCAACAAGCTGGGTGCTCCTGCTTCAAAACAAACTATTGCTCGCTGGATCTGTAACACGATTCAGCAGGCTCATTCTGCGGCAGGATTGCCGCAGCCAAAATCAGTAAAGGCCCTTTCCACAAGGAAAGTGGGCTCTTCTTGGGCGGCTGCCCAAGGGGTCTCGGCATTACAGCATTGCCGAGCAGTTACTTGGTCAGGGTCAAACACTTTGGAAAAGTTCTACAAGTTCGATACCCTGGCTAAGGAGGACCTTGAGTTGGCTCACTCGGTGCTGCAGAGTCATCCGCACTCTCCCGCCCGTTTGGGAGCTTTGGTATAATCCCCATGGTCCTTACGGAATCCCCAGCATCCACTAGGACGTTAGAGAAAATAAGAATTTACTCACCGGTAATTCTATTTCTCGTAGTCCGTAGTGGATGCTGGGCGCCCGTCCCAAGTGCGGACTGTTTCTGCAATGCTAGTATATAGTTATTGCTAAATACAGAGTTTTTTGTTATGAGCCATCCGTTGTGTGAGGCTCAGTTATGTTCATACTGTTAACTGGGTAAGTTTATCACAAGTTGTATGGTGTGATTGGTGTGGCTGGTTTGAGTCTTACCCTGGGGTTCAAATCCTTTCCTTGTAATGTTAGCTCTTCCGGGCACAGTTTCCTTAACTGAGGTCTGGAGGAGGGGCATAGAGGGAGGAGCCAGTGCACACCAGATATAGTACCTAATCTTTCTTTAAGAGTGCCCATTCTCCTGCGGAGCCCGTCTATTCCCCATGGTCCTTACGGAGTCCCCAGCATCCACTACGGACTACGAGAAATAGAATTACCGGTGAGTAAATTCTTATTATAAGGGATGATATAATGTACTGCTGATTCTACAATTTGCCCTGACTGAGGCAAACTCTTCAGCTGTGTAAAACTAGTAATTATACAAGACTGCTACCTGCCAGGGAAAGTCACCCTTTTCTGCAGCCCTAAACCATTTGGTTAATACTATTGGATATTATTTCTATATGAAAACCCTGGCATAGCCTTAGTACCCCTGACAGTTCTTGATCAGAGAGCACTGGGACAGGAGGAAACTCATATACATATTCTTACAGCCATCAGCTTTATATCACTTGAATCTGCCCGTTAAGTGTTAGAGACTGAGAACTACAGGAGTTATACAGGTTATTGTCACTAAAAGTACTGGATGGCCTATTCCTTCTCCACAAGGCAATAAAATACCTCACCAGCTGTTTAAGTTATCTAACCAGCAACCAGCATTAAGAAATGTATTGTACTAATTTCAGATGATAACTTTCTATGAGCCGAGATAAACTTCTAGCATCTATAAAATACAGCTAATTAGCAGGATTCTAGACATATAACCATCGTTTGCCTTGAATTTAACTGATAACCATCTCATCCATTGAATTAACTCCTTCAGGACATCCTCAGCCCGGGCTTGAGTTAACATTTAAAGTGCACTCTTACAAAAATAAAAGGGGTAATTTGAGATCTCAAATATGTTGAAATATAATTACTCTGTTGTTAAATTATATTCTCAGAAAACTAATATTGGGTGTGTGTGAGTGTGAGGGTGGAGAGTTGGGGGAGGTGATATAGGTATAGAGAATCTACAAAATGGAAGCCATGTAGCTAGATAGCCCTGCAAGTGACCGTAAGAGAAATACCTTCAAGAAAGGAACAAGGTGGTTACTAGATGGTTCAGTGTCAGAAAGGGGACAAAGATCGGGAAGGTTTGTCTGCAACAGAATAATTACTACAAGTAACACTTGTGTGTATAAAAGTCAGTTCTTTGACAAATTCTGTTATTGTCCATTTACTGTTTTTTTCTGTTTAACCTCTGATTTCATTTAAAGGAGTCAAGAACTAACAAGGGTTCCTGAGATAATAAAACTTAATTTTTTCTTCAATATGTGATTAATTCTTTTACTATAGTAATTGATGTTACATAAGTCTTGCTAGACCGATTGTTATTGCATATTATCTGACCTCAGGGGATTTTTCCCAAGCCTACTCCTGGGGAACATAACCTTTGAGGCTTGGGTGGAGGCACTAGCATAATAGCACAATACAGTTATTCAAAATCTAGCGTGGATCACCCCCGTTACACTTGCATGGTTTTCCACTGCTTTCCTCCCACAAAGATCAAAAGCAGACTGTTCGATTAAGCGGTTTCTGACAAGAATGAAACCTGGGGTGCGATACGGAATTAGACTAAAAGCTTCATGGGAGCACGAAAGGATGTGAGTTATTACTCAGGACAGCAATTGTGCACAACCAAGATGGCTGTCTCACCTTATACAAATATGTAAAATGCTTTAAATCCTTCTGGGAGAAAGGGGCTAAACACAAATGTTATTGGTTTTCTAATATGCAAAACATTAATGCAACCATTTCCAGTCTGCCAATTAGAGGAAATTCAAATGGGTATTTCTGACGTCTTACACAGGTTCTTACCTGTGCTGAGCTCTCTGATGTCTAGCTAGGCGTGTATTCGTGGCATAACATTTCTCACACTCAGAACAAGAAAATGGCCTCTCATCTGTGTGAGTTCTCTGATGTGTAACCAGACCTGATTTCCATGTAAAACATTTCCCACACTCAGAGCACGGAAATGGTTTCTCACCTGTGTGAGTTCTGATGTCTATTAAGAAGTGATTTTCGTGTAAACAATTCCCCACACTCATAACATGGAAATATATTCTCACTTGTGTGACTTTCACTCATGTGCAACAAGATCTGATTTCTGTGTAAAAAAATCTCCACGCTCATAACACAGAGATGGTTTCTCAGCTGTGTGATATCCCCGATGTCTAACAAGAAGTGTTTTCCGTGGAAACCATTCCCCACACTCATAACACGAAAATGGATTCACCCCTGTGTGACTTCTCTTATGTTTAACTTGATGTGATTTCTGTGTAAAACATTTCCCACGCTCAGAATGTGGAAATGGTTTCTCACCTGTGTGATATCCCTGATGTATAACAAGAAGTGATTTCCGTGTAAACAATTCCCCACACTCAGAACACTTTAATAGTTTCTTTCCTGTGTGACTTCGATCATATTTGTTTATTCTATCACTGTTACGATCTGTACTATGTGCAGCGATATTTGAGTTACTAGGAGAACATTCCTCAGGAATATAGGGATCAGAAGATATATCTGCACTGTGAAATGCTGGATGTATATTTAGGTTTCCGTCTGGAGAGCCTCGTGTGATGTTCTCATCTTTGAATTTAAATTCTGGAAATGAAACGACATGTACCTCCGAGGTATTCCTTGTATTGTTTCCACCTGGTAGAAATAAAGAAGATAACTAAGTATCCCCATAGCAAAGGCATAATTCATCTTTATATAATCTCACTCCTATTCCCATAGGTTTGTACTTAGTACACCATAAATACTTTGAGTGTGCCACATAATACTGGGGAAGACCATATATAATGACTGTTATACATGTCCCGCACATGCTCTCCTATCACATGGAGGAAAATGAATGCCTTAGTTTTATGTTCCAATCCCCCATGCAGGAGTGTATAATAGGGGCTGATGGCTCCTGATGTACGATATACACCAGAGAGTGTGGTGGGGAGACTGGTCAGATCTCTGGGCTGGTAACACACACAGTGACATGATGTGAGGGTGAGAGCAGGAGTATAATAGGGGCTGATGGATTCTGATGTACGAAATACTGCAGAGAGTGTGGGGAGGAGACTGGTCAGATCTCTGGGCTGGTAACACAGAGTGATATGATGTGAGGGGGAGAGCAGGAGTATAATAGCGGTTGATGGCTTCTGATATACGAGATACACCAGAGAGTGTGGAGAGGAGACTGGTCAGATCTCTGGGCTGGTAACACACAGTGACATGATGTGAGGGGGAGAGCAGGAGTATAATAGGGACTGATGGCTCCTGATGTATGAGATACACCAGAGAGTGTGGGGAGGAGACTGGTCAGAACTCTGGGCTGGTAACACAGTGACATGATGTGAGGGGTAGAGCCGGAGTATAATAGGGGCTGATGGCTCTTAACTCCCTCATTAGTTTAGACTGACAGAAAAAACAGGATTTTGGTACTTACCGGTAAATCCATTTCTCTGATTCCACAGGGGACAGTGGAGGCTAATGACCGTGGGGTATAGATGGGTGAATAAGTGGAGCCGGCCCTTTAAATTTATACGTGTGACTAGCTCCTACGCCTCTATGCCCCCCTCCAGACCAGTTAAGAGAAACTGAACCAGAGGAGAGACAGAGAGAACACAACTCTAGGGGAGGTTAAACATATGAAACAGAATCTGATAATTCATAGAACAATATGCATAAACAGATGCAGTCACAACATAACACCACACATGCAATGACAGGAAAAGCAGCGCAGGACAGGCATCCAGTGTCCTCTGTGGAATCAGAGAAATGGATTTACCGGTAAGAACCAAAATCCAATTTTCTCCTTCATCCACTAGGGGACACTTGAGGCCAATGACATTGGGGACACCCCAGAGCACTCTACACAGGTAGGTGAGCGCTGTGAAACCTGCAAGATAGAGCTGCAAAGATCTCAAACCAGTAGAATCTGACCAAAGTCGTTTGGCCAGACCAGGTAGCCGCACGACACAGGTTGCATAGTTGAAACCCCTCGTGCAGCTGCCCCTGAAGGTCCCAAACCTGTGGAGTGTGCAAAATTGGATGAAGGTGGAGTTTGAGAGGAAGCCAAATAGGCCTGCTGAATAGGCAGGCAAATACAGCGAGATGTCAGCGTTGACGCAGGCCAACACGGCGTATCAACAACATAGAGGACAAAGTGTCTCTGATTTCCTCAGCTGAGCCATCTGGTCTACAGAGATGTGCAGGGCCTGTACCACCTCCAAGGATTGTGAGGATGTAGAATCCTCCAAAAGATCAGGTAACACTATGGTCTGGTTAATTGGAAAGAAAACACCTGAGGCAGAAATTCCTGCATTGTGCAGAGTTTCACGCTAACCCTCTGGAAGATTAGATAAGCAGAGCGACGCAAGAGAACTCTCAGTTCCAAGACCCGTCTGGCTGAAGCCAAAGCGAGAAGAATCACAGTCTTCCAGGAGAGAAATTTGAAGTCAGCCGTCTTCAACAGCTCGAAGAAGGAGGACTGGAGGAAAAACAGAACCAGGTTTAGGTCCCAAGGTGCAGTGGGAGGAACAAAGGGAGGCTGAAGACAAATCACCGCCTTGAGAAAAAAATTCTGCAGTTCCTGTATTAAGACCAGAATGCTCTGGAAAAAACATTAAGAAAGCAGATATCTGCACTTACAACCAGAGGTGAAGAAACGATGAACGGTTTGGAAAAGGAAATCTATTATGTACTCCTGGGAGACCAGGCTTCCCCAGGTGAGAGGGTAGCCAGTCATGCAGCTGGTCTGCTGGTAGTCTTAAGATCCTGGTTCGAAAGACTGCTGCAGTTCAACCTCTAGCTCAGCTACATGAAAGGACCACAAAGACGGGTCAGAATATGTTCTGTGTGGAGTCACCTGAAAATGAGTTTCTACTGATTCTGCATCTGTCTGCCAATGGCGAAGCCATAGGGCTCTATGGGCTGAGATTGCCAATGTAGAAAAGGAGAGAGCACATCTCTAAAAGCATCCTCTAAACCAAGAGCAGATTAACAAATAAGTACTGCAAGTGACAAGATCAGCTCCTGGGAGACCAGCTTGCTACCCTGTTGACAGCCCCTTGGCCCAGGCATCAATAGCCATGTAAATCCAGGAACCAACAAGAGCAGGGCAAAAGATTACCCCTCCCACAGTGAAATTAGACTCAAGCGTAGTCTCCAACTTACAATTTGATGGTTCCTTTAGGGAAGTAGCACCAAACTGGTAGTACAGTTGTCTTTGACAGACGTGACGCGTAAAGTTCCCCTGTTGGAGGAGTCTCCTACCGTACTCTGCTTTCTGTGGGAGCAAAAAAAAAAAAGGAAGAGGCAAGCAGAAGCCATGAAACTTTTTATATTTCCAAGGTAATGTTATCTGGTCATCTAATTCCTGTTGGGAAATGACCAAAGATCCTTGTTTCTTCCCAAAAAGGGAAGGTTGCGAAGGTCCGTGGTTGGTGACCTCAGGTGCCTGAACCACTGCCAGGATCATTGGCTCTATGTCCTTGTAATTGACCTCCGAGTGCTTTTAGGGAGTGACTTTCGTCGGAGATTTCCTGTCTCAAGTGTGGAAGACTGTTCCTCCATCAAAGAGTCATCTGATAAGACAACAGACGGTAAAAGGGCCTCTCCTGTAGGACCCAATATCTTGGTTATACCCGCCACTGACTGAGCCTGCGCCCAAGCCGGTCCTGATGTAGGCATCTACGCTGCCTCTGTGATCTGGAGGCCTCTCTATCCTTCAAGAGGATAAAGCTGACACGATTTCTGTGGCATGAACACTGCTGGAGCTTGTGAAACTGAATACCAGCCTTACTTGAGTAACAGAACAGAGACACCTCCTGGGTACCAAAGTCTGCACTGAGCTAAGCTTCGCACCTTCAATGTCCAAGTTGGCACATTTAACAAATGTTTTACATATCAACGCTGTCGCTGTGTAGGAATCTGTATATGCGCCCAGCAGTTCCATGGTGTAGAGCGTGCAACGGGCTGTTTACTGACCCCTAGACTCTCCGCTAGTCAGGGAGCCTGGGTATACTCATGGCTGCCGTGCTGGTCGGTGGCCTGGGGGTGATCCGAATGCAAGCGGCCATGTTGGGACTGACACAGAGACTGATGTCTCTGCAGCTGGGAACCTGGGCACCAACCTCAAGAGGTGGGAACGGGTTCCCCTGACAGCTCCCACATTGCAGGCAGACAGGAGCAGTGCTGTCTGCCCATCCCCTGCTTGAGATTGCAGCTTTGATAAAAAAAAAAAAAATCTAGAGAAAGCCAAGAGAGCAACCAGCTCCCTCTGGCACATTTTATAACTGGAGAGGGGGCATAGAGGAGGAGGAGCCAGTCACACATAAATTTAAAGTGCTGACTCTACTTATGCCCCCGTCTACACCCCACTGTCATTAGCCTCCAGTGTCCCCTGTGGATGAAGGAGGAAAGATTGTTGTAATAATAAGATTTTAAACCTACCGGTAAATCTTTTTCTCGTAGACCGTAGAGGATGCTGGGGACTCCGTAAGGATCATGGGGATAGACGGGCTCCGCAGGAGACATGGGCACTTTAAGAAAGACTTTAGGTATGGGTGTGCACTGGCTCCTCCCTCTATGCCCCTCCTCCAGACCTCAGTTAGAGAAACTGTGCCCAGAGGAGACGGACAGTACGAGGAAAGGATTTTTGTTAATCCAAGGGCAAGATTCATACCAGCCACACCAATCACACCGTATAACTTGTGATATACTAACCAGTTTACAGTATGAAAACAACATAGCATCAGTCCAAGACTGATGAAAACTATAACATAACCCTTATGTAAGCAAAACTATATACAAGTCTTGCAGAAGTAGTCCGCACTTGGGACGGGCGCCCAGCATCCTCTACGGACTACGAGAAAAAGATTTACCGTCAGGTTTAAAATCTTATTTTCTCTTACGTCCTAGAGGATGCTGGGGACTCTGTAAGGACCATGGGGATTATACCAAAACTCCCAAACGGGCGGGAGAGTGCGGATGACTCTGCAGCACCGATTGAGCAAACAGGAGGTCCTCCTCAGCCAGGGTATCAAACTTATAGAATTTTGAAAAGGTGTTTGAACCCGACCAAGAAGCAGCTCGGCACAGCTGTAGTGCCGAGACCCCTCGGGCAGCCGCCCAAGAAAAGCCCACCTTCCTAGTGGAATGGGCCTTGACCGATTTTGGTAACTGCAATCCAGCCGTAGAATGAGCCTGCTGAATCGTGTTACAGATCCAGCGAGCAATAGTCTGCTTTGAAGCAGGGGCGCCAACCTTGTTGGCCGCATATAGGGCAAACAGTGCTTCTGTTTACTACCTTAATGCGCTATCCAACACAATACATAACATCAGCAAGACTACAATGTCACAAATGGTAGATCACGAAGTGTTTCCAAAATGATATTTCTACAGTCCTGGTGGTGTATAGTTTAATATAATGAAAATGTCAAGAGGAATATTCTTGAAAGCAGAAAAAGCGGGGGAAGGTTTTCACGGGGTACACACCGTACTCACGTAGATGTAGGTTGTTCAAAGCTCATAAAGGTTTCTTTCTCCAGTGGAAATTTTTATTAGATGTCCTTGAGATGGAACCTCTTTGTATCAGTGTTCGATTTCCCGTATGGACCCGGAAATATAAACAGTAGAAATACTGATAGTGTAGTAAGTTTCAGCAAATATCATGACAATCAGTTGTATTTATAACTGGAAGCTATGATAGCAGATAGAGGATTCTCCAACGTACCCAACTTACATAGGTGCGTGTATGAATCCCCATATAAAGGTATCTTTCAACAGATCAGTAAGGCCAGGAGAAAAAGGACATAAAAGATATCTCTTAAAAAAGCGTACCCGACTCACGTTTGGGAAGAGTAAATGATGCTCATATAGGTATCTTTCAGATGTTTCTCCTTAGTAGATGGTTGGAGGTCCCGAGCCAGTAGATGATCTTTCTCTGGTGGTCTCCTCCTGATTGGTTCGTGACGTCCTCCCTGCTGCCAGACACAGCAATGGCTGCTCTCTGCTGGGAGCAGAGAGCAGAGAAAGATCATCTACTGGCTCGGGACCTCCAACCATCTACTAAGGAGAAACATCTGAAAGATACCTTTATGAGCATCATTTACTCTTCCCAAACGTGAGTCGGGTACGCTTTTTTAAGAGATATCTTTTATGTCCTTTTTCTCCTGGCCTTACTGATCTGTTGAAAGATACCTTTATATGGGGATTCATACACGCACCTATGTAAGTTGGGTACGTTGGAGAATCCTCTATCTGCTATCATAGCTTCCAGTTATAAATACAACTGATTGTCATGATATTTGCTGAAACTTACTACACTATCAGTATTTCTACTGTTTATATTTCCGGGTCCATACGGGAAATCGAACACTGATACGAAGAGGTTCCATCTCAAGGACATCTAATAAAAATTTCCACTGGAGAAAGAAACCTTTATGAGCTTTGAACAACCTACATCTACGTGAGTACGGTGTGTACCCCGTGAAAACCTTCCCCCACTTTTTCTGCTTTCAAGAATATTCCTCTTGATATTTTCATCATATTGAACTATACACCACCAGGACTGTAGAAATATCATTTTGGAAACACTTCGTGATCTACCATTTGTGACATTGTAGTCTTGCTGATGTTATGTATTGTGTTGGATAGCGCATTAAGGTAGTAGATAATTTTTTCTTGCTTCTATTGTATTGGAGATTGTGTGACATCTCCCTCTACAGACCCATTGCAGCAATCCAGAGGGCGCGGTAGGATTTCATCCACTTTGTTCGTAGTGCTTCTGTTTATCTGACTCTAGCCATTCTGGCCACGTAAATTTTTAAAGCCCTGACTACATCAAGGGACTCGGAATCCTCCAAGTCGCGCGTAGCCACAGGCACCACAATAGCTTGGTTCATATGAAAAGATGACACCACCTTAGGCAAGAATTGAGGGCGGGTCTGCAATTCCGCTCTATCCATATGGAAAACTAGATAGGGGCTTTTATGAGACAAAGCCGCCAATTCCGACACTCGCCTAGCCGAAGCCAAGGCTAACAACATGACCATTTTCCAAGTGAAATATTTTAGTTTCACTGTTTTAAGTGGTTCAAACCAGTGCGACTTAAGGAAACTCAACACCACGTTAAGGTCCCAAGGCGCCACCGGAGGTACAAAAGGAGGCTGAATATGCAGCACTCCCTTTACAAAAGTCTGTACTTCGGGGAGAGAAGCCAATTCCTTTTGAAAGAAAATGGATAAGGCCGAAATCTGAACCTTAATGGAGCCTAATTTTAGGCCCAAATTCACTCCAGTTTGTAGGAAGTGAAGGAAACGGCCCAGATGGAATTCTTCCGGAGGAGCATTCCTGGCCTCACACCAAGCAACATATTTTCGCCATATACGGTGATAATGTTTAGCTGTCACGTCCTTCCTAGCCTTTATCAGAGTAGGAATGACCTCATCCGGAATGCCCTTTTCCGCTAGGATCCGGCGTTCAACCGCCATGCCGACAAATGCAGCCGCGGTAAGTCTTGAAACAGACAGGGCCCCTGTTGCAACAGGTCCTGTCGTAGAGGAAGAGGCCATGGATCTTCGGTGAGCTTTTCCAGTAGATCCGGATACCAGGTCCTTCATGGCCAATCTGGAACAATGAGAATTGTCTGTACTCCTCTTTTCCTTATTATTCTCAACGCCTTTGGGATAAGAGGAAGAGGAGGAAACACATAGACCGACTGGAACACCCACGGTGTCACTAAGGCGTCTACAGCTACCGCCTGAGGGTCTTTTGATCTGGCGCAATACCTCTGCAGCTTTTTGTTGAGGCGGGATGCCATCATGTCTATCTGGGGCAGTCCCCACTGACTTGCAATCTGTGCGAAGACCTCCTGATGAAGTCCCCACTCTCCTGGATGCAGGTCGTGTCTGTTGAGAAAGTCTGCTTCCCAGTTGTCCACTGCCGGAATGAACACTGCTGACAGTGCGCTTACATGATTTTCCGCCCAGCGAAGAATCCTGGCGGCTTCCGCCATTGCCACTCTGCTCCTTGTGCCGCCTTGGCGGTTTACATGAGCCACTGCTGTGATGTTGTCTGACTGGATCAGAACTGGTCAGTCGCGCAGTAAGGTCTCCGCTTGACGTAGGGCGTTGTATATGGCCCTCAGTTCCAGGATGTTGATGTGAAGACAAGTCTCTTGACTTGACCAAAGACCTTGGAAGTTTCTTCCCTGCGTGACTGCTCCCCAACCTCGGAGGCTCACGTCCGTGGTCACCAGGATCCAGTCCTGAATGCCGAACCTGCGGCCTTCTAGAAGGTGAGCACTCTGCAGCCACCACAGGAGAGATACCCTGGGTCTGGGGGACAGGGTGATCAACCGATACATTTGTAGATGTGACCCGGACCACTTGTCCAATAGGTCCCATTGGAAAGTCCTTGCATGGAACCTGCAGAAGGGAATGGCTTCGTATGATGCCACCATCTTTCCCAGGACTCGAGTGCAGTGATGCACTGACACCTGTTTTGGCATCAATAAGTTCCTGACTAGAGTCATGAGTTCCTGAGCTTTTTCTATCGGAAGATAAACCCTTTTCTGGTCTGTATCCAGAATCATGCCCAAAAAAGTCAGACGAGTCGTAGGAACCAACTGCGATTTCGGGATATTAAGAATCCAGCCGTGTTGCTGTAACACCTTCAGTGAAAGTGACACGCTGTTCAGTAACTGCTCTCTTGATCTCGCTTTTATGAGGAGATCGTCCAAGTACGGGATAATTGTGACACCTTGTTTGCGCAGGAGCACCATCATTTCCGCCATTACCTTGGTGAAAATCCTCGGGGCCGTGGAAAGCCCAAACGGCAACTTCTGAAATTGGTAATGACAATCCTGTACCGCAAATCTCAGGTACGCCTGATGAGGTGGATAAATGGGAACATGAAGGTATGCATCCTTTATGTCCAGAGATACCATAAAATCCCCCCCTTCCAGGCTGGCGATGACCGCTCTGAGCGATTTCATCTTGAACTTGAACCTCTTCAAGTATAGGTTCAGGGATTTTAAATTTAAAATGGGTCTGACCGAACCGTCCGGTTTCGGGACCACAAATAGTGTTGAGTAATATCCCTTCCCTTGTTGAAGCAGGGGAACCTTGACCACCACCCGTTGAAGATACAATTTGTGAATTGCATTTAACACTATCTCCCTTTCCGGGCGAGAAGCTGGTAGGCTGATTGGAAAAAACGGCGAGGAGGCACCTCTTCGAATTCCAGCTTGTAACCCTGGGAAACAATTTCTATTGCCCAGGGATCCACCTGAGTGTGAACCCAGATGTGGCTGAAAACTCGAAGACGTGCCCCCACTGGGGCGGACTCCTGTAGCGGAGCCCCAGCGTCATGCAGTGGATTTTGTAGAGGCTGGGGAGGACTACTGTTCCTGGGAACTAGCTGTGTTGTACAGCTTTTTTCCTCTGCCCTTAACACTGGCAAGAAAGGACGCACCTCGTACTTTCTTGTTTCTTTGTGATCGAAAGGACTGCATTTGATAATGTGGCGCTTTCTTAGGCTGTGAGGGAATTTAAGGTAGAAAATTTGATTTACCAGCTGTAGCTGTGGAGACCAGGTCCGAGAGACCTTCCCCAAACAATTCCTCACCCTTGTAAGGTAAAACCTCCTTATGCCTCTTTGAGTCGGCATCACCTGTCCATTGCCGGGTCTATAGGACTCGTCTAGCAGAAATGGACATCGCGTTGATTCTAGAACCCAGTAGACTAATGTCTCTTTGAGCATCTCTCATATATAAGACCGCATCTTTTATATGCCCTAGGGTCAATAAAATGGTATCCTTATCTAGGGTCTCAATATCCGCTGATAAGGTATCTGTCCATGCTGCTACCGCGCTACAAACCCAGGCCGACGCAATCGCCGGTCTGAGTAAGGTACCAGAATGTGTGTAAATGGACTTCAAGATAACCTCCTGCTTGCGGTCAGCAGGGTCCCTGAGGGTAGCCGTATCTTGGGATGGCAGCTCTACCTTTTTGGATAATGGTGTTAATGCCTTGTCCACCCTAGGGGAGGATTCCCACCGTATCCTGTCCGTTGGCGGGAAAGGATACGCCATAAGAATCCTTTTGGGAATCTGCAGTTTTTTGTCTGGAGATTCCCAAGCTTTTTCACATAATTCGTTCAACTCATGTGAGGGGGGAAAGGTTACCTCAGGTTTCTTTCCCTTATAAATGTGTACCCTCGTGTCAGGGACAGGGGGTTCCTCTGTGATATGCAAAACATCTTTTATTGCAATGATCATATATCGAATACATTTTGCCACTTTTGGCTGTAATTTTGCATCATCGTAGTCGACACTGGAGTCAGAATCCCTGTCGGTATCTGTATCTACAATTTGGGATAGTGGGCGCTTTTGAGACCCCGAAGGTCCCTGCGACATAGGGACAGACATGGGTTGACTCCCTGGCTGTTCCTTAGCTTCAGCTTTGTCTAATCTTTTGTGCAATAAATTTACATTAGCACTGAAAACCTTCCACATATCCATCCAGTCAGGTGTCGGCGTTGTCGACGGAGACACCACACTCATTCTCTCCTCCTCCTCCCCCCTGAAAGCCTTCTACCTCAGACATGTCGACACACACGTACCGACACACCACACACTCAGGAAATCCTCTTATCTGAAGACAGTTCCCCCACAAGGCCCTTTGGAGAGACAGAGAGAGAGTATGCCAGCACACACCCAGCACTATATGACCCAGGAAAAAACACTATATAAATATATGTTTACCCAGTAGCGCTGTTTGTACATATATAAATGCGCCAAATTATGTCCCCCCCCCCCCCCCCCCACACTTTCTTCAAAACGCTCTTTCACCGTGGTTAAGCAGGGGAGAGTCCGGGGAGCTTCCTCTCAGCGCTGTGCTGTGGAGAAAATGGCGCTGGTGAGTGCTGAGGGAGAAGCCCCGCCCCCTCTGCGGTGGGCTTCTGTCCCGCTCAAATATACTGAAAACTGGCGGGGGCTCATTATATATACACAGTGCCCAACTGTATATATACCTATTTTTGCCAGAAAGAGGTTTATATGCTGCCCAGGGTGCCCGCCCTGCACCCTTACAGTGACTGCCGTGTGTGAGGTGTATGGGAGCAATGGCGCACAGCTTCATCGCTGTGCATTACCTCAGTGAAGATCATGAAGTACTCTGCCGCCTTTGAAGGCTTCTATGTTCCGGCTCTGTGAGGAGCACGGCGGCGCGGCTCTGGGACGGACGGCGAGGGTGAGACTTGCGTACCGATCCCTCTGGAGCTAATGGTGTCCAGTAGCCTAAGAAGCAGAGCCTTGAAACTCACAGAAGTAGGTCTGCTTCTCTCCCCTCAGTCCCTCGATGCAGGGAGTCTGTTGCCAGCAGGCTCCCAGAAAATAAAAAACCTAACAAAATACTTTCTGACAGGAAACTCAGGAGAGCTCCCTGTAATGCACCCAGTCTCCTCTGGGCACAGTAGCAAACTGAGGTCTGGAGGAGGGACACAGAGGGAGGAGCCAGTGCACACCCATACCTAAAGTCTTTCTTAAAGTGCCCATGTCTCCTGCGGAGCCCGTCTATCCTCATGGTCCTTACGGAGTCCCCAGCATCCTCTAGGACGCAAGACAAAATTTAGTAGGGAGAATGTGTGACTCGTTTCTGTAATAATTGCTTATTATTCACCTGTGCTGATATCTGAAGGCTTTTCCTCTTCCTGTTTAGCATCCCTCACATACATCTCTTCTTCCTTTGTATCTCCTGCCCTCATATTAGTCACATACGTCTCTTCTCTCTCTAGATTAGGGGTGGGCAACATGCGGCCCGCGGGCCTGATGCGGCCCGCGGACCGATCCTGCCTGGCCCGCTGTGCCCCACCAGAGTGCAATGACAAGCGGCCCGACAGGCCATTGCACTGCTCTCAGACGCGGTGCCGCTGAGGAAATCCCGGTCACGTCACAGGGTCAGCTGACCTGGATTTCCTCTATCATGCGCTGGGCGGCGCTGGGCGTCACGGGGGGTGGCGCTGGGCGGGGACTGCAGTGGGGACTCGGAGCAGAAGAAGCGGGGAGCACAAGCGGAGGCCAGCGGAGAGAAGAAACGGCAGCCAGCGGAGAGAAGAAACGGCGGCATGCGGGGAGAAGAAGCGGCGGCCAGCGGGGAGAAGAAGCGGCAGCAGCAGCGCGGATCATCATACAGCGGGGATCGTCTGCCACTGACAAATAGGTAAACCCCCTGTCCTGGATAAAGCTAAAGCTGCCATATAAGTTCAGAGGAGGGGTGTTAAAAACGGTTATATGGGTTTAGGGGAGGGGGAAGGGGAGGGGGGGGAGGTTAAGGACTGCTATATAGGTTTAGGGGAGGGTGGGGAAAGGGGGGTAGGGACTGTCTGCCGTAATGTGTAAAAACGGAGGCGTTGTCTGCCGTAATGTATAAAAACGGGGGCGCTGTCTGCCGTAATGTATAAAAACGGGGGCGCTGTCTGCCGTAATGTATAAAAGCGGGGGCGCTGTCTGCCGTAATGTGTAAAAACGGGGGCGGTCTGCCGTAATGTATAAAAATGGGGGCGCTGTCTGCCGTAATTATAAAAATGGGGGTGCTGTCTGTCGTAATCTGTAAAAAGGGGACGCTGTCTGTCGTAATCTGTAAAAAGGGGGGCGCTGTCTGCCGTAATGTGTAATAAGGGGGACGCTGTCTGCTGTAATGTGTAAAAAGGGATCTCTTTTTGAGTATTTTGTGTGTGGCCCTCGAATATTCGCTGGAAGTGTTAAGCGGCCCCCCAGCTGAAATAATTGCCCACCCCTGCTCTAGATCTTCTGCCTTCATATCACTTACATACGTCTCTTCTTCTCCCTTTATATCTTCAGCCTTCATATCACTCACATACGTCGCTTCTTCTCCCTCTGTATCTTCTGCCTTCATATCAGTAACATGTGTCTCTTCTTTTCCCGCTATATCTTCTGCCTTCAGATCACTCACATGCGTCTCTTCTTCTCCCTCTGTATCTTCTGCCTCATTATCAGTCACATATGTCGCTTCTTCTCCCTCTGTATCATCTGCATTCATATCAGTCATATACGTCTGCTCTTCTCCCTTCATATTAGACATATACAGCTCTTCTCCCTCTATATCTTCTGCCTCATTATCAATCACATACGTCGCTTCTTCTCCCTCTGTGTCTTCTGCCATAAAATCAGTCAGTTCTTCCTCCTAATAAAGCATCATAACAAAATGACACAGCTGTTCTACAGATCATACAGTGAGTGACTTTGGTATATTAGTGATACCCTAAATCCCACCTACCTGATCCTCCTGTGGGATCCTGTGATTCTCCTCTGTACAATCCTGGGAATACAGAGGATGGGGACATCTCTCTGGGGTATCTCTGTTACTGGGACCATCTGTAGGAGACACACAGTGACTGAGTACAGTGTATATATGTGATTATCAGATGATGTGTGTATATAGGGGCCCCCAACATGACAGTCTCCTCTTACCCAGCGATGTGAGGGGCCGGTGATTCTCCATCATCACGTCCTTGTACAGACCCCTGTGTTCCTCTATATACTCCCCCTCCTGCATGGAGAGATAGACAGTGACATCCTGACACCTTATAGGAACCTGACACACACAATGATACAGTCATCACCCAGACACATCCCCTGGTGTTACTGTATAATGTCCCATTCCCAGCAGTCACCTCTCCAGTCATCACCCAGACACATCTCCTGGTGTTACTATATAATGTCCCATTCCCAGCAGTCACCTCTCCAGTCAGCAGCTGAATGATCTTGTTGGTGAGTTACAGGGTCTTCTGGTCACGGTCTATCTCATGTAGCAATGAGTGAGGTGGAGATACTGTGATGGGGATCTGGGTCCTGCTCAGTCCTTCTGACACATGCAGATGGTTGCCGAGTGCTCCATACTCACCGGATGTCTTCTTCACTACTGTGTATTCTTTTGTATTGAAGCAGACACTAAATATCACTGTTTACATTTACTGATCCCCTCACCTCTCCAGTCATGACTCTATTATTTCTATAGATATGTGATGTCACTGTGACACTCACAGATCCCCTCACCTCCTCAGTCATGTCCCTGTATTATTACTATAGATATAAGTGATGTCACGGTGACACTCCCAAATCCCCTCACCTCCCCAGTCATGTCCCTGTATTATTACTATAGATATAAGTGATGTCACTGTGACATTTAAATTTATAGTGCCCAAGGCTCCACAGGACCTGTCTATACCCCATGGTCTATGATGCTCCCCAACATCCTCTACGGACTACGAGAAAAGGATTTACCGGTAGGTATATTAAAATCCTATTTTCAAGTCGGGTTTACCAACTCTGTTGGAGGACAGCACAGTGCTTCAAGACGCTGTCCAAAAGCTGGTGGAGGCACAGGTCATTGTGCCGGTACCACCTCACATGCTGACGAAGGGTTACCAATTCGAACCTTTTCGTAGTATAGAAACCAGATGGTTCAGTCAGTCCCATTCTGAACCTAAAATCGTTGAACCCTTTTCTAAAGGAGTTCAAGATGGAGTCTCTTAGGGCGGTGATATCGGGTCTGGAAGAGGGGGAATTCCTGGTATCACTGGATATCAAGGATTTGTACCTTCACATTCCGATTTGGCTGCCGCATCAGGCTTATCTCCACTTTGCATTGCTGGACTGTCATTTTCAGTTCTAGGCCCTACCATTCGACCTCTCCACAGCACCGAGGGTGTTTACAAAGGTGACGGTAGAAATGATGATGTTACTCCGCAAGCAGGGTGCGAACATCATTCCTTATCTGGACGATCTCCTGATAAAGGCATGGTCCAAGGAGAAGCTGCTGCAATCCATTGTTCTCACAACGCGACTGCTCCAGACTCACGGGTGGATTCTGAATTTTCCAAAGTCACATTTGGAACCAACCCAGAGATTGTAATTTCTGGGCATGATCCTGGATACGGAAGCGCAGCGGGTGTTTCTTCCGCGGGACAAAGCGTTGGTGATTCAATCCATGCTCCGGGATGTCTTGAAGCCATCCCGGGTGTCGGTTCATCAATGCATTCCCCTATTGGGAAAGATGGTGGCCTCCTACGAGGCTCTCCAGTATGGGAGGTTCCATGCTTGGCCCTTCCAGCTGGATCTCCTGGACAAGTGGTCGGGATCTCACCTCCACATGCATCAGAGAATTCGTCTTTCGCCAAGGGCAAGGATTTCTCTCCTCTGGTGGCTCCAATTGCCTCACCTCCTAGAAGGCCGCAGGTTCGGGATTCAGGACTGGGTCCGGCTAACAACCGATGCGAGCCTCTGGGACTGGGGAGCAGTCACTCAAGGAGTAACCTTCCAAGGACGGTGGTCAAGCCTGGAAGCCGGCCTGCCCATCAACATCCTGGAACTAAGAGCCATCTACAACGGTCTTCTTCAGGCGGCCCCTCTTCTGAGAAATCGGGCCATCCAAGTGCAGTCAGACAACGTAAGAACAGTGGCTTACATAAACGGAACGAAGAGCAGAGCGGCAATGTCAGAGGTGACAAGAATACTGCTCTGGACAGAAAAACACGCGTTGGCACTGTCAGCCATCTTCATTCCGGGAGTAGATAAATGGGAAGCAGACTTCCTCAGCAGACATGATCTCCATCCAGGAGAGTGGGGACTCCATCCAGAGGTTTTTAAGGAAATAACAGATCTTTGGGGATTGCCCCAAATTGATATGATGGCCTCTCATCTCAACAAGAAGCTTCGGCGTTATTGTTCCAGGTTGAGGGACCCACAGGCAGTGGCAGTGCGACGCCCTGGTGTCTCCGTGGGTGTTCCAGTCAGTGTACGTGTTTCCACCACTCCCACTCATCCCAAGAATCCTAAAGCTCATAAGGAGAACAAGGGTTCAAGCGATCCTCATTGCCCCAGATTTGCCAAGAAGGGCTTGGTACGCGGACCTACTGAATCTACTGCAAGAAAAACCAAGGCCTCTTCCTCTTCGTGAGGACCTGCTGCAGCAGGGGCCATTCGCCTATCAATACTTATCGCGGCTACGTTTGACGACATGGAAGTTGAGCCCCTGATTCTTGCTCGGAAAGGTATTCCGAAGAAAGTTATTCCTACCCTCATAAGGCTAGGAAAGGGGTAACGTCAAAACATTACCATCGTATTTGGAAGAAATATGTTTCTTGGTGTGAGTCCAAGAAGTTTCCTGTGGTGGAATTTCAACTGGGACATTTCCTCCTCTTCCTGCAGACAGGAGTGTATATGGGTCTGAGGTTGGGACCTGTGAAGGTCCAGATTTCAGCCTTATCCATTTTCTTTCAGAAACAATTGGCTGCCCTCCCTGAGATTCAGACCTCTTTGAAGGGAGGGAGTTCTGCATATCCAACCTCCCTTTGTACCGCCTACGGCGCCATGGGACCTTAACGTAGTGTTGCAGTTCCTCCAGTCAGATTGGTTCGAGCTTCTACAGGAGGTGGAGCTCAAATTTCTTACATGAAAGGCGGTCACTTTTTTTGGCCTTAGCTTCTGCTAGACGTGTCTCCGAGCTGGGGACTTTATCATGCAAAAGCCCTTACTTGATCTTCCATGAAGATAGAGCTGAGCTCCGGGGACTTGTCAGCAGTTTTTTCCAAAGGTTGTGTCGGCTTTTTATATCAACCAACTTATTGTGGTGCCAGTGGCTACTGACTCCTCAATTACTTCAAAGTCCTTGGATGTCGTCAGGGCTCTGAAGATTTATGTGAAGAGAACTTCTCGTCACAGGAAGTCGGACTCTCTGTTTGTCCTATATGATCCTAAGAAAATTGGGTGTCCCGCTACTAAGCAGTCTATTTCTCGCTGGATTAGGTTCACTATCCAGCAAGCTTATTCTACGGCAGGACTGCCGTGTCCAAAATCTGTTAAGGCTCACTCTACTTGTAAAGTGGGGTCTTCCTGGGCGGCTGCCCGTGGTGTCTCGGCAGGGCAACTTTACCGAGCTGCAACTTGGTCTGAGTCGAACACGTTTGCAAAGTTCTACAAGTTTGATACTTTGGCCTCTGATGATCTGAAGTTCAGTCAATCAGTTCTGCAGGAGCCTCCGCGCTCTCCCTCCCATTCTGGGAGCTCTGGTACATCCCCATGGTACTAACGTGGACCCCAGCATCCTCTAGGATGTAAGATGAAATAGGATTTTGGTACCTACCGGTAAATCCTTTTCTCGTAGTCCATAGAGGATGCTGGGAGCCCGCCCAGCGCTTCGTTTTCCTGCTGTTGTTATTTGGTTCAGTACATCTTCATTTTAGTTGAGTACTGCATTGTTACTTGGTAAGTAATGTTTCAGCTGTTGCTGAGTAGTTCAAGCTAGTTGTCTTGACGTGCCTTGTATGTGTGAGCTGGTATGAATCTCACCACTATCTGTGTTAAGTCCTTCTCTCGAAGTATGTCATCTCCTCGGGCACAGTTTCTAGACTGAGTCTGGTAGGAGGGCCATAGAGGGAGGAGCCAGCCCACACTCTCAAACTCTTAAAGTGCCAATGGCTCCTGCTGGACCCATCTATACCCCCACGGTACTAATGTGGACCCCAGCATCCTCTACGGACTACGAGAAAAGGAATTACCGGCAGGTACCAAAATCCTATTAAATGGTGCCTCAAGGGTTCCTCTGCCCTAACAAATTACATAAACAAATGAGCAAAACAAGAACACAATGATTTATAGTACAAGACACTGTAGGACAAGTACATGGTATATAAACATTGCTGCATCAGGGAACTTGACACTATAATAAGCATCAGGGTGGTAGAAACCAACTTTTAGGTGCTATTGTAGGAAGTATAGAGTAGAAGATAGTCTAAGTAAGAGAAGGAAAGGCATATGAGGGGAGAGGGTCCTGCTCATAAGAGCTTACATTCTAAAGGGTAGGGGCAGACAAATAGGGGTGACACAGATGGGGTAGACAGTGAGCACAGAGGACAGAGAGTTAGGATGCGCGTTTGCTGGGTTTGAGGAAAAACTGGGTCTTGAGAGCCTGTTTGAAGTTTTGTAGAGAGGTGGAGAATTCCAGAGCTAGGAAGCACTATGGCCAAAACCTTTGAGGCAGGAATGGGAGAAGTAATCAGTTCGCAGGACAGGCGGCACATATTTGTGGAGTGAAGAGGGTGGGAGTATAAAGGGAGGTAAGATCAGATATGTATATGGGAGAGGAATGGGTGAGGGCTTGTGAGAAGCTTGAATTGGATTCTGAATGGGAAGGGGAGCCAGTGTAGAGCTTGTAAGAGAGGGGAGGTGTAAGTAATACATTTGGAGATGAATATGAGCCGGGCAGCAGCATTGAGGATAGATTGGAGTGGAGAGAGGCATTTGTCAGGGAAGTCAGATAGAAAAAAATTACAATAGTCCAATCTGGAGATGACCAGTGAGTAGATGAGAGTTTTAGTAGCATCCAGCTAAATACAAAGCCTTTGCGCTAGATACAGATGACATGCGCTTTTTGTCTGACTAGAATGCCTCCTTGACCAATATGCTCCAAGTGGTGAACGCATGTGATATCTTTTTGGGCCTTCATATTAACTGTGATAAATCCCATATCCTTCGAGAATAGACCGTCCTGTTGCTTCAATGTGTGTCCCACTTTAAATACTTGCATATGGATCACTAATAACTAGTTGGACTTATATGCAAGTATGTCACTAATGGGCAGAGAAATCCTTAAGATGGTTGTTCATCCCCCAGCAATCCCTGGAGTCCCTTCTGCTACAGGTTTTCCACAAGATTGATAGTTTTGTTCATTTTTGATATGGGTGGACCAAAGTACTATGGTTAGATTAGCCTTGATCTGCAGACCCAGAGGTTGCTTGCATTACCCAATTTTTGCCTTTACTAATATGCACCCCAACTAGCAGATCTGAGGACATGGTTGAGGGTTGGTGAGGGTTAGGATCTTCATGCTCTCCTGGTCACTGTTGTCGAGAGGGAAACTGGGTTTAGACTCCCTATCCTTCACCAGGTGGTTAGAATATGATCAGATTTGCAAGCCTTCGAATGCTAGATTTTTGTGTGGTGTGGAGTAATCTCAGTAGGGCAGTTTTATGCTGGTAGTATTCACAAGTCCTTTGATCAGTTCCGATCTGAGTTTGGGATCCCTAACAAATGTTTTTCGGTACCAGAAGATCAGACATTCCCTGCAAACGCAATTCCCTAATTTTCAGGTCTCCCCTATCAAATAACTATAGGGCCAATAAAGGAAGAGGAATGGGGGAAGATTTTGGGTAGTCCTCAGAAGACTGCAGCCTCTGTCAGATTCCTGCAGGTCCGTTTAAGTTTTATGTAATTTAATAATTTCACCCCTGAGCTTTTATGCAAAGGTGTCCTACATGTCTTGCTCCTGGGGAACAATCTGTTACCTTTAGTGGTCATGGCATTTTGGTCTGTGGTCACTAGAGTGAGCACTCCCACTGGTGTACTTCACCTAGATATCCTGGATGAGGATCTTCTGGACAAGTACAATAGACAGTAAGTCCACACTGCTATGTTTTGGCCAAGGTTCCCATTTCATGGGCATTGATGGCACCTCCTCGTTTTCTCTAACATCCTAGTGGATACTGGGTATCTGTACTTTCGTACCATGGGATATAGATCTTGTCCACTGGAGCCTGGCACTTTAAAACCTTTAGTGTGTATGTGTGCTGGCTCCTCCCCTCTATGCCCTCCTACCAGACTCAGTTTAGAAAAATGTACCCAAGCAGCCGGGTGCATCTCTGGAGTTCCAGAGAGTTTCCTTTATTTCTCTGACGTCCTAGTGGATGCTGGGAACTCCGTAAGGACCATGGGGAATAGACGGGCTCCGCAGGAGACTGGGCACTCTAAAAGAAAGATTAGGTACTATCTGGTGTGCACTGGCTCCTCCCTCTATGCCCCTCCTACAGACCTCAGTTAGAATCTGTGCCCGGCCAGAGCTGGATGCTCCTAGTGGGCTCTCCTGAGCTTGCTAGAAAAGAAAGTATTTGTTAGGTTTTTTATTTTCAGTGAGATCTGCTGGCAACAGACTCACTGCTATGTGGAACTGAAGGGAGAGAAGCAAACCTACCTGCTTGCAGATAGCTTGTGCTTCTTAGGCTACTGGACACCATTAGCTCCAGAGGGTTCGATCACAGGGCCTGACCTCGATCATCCGTTCCCGAAGCCACGCCGCCGTCCCCCTTGCAGAGCCAGAAGACAGAAGAACGACGAAATCGGCGGCTGAAGACTCCTGTCTTCATTAAGGTAGCGCACCGCAGCTGTGCGCCATTGCTCCCACTGCACACCACACACTCTGGTCACTGTAGGGTGCAGGGCGCTGGGGGGGGGGGGGGGGGGGGTGCCCTGGGCAGCAATTATTATACCTTTTTTGGCACTAAACATACACATATACAGTCTAGCACTGTATATGTGTAAAAAACCCCGCCATTACTACACGCAAAACGCGGGACAGAAGCCCGCCGCTGAGGGGGCGGGGCCTTCTCAGCACACCAGCGCCATTTTCCCTTCACTGCTCCGTTGGAAGCAGCTCCCCAGGCTCTCCCCTGCAGTATCCAGGTGCAAGAAGGGTAAAAAAGAGAGGGGGGGGGCACATAAATTTAGGCGCAAATAAGATAAATTAGCAGCTATTGGGTAAATCACTTATTATAAGTGTAATCCCTGTGTTATATAGCGCTGTGGTGTGTGCTGGCATACTCTCTCTCTGTCTCCCCAATGGACTTTGTGGGGTCCTGTCCTCAGTCTGAGCATTCCCTGTGTGTGTGCGGTGTGTCGGTACGGCTGTGTCGACATGTTTGATGAGGGTTACGTGGAGGCGGAGCAAGGGCAGATAAGTGTGGTATCGCCCCCGACGGGGCCGACACCTGATTAGATGGATATGTGGAAGGTCTTAACCGACAGTGTCAACTCCTGACATAAAAGGTTCGATGACGCAGCAGCCTTGGGACAGCCGGGGTCTCAGCCCGCGCCTGCCCAGACGACTCAGAAGCCGGCAGGGGCTCATAAACGCCCGCTAGCTCAGATGGTGGACACAGATGTCGACACGGAGTCTGACAGATGACGATGAGACAAATGTACAGTCTTCAAAGGCCATCCGATGCATGATTACTGCAATGAAAGATGTATTGCACATTTCTGACGTGAACCCGGTTACTACCAAGAGGGGTATTATTATGTTTGGGGAGAAAAAGCAGCCAGTGACTTTTCCCCCATCTGATGAATTAAATGAATTGTGTGAAGAAGCGTGGTGTTCCCCTGATAAGAAACTAGTGATTTCTAAGAGGTTACTGATGGCGTACCCTTTCCCGCCAACGGATAGGTAACGTTGGGAAACATCCCCTAGGGTGGACAAGGCGCTCACACGCTTATCTAAAAGGGTGGCACTGCTGTCTCAGGATACGGCCGCCCTAAAGGAGCCTGCGGATAGAAAGCAGGAAGCTATCCTGAAGTCTGTGTATACACACTCTGGTACTCTACTGAGACCTGCTATTGCTTCAGCCTGGATGTGCAGTGCTGCAGCAGCATTGACTGATACCCTGTCAGACAACATTGATTCCCTCGACAGGGATACTATTTTGCTAACCCTGGAACATATAAAAGACGTCGTCTTATATATGCGAGATGCCCAGAGGGACATTTGCCTGCTGGCATCTAGAATTAATGCAATGTCCATTTCTGCCAGGAGAGTATTATGGACTCGGCAGTGGACGGGGGATGCTGATTCTAAAAAACACATGGAGGTTTTACCCTATAAGGGTGAGGAATTGTTTGGGGACGGTCTCTCGGACCTCGTATCCACAGCAACAGCTGGGAAGTCGACTTTTTTACTTCAGGTTCCCTCACAGCCTAAGAAAGCACCGTATTATCAAATGCAGTCCTTTCGGCCTCAGAAAGGCAAGTGGGTCAGAGGTGCATCCTTTCTGGCCAGAGGCAGGGGTAGAGGAAAGAAGCTGCACCAGGCAGCCAGTTCCCAGGAACAAAAATCCTCCCCTGCTTCCATTAAGTCCACCGCATGACGTTGGGGCTCCACTTGCGGAGCCAGGTGCGGTGGGGGCGCGTCTCCGAAACTTCAGCAACCAGTGGGTTCGCTCACAGGTGGATCTCTGGGCTGTACAAATTGTTTCTCAGGGATACAAGCTGGAGTTCGAGGCGACTCCTCCTCGCCGTTACCTCAAATCAGCCTTGCCAGCTGCTCCCAGGGAAAGGGAGGTAGTACTGGCGGCAATCCACAAGCTGTACCTCCAGCAGGTGAAACTCAGGGTCCCCTCTTTCAACAGGGACGGGGTTACTATTCCACAATGTTTGTGGTACCGAAACCGGACGGTTCGGTGAGACCCATTCTGAATTTAAAATCCTTGAACACGTATATAAAGAAGTTCAAGTTCAAAATGGAATCGCTCAGAGCGGTTATTGCAAGCCTGGAAGAGGGGGATTTTATGGTGTCACTGGACATCAAGGATACTTGCATGTCCCCATTTACCCACCTCACCAGGAGTACCTCAGGTTCGTGGTACAGGACTGTCATTACCAATTCCAGACGTTGCTGTTTGGTCTCTCCACGGCACCGAGAATATTTACCAAGGTAATGGCCGAAATGATGATACTCCTTCGGCAGAAGGGAGTTATAATTATCCCGTACTTGGACGATCTCCTCATAAAGGCGAGGTCCAGAGAGCAGTTGTTGGTCAGCGTAGCACTATCTCAGGAAGTGTTGCAACAGCACGGCTGGATTCTGAATCTACCAAAGTCGCAGCTGGTTCCGACGACGCGTTTGCTTTTCCTGGGCATGATTCTGGACACAGAACAGAAGAACGTGTTTCTCCCCATGGAGAAGGCCCAGGAATTGTCATCTTTGGTCAGGAACCTCCTGAAACCAAAACAGGTGTCGGTGCATCACTGCACGCGAGTCCTGGGAAAGATGGTGGCTTCGTACAAAGCAATCCCCTTCGGCAGTTTCCATGCAAGGATCTTTCAGTGGGATCTGTTGGACAAGTGGTCCGGATCGCATCTTCAGATGCATCGGATGATCACCCTGTCCCCGAGGGCCAGGGTGTCTGCTGTGGTGGCTGCAGAGTGCTCATCTTCTTGAGGGCCGCAGGTTCGGCATACAGGACTGGGTCCTGGTAACCACGGATGCAAGCCTCCGAGGATGGGGGGGCAGTCACTCAGGGAAGAAACTTCCAAGGGCAGTGGTCAAGTCTGGAGACTTCACTACACATAAATATACTGGAACTAAGGGCCATTTACAATGCCCTGAGTCAAGCAGAGCCCCTGCTTCAAAACCATCCAGTGCTGATTCAGTCAGACAACATCACGGCGGTCGCCCATGTGAACCGACAGGGCGGCACAAGAAGCAGGATGGCAATGGCAGAAGCCACAAGGATTCTTCGATGGGCGGAGAATCACGTGCTAGCACTGTCAGCAGTGTTCATTTCGGGAGTGGACAACTGGGAAGCAGACACGACCTCCACCCGGGAGAGTGGGGACTTCATCAAGAAGTCTTCACACAGATTACAAATCGGTGGGAAAAGCCACAGGTGGACATGATGGCATCCCACTTCAACAAAAAGCTAAAAAGATATTGCGCCAGGTCCAGGGACCCTCAGGCGATAGCTGTGGACGCACTAGTGACACCGTGGGTGTACCAGTCGGTTTATGTGTTTCCTCCTCTTCCTCTCATACCCAAGGTACTGAGGATAGTAAGAAGGAGAGGAGTAAGAACTATACTCATCGTTCCGGATTGGCCAAGAAGAACTTGGTACCCAGAACTGCAAGAAATGATCTCAGAGGACCCATGGCCTCTGCCTCTCAGACAGGACCTGTTGCAATAGGGGCCCTGTATGTTCCAAGACTTACCGCGGCTGCGTTTGACGGCATGGCGGTTGAACGCCGGATCCTAACGGAAAAGGGCATTCCAGATGAAGTGATTCCTACGCTGATAAAAGCTAGGAAAGATGTGACAGCTAAGCATTATCACCGTATATGGCGGAAATATGTTGGTTGGTATGAGGCCATGAAGGCCCCAACGGAGGAATTCCAGCTGGGTCGATTTCTGCACTTCCTACAGTCAGGGGTGACTATGGGCCTAAAATTGGGGTCCATAAAGGTTTAGATTTCGGCTCTATCTATTTTCTTTCAAAAAGAACTGGCTTCACTGCCTGAGGTTCAGGCGTTTGTTAAGGGAGTGCTGCATATTTATCCCCCTTTTGTGCCTCCAGTGGCACCTTGGGATGTTAACGTTGTGTTGGATTTCCTGAAATCACACTGGTTTGAGCCACTTAAGACCGTGGAGCTAAAGTATCTCACGTGGAAAGTGGTCATGCTGTTGGCGTTAGCTTCAGCAAGGCGTGTGTCAGAATTGGCAGCTTTGTCATGTAAAAGCCCATATCTGATCTTCCATATGGACAGGGCAGAATTGAGGACTCGTCCCCAATTTCTCCCAAAGGTGGTATCAGCGTTTCATTTGAACCAACCTATTGTGGTGCCTGCGGCTACTCGGGACTTGGAGGATTCCAAGTTACTTGATGTAGTCAGGGCTTTGAAGAACTATGTAGCCAGGACGGCTGGAGTCAGAAAAACTGACTCGCTGTTTATCCTGCATGCGCCCAACAAGCTGGGTGCTCCTGCTTCAAAGCAAACTATTGCTCGCTGGATCTGTAGCATGATTCAGCAGGCGCATTCTGCGGCTGGTCTGCCGCATCCAAAATCAGTGAAAGCCCATTCCACAAGGAAGGTGGGCTCTTTCTGGGCGGCTGCCCGAGGGGTCTCGGCATTACAAGTTTGCCGAGCAGCTACTTGGTCGGGTTCAAACACTTTTGCTAAGTTTTACAAGTTTGATACCCTGGCTAAGGAGGACCTAGAGTTTGCTCATTCGGTGCTGCAGTCATCCGCACTCTCCCGCCCGTTTGGGAGCTTTGGTATAATCTCCATGGTCCTTACGGAGTTCCCAGCATCCACTAGGACGTCAAAGAAAATAAGAATTTACTCACCGGTAATTCTATTTCTCGTAGTCCGTAGTGGATGCTGGGCGCCCGTCCCAAGTGCGGACTCTCTGCAATACATGTATATAGTTATTGCTTAACAAAAGGGTTATTGTTATGAGCCATCCGTTGACTGAGGCTCAGTTGTTGTTCATACTGTTGACTGGGTATGGTTAACACAAGTTGTACGGTGTGATTGGTGTGGCTGGTATGAGTCTTACCCTGGATTCCAAATCCTTTCCTTGTAGTGTCAGCTCTTCCGGGCACAGTTTCCCTAACTGAGGTCTGGAGGAGGGGCATAGAGGGAGGAGCCAGTGCACACCAGATAGTACCTAATCTTTCTTTTAGAGTGCCCAGTCTCCTGCGGAGCCCGTCTATTCCCCATGGTCCTTACGGAGTTCCCAGCATCCACTACGGTCTACGAGAAATAGAATTACCGGTGAGTAAATTCTTATTTTTTTATTTTATTTTATTATTTTCAGGTAGTTCTGGTTGGCAACCATGCTACTTTGCTTCGTGGGACTTAGAGGGAGGACCGAACCAACCTCCTGAGGGTTAATGGTTCGTAATCCCTGCTGACAGGACACGGAGCTCCTGACGCACTGATCACACATCGTTAGTTTGCGTGCCCACGCTGGCAGCAAGCCGCCACCCTCTAACAGATGCCGAAGCTCAAGGTGCAGTGCGTGGGTCCCCGGTGCAGTTTTGCGGCATGTCACGGGCCACGAGCTGCGGTGCCTGCCGTGGACAGAACTGGCTCTTCTCCGCAGTGCTCACTGTCAGACAAGGCTCTTTGTACAGTCATGTTTTTACTTTATATAAAACAAAAATTCTGCACTCCAAATGTCCCTTTGTTTTAAACGATCCTCACAGCGATGTCATGGTATGCATGAAAGAAAGAGAGACAAAATACATTAGTGTAATCCTGTTTAGGCACTACAGTTCTTTCCACTGTGTAAATGGGAAACTAGGTGATGAGGATGGTCCCAGAAAAGAGATATGACGTCCACCTTCTTATAGGGTCACCCAAAAAGTGATGCCGTGAAGATACCGTAACGAATCCTTACGTGTATGCTTACTTGAAAAAGTGAAATAGAAAGCACGTAAAGGTTTCTTTTCCGTAGGTAATGTCTCTTTCGCCCGTATACTGAGTATGGATATCACTCATATGGTGGGTATGAAATTAAAAAAGTGAAGCCAATTAGGGCAAAGGAAACCCTTTTTATTAAAATTCACAAATGAAACACAAATAGACAACTGGCCATACCAATTTGGGGAACAGAGATGGAATTCAGCTGACATGAAATGATCCGGATATCACAACAATTTGTCATATGCTCCCCTCAATGGATGAACCGGTTAAGACATCAATATTACACTGTATCAACGCGTTTCGACGCTCGGCGGCGTCTTTATCAAGATTAAACAGTGTATGTGACTATAAAAGATATACATAATATCAATAGGTTATAAAAACATAATTTCCAATTTTAAAAAGCATCCAACATTATGCAACATACCACTGATATGTGGACTCTCCTGTGTGGTCAGCTGGATAATGAAATCTCCAGTCTGACCTTCCTTAAATAGTATGAGCCCTAATCAATTGGGGATTAATTAACCAATAGGTTTAATTCCCCTATGATAGACATTCAAACTGACCAATCATATAAAACTTCTGTGCTGAAATCATTTACATATTTGGCGCCAAAAGGTTGGTGTAAAAATGTTTATCTTATCTCCATGGTTACGGATCCGGACAATTTCCGGTACACGCAACCCTATGGTCCAATGTATAACTCCCCAGCGTGCCACCGCCCCCAGTCTACTAGGCTACGTATATACTCACGGAGCGACCTCCGCTCACGTGACGATGACACCGCGGGCGTTTCCCGAAGCACACAGCCCACCGCGTCTAAGCATAGATGAGTATGACGGGCTTGTTACCGCCCGTGGTCTCCTTGGTTACGCGGCCTCTTTCGGAACAACTTCCGCTTACGTCACCATAAGGTCACGTGTGCCGCTTCCTAACATATGCCGCCCACCGCATCCAATCACCATAGTTACGCTGGTAATCTGGGCTGTGTGTACCACACGTAATATGACCCGGCTCACGGTATGTCATGATTAAAATCCATGACTCCGTGGCACCTAAACCTATGGACCATTAGAGTGTATTTTAAAACCAGTTCCGGTGAAGTTGCCTATAAATCTTGTAGGGGGATTTAGACCCTTACATTGCCCTTTTCCAAGATGGCTGAGACTCATAGGAAACTATAATATCAGGTGCAGTGAGATTACCCACTGCCCATACAGTATATAAAACTGACAGGACATGAACTATTTGGGTATCTAAATGAACAAAACACATGAATAACATTATAGCCTACCATTCTATTGGCTTGAAAAAAAGTTATAAAATTACATGTTGACTAGACGTAAAGTCATTTGTTAACTGAAAATGGAGTCATCTATATTCCATTTGCCCCCCTGTATAAATGGCAAAGTTTAAAATGGGTGATCCCTAAAATCCATACAGATGAAATCCTGACAAAAATGGGCCTACCACGATTTACAGAAACCACCTGATTTCAAAATCGTGGTTTAGACCATGGGGTTTAAGGCTATAAAATTCATATATATTCCTCATTTCAGCTTTTGCTAACCTATGATCTCTATCCCTTGTTCTCCAATTATTTTGCATCCATTTGATTGATCAAAAGCTCTTTAGACCCTTAACCGATTTTTCATGTTTTTCTTTAAAGTGTAAAGAAAAGGGATGATTGACATTACCATTAATGATGTTGCGGACATGTTCTGCCCATCGAATGTTGACTTGTCGTTTAGTTATACCTATATACAATAAATTGCATTTACATATTATGCCATAAATGACATAATCCGTATGACAAGTGATAAACTCGTCTATCTTGATGGTCTTTTTCTCCCAGCCAAAATTGGTAACTTTAGACTCATTACTGGTACAAGCTTTACAAAGTTTACAATCTCCACACCGATAAAACCCCTTATTTCTGGGAAGAAACCTCTTTCCATCCATCGGTAATGCGCTAGATATTAGGCTGTTTTTGATATTTGGTGCCCTCCTATATGTAAATTTGGGTTTTTTGGGTAACACTTTGCTCAAGATATCATCTTTCAATAGAATGTTCCAGTTCTTTCTAACTATTCCTTCTATCCTTTTATGTTGTTTGTTGAACTGTGTATGGAAAGAGACCTTGAAGTTTGTGATGTTATTCTTTTTGGATTCTTTAGGTTTTTGTAATGTGAGTCTATCAATACTACCAACTTCTTCTGATACTTTGGATAATTTAGAGATATTATACCCTTTGTCTGCAAAATTGGTTACCATAACAGATGCTTGTTCTTTATATAAAGTTTTTACTTTGTATAACAGCCAGTATAATTAACTCAAATCACAGGGACCACGCGCCATTGCAAGAGATGGGGCTTCCCAGAGTGGGATTAGAGGCGGGAAGGCGCCATTTTCTGCTGCTGCAGATCAAGGCTGCATGTACGCTGCTCCTCCGGGGACCCACGCGGTTACAGACTTCTGACCTGGTACCAGAGGGTCATAGCAGGGGGAAGCTCTCTAGCGACAGCGCCGCTGCACTTATATCAGATATACGCTTACATTCCAACATTGGGCTGCTGTGTTTGTGTGCTGGTCTCCGTTCCTCAGTGTCACTCCAGGGGCTCTTTAGGGTCTGTGTGGGGTGTTTTCCAGGGAGCTGCGCTGTATTACAGTTGTGTCAATATGTCTGTGGACACGGTTATGTGTACTGCTTGTAACTCTACCCCTTCATCAGCGGGTACCTCATGTGTGAATAATGCTCCTTATCTCCACAGGGGCACAGTTCACAAACACCTGACTGGTTAGACAATTTTAAATGCATGATTCAGAATGTCAATACAGAATTAGCTGCAGCTAAAAAGGAGAGACAGGTGTTGAAGCAGTTTATTGTTTGTATGGCTAAAGCAGCAGATACCAGAAAGGCTTCTCAGCCCCCTCTGTTGGTTTCACATAATCGCTCACTGCCACAGGTGCTCCAGTCTGATTCTGGTCAGCCTGATGTGGATGATGATGATATGGATTAAGACATTTCGTATTTTGAGGGGTATGCTCCATATTCCCACAAAATTTCAACAGGAGTATTAGGCTGCTGAATATGTTATGCACACCAGTGCCTGCAGGAATGTACTGGTGTCTGAACAGATAGGTATACAAAACAAATGGACTCACAGACAGACTGGGGAATATGACATAACGTACACAGAAGGTGATAGGGTAACAAAATACACACAAAGTGAACAGAGAAGCCCAGAGGCTAAGGAACTGGGTATCTCCCTTGTATTAGAAATGCTCAGATGGGAAAAGCAAGATGTTGTGTTTTAATACGTAGAGAACCCGAAATGCTGTTGCTAAGGGCAACAGCAAAACCCTAAAGGGTTACCAACGGGTGTGGCAGTAAACTCCTTGGTCAGAGATGGAATGATAGACACAAGGAGAGTCTCCACAATCCTAATTCTCACTTGCAGTGCACAGGTTCAGCTTACTGCCACTAAACTGACACCTGACACCTTGCACAGTGAGACAGGATTTAGGCAGGCAAGTCTTAGAATACAGCCGCAAACTTGCCAAGTTCACAGAGTAGTAAAAGAACCCCAGCAAGCTAAACGACTGACTCCAGTCTTACTGCTAGGTCTGGATTGGCAGAGTGTAGTACCAAATCCCCAGGCCTATTTGCAGTAAGCAACAACAAATACAAAGCTACACAGTACTGGCTAACTTTCAGGAACTGACTAACCAACAAAGATTCAGCAGCATCTGCTTAACCTGAGAAGAGGCCTTATAAAGCAGGTGCTGTCCACGCCCCACTCAGACCTCATAGACTGTGAGCACAAAAACCAGCACCGGATCCCCTGCCGTGCACAGAGCCTGTAACCACTGCACAGCAAAAGACCCGAACCGGAGTATCAGCTGCGCTCAGGTTACTCCGCTAGCACTTGTCTCCCGGTTGCCATGACGACGTGGCAGCACAGGGCAGGAGACCCTAACAGTACCCCCACTCTGACGAGGGGTCAAAGAACCCCTACCACCGGGTTTATCGGGGAACTGCGAGAAGAAAGAGCGTATCAGTCTGGGGGCATGAAGATCACAACTGCGCACCCACGACCGCTCCTCCGGGCCATACCCCTTCCAGTGCACCAAAAATGACAGCCGACCCCGAACCATCTTGGAGTCAAGAATCCTTTCAACAACAAACTCCCTCTGGCCACGTATCAGAAGAGGGGAAGGTCTTCCACTGGAAGAAGGATTACTAATCGCCCGTTTTAAAAGGGAACAATGAAATGTTTTATTGATACCCAAAGAACGGGGCAGATCTAACTGAAATGCCACCGGATTGATAACCCTGGTGATCTTATAAGGGCCGATGAACCGGGGGCCTAACTTATGAGATGGCTGTCTCAACTTCAAATTCTTGGTAGACAACCAGACGAAGTCTCCTAATTTGAAGCTGCAGGGTCTTTTCCGCTTATCAAAAACCCTTTTGGTCACTAATGACACAGACACAAGGGCTTTCTTCACTTTCCGCCAAATACCTCTAAGGACCGAAACCACAGAGGAACCACCAGGCGTGGAGTCCAGGGGGTCAAAAGAATTGGCCTTAGGATGATGCCCATACACACAAAGGAAGGGAGAGATCCCTGTAGCAGAGTGAGCCGCGTTGTTATAGGCAAACTCCGCCATGGACAGATGAGCAACCCAGTCAGTCTGACACTTGGAGACATAACACCTGAGGAACTGCTCCAAGGACTGATTCACCCTTTCAGTCTGCCCATTAGACTGCGGATGGTAGCCTGACGACAAGCTGATAGAAATCTGAAGATTGGAACAAAATGCCCTCCAGAATTTGGCCACAAACTGGGATCCGCGGTCAGAGACCACATCAAGTGGCAACCCGTGGAGACGCACAACATGCAGCATAAATAATTCAGACAGGCGTCTGGCCGATGGCAGCCCAACCAGTGGAACGAAGTGCGCCATCTTCGAAAACCTGTCAACGACAACCCAGATGGCTATCATCCCCGAGGATTTGGGCAAGTCCACCACAAAATCCATTGAAATGTGGGTCCATGGCTTAGATGGAATAGAGAGTGGATGTAATGGGCCAACAGGAACCCCTCTAGGAGTCTTATTTCGGGCACAGATGTCACATGCCCGAACCCACTGATCCACATCCTTAGCCACCGAGGGCCACCACACCGCCCTAGATAGCAACTCCCGAGTTCTGGCAATACCCGGGTGACCTGCTGACTTCTTGGCATGGAATTCCAGGAACACTCGCTGTCTTAACCTAGGAGGCACAAACAAAAGACCTACCGGAAGGTCTGGAGGAGCCTGCTCCTGTGCTCTGAGGACTAATGATAAGAGGTCCTGGGTAATGCCCACTTTAATACATGATGGGGACACAATGGGCAACGGCTCCTCGGTGGTCTCCTGGATTGGAGCAAAACTCTGCGAGAGCGCATCAGCCTTGATGTTTTTTGACCCAGGGCAATATGTTATCAAAAAATTAAAGCGAGCAAAAAACAAAGCCCATCGTGCCTGCCTGGCATTGAGACGCTTCGCTGACTCTAAATATGCCAGATTCTTATGGTCGGTGAGAATTGAGACCACAAACTTAGCCCCCTCAAGCCAGTGTCTCCACTCCTCGAGTGCATCCTTAATAGCCAACAATTCCCGGTTACCCAAGTCATAATTCATCTCGGCAGGCGAAAATTTACGGGAAAAGTAAGCACAGGGATGAAGGCGATTATCAGACACTCCCATCTGAGAAAGCACTGCCCCAATACCCATCTCAGAGGCATCCACCTCCACCACAAAAGGACGCTCTGGATCTGGGTGTCGCAGCACCTTGGCCGATACAAATGCCCTTTTGAGACGGGCAAAAGCCGCTTTAGCCTCACAAGACCAGTGAGCAACATCCGCCCCTTTCTTAGTGAGTGCCACCAAGGGTGCCACTATAGACGAAAATCCAGCGATAAGCCGTCTATAAAAATTTGCAAAGCCCAGGAAACGCTGAAGCGCCTTCAAACTAGTGGGCTGCACCCAATCCAGGACTGCCTGTACCTTGGAACCCTCCATTTGGAAACCTTCTGGGGAGATAATATATCCTAGAAATGCGATTTGCTGAACTTCAAATTCGCACTTCTCCAGCTTCGCCCCAAGCCGGTGGTCTCTGAGTTTCTGGAGGACTAAGCGTACATGCTTCCGATGTTCCTCCAGGGAATGGGAGAAGATTAGGATGTCATCTAAGTATACAACTAAGAATCTATCCAAATATTCCCTGAGCACATCATTCATGAAATCCTGGAAGACTGCCGGGGCATTACAGAGCCCAAAAGGCATCACCAAATATTCATAATGCCCTGAGTGGGTATTAAAGGCAGTCTTCCATTCATCCCCCTCTCTTATTCGGATTAGATTGTACGCACCGCGTAGGTCAATCTTAGAAAAAATGGTGACAGTACGAAGCTGGTCAAACAAGACCGAAATGAGAGGCAGTGGGTATGAGTTTTTAATCGTGATACGGTTCAATTCCCTGAAGTCGATGCAGGGTCGCAACGAACCATCCTTTTTACCCACGAAGAAGAACCCCGACCCAACTGGAGACTGTGAAGGTCTGATAAATCTCTTAGCCAAGTTCTCCTGAATGCACTCTGCCATAGCCTGAGGACGTGACAGGGAGTACAACCTGCTCTTGGGAAGCTTAGCATTTGGCAACAAATCAATGGCACAGTCATAGGGGTGATGGGGAGGTAGTACCTCTGCAACTTTTTTGGAGAACACGTCCGCAAAATCTGCATAACACCCTGGCAATCCTGGCAAACTTAGCTGCGAGAGCCTGACTGGAAGGCTCAAGCAACTCCTGAAACAATCAGTACCCCAACTAAGAATCTCCCCAGAGACCCAGTCAAATTGAGGATTGTGGGCCCTTAACCAGGGTAACCCCAACACCAATGGGGCAAAAGTACAGACAGTCACATAAAAGGACAATTTTTCAGAGTGTGTGGCTCCAATAAACAAAGAAATCTGGCTAGTGCAAGAGGTAATTTTACCTTGGGATAATGGTTCCCCGTTTAACCCACAAATCTCAATTTCCGATGCCAAGGGTACTAAGGGAACAGAGTGTTTCAGGGCGAATTGGCGGTCCATAAAAACCCCGTCGGCCCCACTGTCCACAAAGGCCTCAGTCTTGACAGTTTGACCGAGGATCTTCAAGGTCACCGGAATGATAAAAGTCTTCTTGGGAAATTCTGACTTCTGGCCTGACAGGATATTTACCATCACCCTCAGGCCCTGAAGTTTTCCGGCTTTTCTGGGCATGATACTACCACATGACCTTTATTCCCACAGTACAAACACAACCCCTGCTGTCTCCTCCGCGTCTTCTCACGCGAGGAGAGGCGGGTAGCCCCAATCTGCATAGGCTCCTCGGAAAATTCCTCAGAGTCTGAGGTTCCCTTGGGAAAGAAGGAAACCTCAGTCTCCCTTTCAAGCCTACGCTCTCTCAGCCGTCTATCCACCCGGATGGATAACTGCATGAGCTGATCCAAGCTATCAGGCAAGGGATATTGTACCAGTTGGTCCTTTATCTGGTTAGAAAGACCTCTTCGGTACTGGTGTCTCAGGGCTGGGTCATTCCACTGGGTATCATGGGCCAACCTCCGAAACTCCGTACAGTAAACCTCAACTGGCCTTCGCCCTTGCTTAAGGATCGAAATCTGAGCCTCGGCTGAGGCCGTCTTGTCAGGGTCAGGGTCATCATACAACATGCCCAGTGCCGTAAAAAAAGCATCAACACTTTTAAGCGACGGACAGTCAGGCTGCAACCCATATGCCCAGACCTGTGGGTCTCCTTGTAGCAAGGAAATCACTATGCCCACCCGCTGAATCTCCGACCCAGAAGACTGAGGCCTAAGCCGGAAGTATAGCTTGCAGCTCTCCTTGAAACAAAAGAACTGCGAGCTATCTCCAGAAAAACGATCCGGGAGATTTACTTTCGGCTCCTTAACCCCTGAAGGTGCTGCTGCTGCGGGAGCTCCGCCAGCGGCCTGGGAGTTGTGCATTTTAATGGACAAATCATTAAATTGTCGAGTCAGGACCTGCACCTGATCGACCACCTGTTGCAACGTATTTTGAGGGGTATGCTCCATATTCCCACAAAATTTCAACAGGAGTATTAGGCTGCTGAATATGTTATGCACACCAGTGCCTGCAGGAATGTACTGGTGTCAGAACTGTTATGCACTCCAGTGCCTGCAGGAATGTACTGGTGTTTGAACTGTTATGCACACCAGTGCCTGCAGGAATGTACTGGTGTCTGAACGGATAGGTATGCAAAACAAATGAACTCACAGACAGACTGGGGAATATGACAATACGTACACGGAAGGTGATAGGGTAACAAAATACACACAAAGTGAACAGAGAAGCCCAGAGGCTAAGGAACTGGGTGTCTCCCTAGTATTAGTAATGCTCAGATGGGAAAAGCAAGATGTTGTGTTTTAATACGTAGAGAACCCGAAATGCTGTTGCTAAGGGCAACAGCAAAACCCTAAAGGGTTACCAACGGGTGTGGCAGTAAACTCCTTGGTCAGAGATGGAATGATAGACACAAGGAGAGTCTCCACAATCCTAATTCTCACTTGCAGTGCACAGGTTCAGCTTACTGCCACTAAACTGACACCTGACACCTTGCACAGTGAGACAGGATTTAGGCAGGCAAGTCTTAGAATACAGCCCCAAACTTGCCAAGTTCACAGAGTAGTAAAAGAACCCCAGCAAGCTAAACGACTGACTCCAGTCTTACTGCTAGGTCTGGATTGGCAGAGTGTAGTACCAAATCCCCAGGCCTATTTGCAGTAAGCAACAACAAATACAAAGCTACACAGTACTGGCTAACTTTCAGGAACTGACTAACCAACAAAGATTCAGCAGCATCTGCTTAACCTGAGAAGAGGCCTTATAAAGCAGGTGCTGTCCACGCCCCACTCAGACCTCACAGACTGTGAGCACAAAAACCAGCACCGGATCCCCTGCCGTGCACAGAGCCTGTAACCACTGCACAGCAAAAGACCCGAACCGGAGTATCAGCTGCGCTCAGGTTACTCCGCTAGCACTTGTCTCCCGGTTGCCATGACGACGTGGCAGCACAGGGCAGGAGACCCTAACAGGACCCCTGGCACCAGTTTCAGGCTCCGTCCTGTTGTTTGTTAGACTAGGCACTAGACACAGGGGTCACAGGTGACCCCCTTGCACCAGTTTCAGGCTCCGGCCTATTATTTGTTAGACTGGGCACTAGACGTAGGGGCCACAAGGGACCCCCTGGCACCAGTTTCGGTCTCCAGACTTTTGTTTTTTAGACTGGGCACTAGACATAGGGGTCGCAGGTGACCCCCTGGCACCAGTTTCGTACTTAGGCATGTTGTTAGTTAGACTGGGCACTATACGTAGAGGTCGAAAGGGACCCGCTGGCACCAGTTTCAGGCTCCGGCCTTTTGTTTGTTAGATTGGGCACTAGAGATCAGGGTCCCATGTGACCCCCTGGCACCAATTTCCTGCTCAGGCCTGTTGTTTGTTAGACTGGGCACTATGTGTAGGGGCCTACGGTGACCCCCAGCCAATAGTTACAAACACCGGCCTGGTGTTTCTTAGACTGGGCACTTGACGTAGGGGTCGCAAGGGACCCCCTGACACCAGTTTCAGGCTCCGGCCTGTTGTTTGTTAGACTGGGCTCTAGACGCAGGGGTCGCAGGTGACCCCCTGGCACCAGTTTTGGGCCCAACCTGTTGTTTCTTAGACTGGGCACTAGACACAGGGGTCACAGGTGACCCCCTTGCACCAGTTTCAGGCTCCGGCCTATTATTTGTTAGACTGGGCACTAGACTTAGGGGCCAAAAGGGACCCCCTGGCACCAGTTTCAGGTTCCGGCCTATTATTTGTTAGACTGGGCACTAGATGTAGGGGCCACAAGGGACCCCCTGGCACCAGTTTCGGGCTCTCGCCTGTTGTTTCTTAGACTGGGCACTGGACACAGGGGTCGCAGGTGACCGGTGGTCATAATAATGCGACTCGACCGTGTATATCTAGTGTATACGACGACTACAAATCAAAGAAGACCTACAGGGTGTAACCACTGTGTCCAACGGAGAACTGTGGATGATCGTGGACAGTGTCATCTCGCAGATTGTGGTACAGTAGCCAATGGTCACTCGTGTCCGATTGCAGACCCACGGCACAATGCTCTGGGCATTGCCTGGCCTCGTAAACACCACCACTGCGCACAAGAGGACTGGAAACATGTAGCCTGGTCTGACGAGTTGAGGTTTCAAACATTTAACGCAGATGGATGAGAAAACCCCACAAGGCAATGATGGCTTCATCCCAACAAAGGAAACTCGAGGGAGACAATGGCTGTTACGTTGTGGAGTCTTTTATTATTTATTACCAGTTCGTTATAAAGCATACACATATTCCACAGAACATTACAAAGGACACTTGTCCATTCACATCAGTCCCTGCTCCTGTGGAGATTACAATCTATATAGCTATCCTCATACATCTTCATCTGTATATGTACAAACACATATATGTAACAGTTCGATTTTCATTGGGAGACATCTAACCTACCAGTATATTTTGGAATATGGGATGAAACCAGAGTACCTGGACAAAAACCATGCAGGCACAAGGATGAATATACAAAATCCACAGTTAGGCCCATGGAGGGAATCTAACCTAAGACCTCAGTCATGTGAGGGAGCAGTGCTAAATATTTTAACAACTGTGCTGTCCATTAGGACCCACATAGATCTGCAGACATCACTGCCCGAAGGACACTACTGTATGTAACCATCATTGTGGATCAGTTACACCCATACATGGCATGCAGTCACTCAGATGGGAGTGGGCACAACAATGTGCCACCGCACAGATCCCTAGCCAACATATTATGGCTGGTGGAGCGTTCCTGAGTCAGCCGCTCTCATTCCCCAGATATATACCCAATATAACACACGTGGGATACAGTACAATATGCCATCAATGGCATGGAATGATCACTGGTGAATATTAGGGAATTGTGGAGCATCCCTCAGGAGGCATGGTGTACAGAACACAGTACTACAGAGAGCTTGTGGTGTCCATGCTCCGTTGTGCTGCTGCTGTAATCTGAGTGGAAGGACCTACACGTTACTAGATGGTGTCTGTATGTATGGTGGCACAGTGGTCAGTGTTGCAGACTCGCTGTGCTGGGATGCCAGATATGATTCACAAGGCGCTAATTGTGTGCATCTGCATGTTCTCTTCATGCTTGTGTAACACCTTATATGAGTTTATCAATGTTTGGTTTACAGTCAGAAAAATATATACATTACATATGTAAACATGTGAAAGGAGGTATATACAAAGTTGGGGGATACAGATGAAAATATGTGATCCGTTTAACATTATTGTAGTATTTTTCCTATGAAATAAAGGTCACTATGTGACTGGTGCCTGACTTAATAACTTTAAGGCCCCCCTTATGAGCTGCAACTATGAAAAAGCTGTTGGAGATTGAGAGCGGGGCAGCAAACATCCTGGGTAGAAAAACAAACAAACCCAGCCCCTCCCCTCATCAAGGAGGTCAGTCAGAGAAAAGCCAGAGTGGGTGGGGCTTACCTTAGGCGGGAAGCCCTGACAGAAACAGCTGTGAGGAGAATAGTGAGGCACTGACAGGGGCTGCTGTGTGGTAAACGCAGCGCCATTTCTCACTAGTGTAAGGACAGATTTGGAGGATGAGACATTATCTGAGGAGGCTGTAGTGACATCTGGTTGACAGGGAAGCAGTGAGGTGCATCCAGCTGAGGAGAAGGTCCCGATCCACACCCTTTATCTGCCTGACTGTAGCAGCTGTTCAGTCCTAAAATCATTACCAGAGCCAGTATACAGTGACTGAGTTTGTGAGGCCGAGTCTGGAGGTGAGACTGTGAGTGTGGCTGCCCGCAGAGAGATATTCCTGAGGTGACAAGAGGATCTTAAAGGTCACCCTCACAACACAGCACACTGGCTAGGGTTTCATCAGCAGTCTCTTCTACCAACAAGACTGTTAGCCATCCCTCTGTCTATGTAGACTGTTCATTCACATATAGAGCTTTTCCCAGTGAATGAATCCTAAGTTAAATTGAACCCCCCTCATTAACTGAGATACTAAAAGGCTTCCTCTAGCACAAAGAGCCATACACAGCTTATATGCATGCTGGATAGTGTATTCTGTGAAGAAGTATTGCATTTCTCTAACGTCCTAGTGGATGCTGGGGACTCCGTAAGGACCATGGGGAATAGACGGGCTCCGCAGGAGACTGGGCACTCTTAAAGAAAGATTAGGTACTATATCTGGTGTGCACTGGCTCCTCCCTCTATGCCCCTCCTCCAGACCTCAGTTAGAATCTGTGCCCGGCCAGAGCAGAGGCACCTAGTGGGCTCTCCTGCGCCTGCTAGAAAAGAAAGTATTTGTTAGGTTTTTTATTTTCAGTGAGCTCTGCTGGCAACAGACTCACTGCTACGAGGGACTGAGGGGAGAGAAACCAATGTACCTGCTTGCAGCTAGGTTGTGCTTCTTAGGCTACTGGACACCATTAGCTCCAGAGGGATCGAACACAGGCACCTGTCCTCGGTCGTCCGTTCCCGGAGCCGCGCCGCCGTCCCCCTCGCAGAGCCAGAAGCACTGAAGTCCGGAGAAGACAGAAGACGTCGAAATCGGCGGCATGAAGACTCCGGTCATCACATAAGGTAGCGCACAGCACCGCAGCTGTGCGCCATTGCTCCCTCTGCACACCACACACTCAGGTCACTGTAGGGTGCAGGGCGCTGGGGGGGGGAGCGCCCTGGGCAGCAATATTAGTACCTTTTGGCAAAATATACACATAAATACAGTCCCAGACTGTATATGTGTAAAACCCCGCCATTTTTTCTCACAGAATAACGGGACAGAAGCCCGCCGATGAGGGGGCGGAGCTTCTTCCTCAGCACTAACCAGCGCCATTTTATCTTAACAGCTTCGCTGGAAGTCGCTCCCCAGGCTCTCCCCTGCAGTATCCAGATACAACAAGGGCAAAAGAGAGGGGGGGGGGCACATAAATTTAGGCGCAAAAAGGAACATTATTGTGTTTATATCAGCAGCTACTAGGTGAACACATCTGATAGTGTTATCCCTGGGTTATAATACTAGCGCTGTGGTGTGTGCTGGCATACTCTCTCTCTGTCTCCCCAAAAGCCTTTGTGGGGTCCTGTCCTCAGTCAGAGCATTCCCTGTGTGTGTGCGGTGTGTCGGTACGTCAGTGTCGACATGTTTGATGAGGAAGGGTACGTGGAGGCGGAGCAAGTGCATATGAATGAGATGTCGCCGCCGAGGGCTCCGACGCCTGACTGGATGGATATGTGGAAGGTGTTAAATAATAATGTAAACTCCTTGCATAAAGGGTTGGATAAAAGCTGAAGCCTTGGGACAGTCAGGGTCTCACCCAGTGCCTGATCCCACAGCTCAGAGGCCGTCAGGGTCTCATAAGCGTCCACTATCCCAGTTAATTGACACAGATGTCGACACGGAGTCTGCCTCCAGTGTCGACTATGATAATGCAAAGTTACAGCCAGATTGGCAGTAAAGTATTCAATATATGTTTATTGTAAAAAGATGATTTGCATGTCACTGACTCATCTGTCCCTGACACAAGGGTACACAGATGTAAGGGGAAGAAAGCTGAGGTAATGTTTCCTCCTCTCATGAGATAAAAGAGCGGGAATCTCCAGGCAACAGTCTGCAGCCTCACACAAAGATTTCTCAGAAAGTATCCTTTCCCCACTAGGGCCAGGATAAGATAGGAATCTTCCCCTAGGGTGTCACAAAAGGCAGCCCTGATGCTACAGCTATTCTCAGGGATCCTGCAGATAGCGTACACATGCTGGTACAGACAGGTACCTTATCAGCAGAGATAGAGACCTTAGTATGTATATAGAAGTATAGATATGTGTATGGGGATATATATATATGTATATATATATATATGTATATATTTAAGATGCTGTCTTGAGAGATATGTATAAAACATGCCATAGAGACATGAGTATACTGGGTCCTAGTGTCAAAGCTATGTCGATCTCTGCTTGTCGTGTCCTGTACAATATGCAATGGACATATGATGTCGCCTTAAGAGGCATATGTAACGCTGAGGATTGTGTGGAGAAGGGTTTGGTCTCCACGGCTATATCTGGGAAATTCTGATATTTTGCCTTATATCCCTGCACGGCCTAGGAAAGCACGACATTATTAAATGCAGCTTTTCGAATAAAGAAACAAGAAAGTCCGAGATGCGTCCTTTCTTGTCAGAACCGGGGGCAGAAAAAACAGAAGTCCTCCTCGGCCTCTACAAAAATAGACCGCATGTCGAGGCGGAGCTAGGCCCGTAGGGGGCACGCCTTTGGAAGTTTAGCCACAAGTGGGTTCGCTCACTATTATATCCCTGGGCAATAGATATTGTGTCTCAGGGATACAAGCTGGACTTTGAGAAATGCCCACTCACCGATGACCCTGCCGTCTTCCCCCCACGAGAGGGAAACAGTGTTAACTGCAATTCAAAAATTGTATCTTCAACAGGTGGTGGTCAAGGTTCACCTCCTTCAACAAGGAGGGGGTTATTATTATTATTTTTATTATTATAAATGACCATGTGGTAGGCCCGAAACCAGATGGTTCGGTCAGACCTATATTGAATTAAAATCCCTGAGCATATACCTGGAAAGGTGCAAGTTCAAGATGGAATCGCTAAGAGCGGTAGTTGTAAGCTTGAAGGGTGACTCGGGACATATAGGATGCATACCTTCAGGTCCCCATATATCCACCTCTTCAGGCGTACCTCAAAATTGCGGTACGGGGTTGCCATTGCCAATTTCAGGCGTTGTCGTTTGGTCTCTCCACGGCCTGGAGAATATTCACCAAGGTAATGGCGAAAATTATGGTGCTCCTGCAGAAGCAAGACGTCACTATTATCACGTATTTGGACGATCTCATAAAAGCGAGATCAAGAGAGCAGTTGCTGAACAGCGTATCACTTTCTCTGGAAGTGTAACGGCAACGCGGCTGAATTCTATATTTCTCCTTCATCCACTAGGGGCCACTGGAGCGTAGTTACAATGGGGAAATAGTAGGCAGTAATTGGGAGCTGGCACTTTAAAATTCTCACACTGTGGCTAGCTCCTCCCCTACTATCTCCCCTCCAAGCCAGTCTTAAGGTGCATACACACGGAGAGATTTTGACTATGAGAGATTTTGACTAACTTTTCCCTTGAACTGGCAGTAGGAGATGTTGACTAACTTTACCAGAGATTTTGTCTAACTATGCAAGAGATTTTGGCTATGGGAGATTTTGGCTATGGGAGATTTTGACTATCTCATTTAAATAAGGGGATGAGTGTCATATATAGGACGATTTTACAGGGTGGCTGGTATTTAAATAGCTAAAAGTAAAAAAAAAAAATTGCGTGGGGTCCCCCCTCCTATGTAAAACCAGCCTCGGGCTCTTTGAGCCAGTCCTGGTTGTTAAAATACAGAGGAAAAAATTAGTAGGGTTCCCCCATATTTAGACAACCAGCACCAGGCTCTGCGTCCGGTCCTGGTTTAAAAAATACGGGGGACAAAAGACATAGGGTCCCCCGTATTTCTAAAACCAGCACCGGGCTCCACTAGCCAGGGAGATAATGCCACAGCCGGGGGACACTTTTATATTGGTCCCTGCGGCCGTGCCATTACCCCCCCAACTAGACACCCCTGGCCGGGGTACACTGGAGGAGTGAGGACCCCTTAAATCAAGGGGTCCCCCCCCTCCAGCCACCCAAGGGCCAGGGGTGAAGCCCGAGGCTGTCCCCCCCATCCGTGGGCGGTGGATGGGAGGCTGATAGCCTTTCAATAGTAATATTGTTCTTTACAGGTGGCCTACAGGTCCCAGCAAGCCTGCCCCCGCATGCTCGCACTTGGAGAACCACAAGTTCCAGCATGCCCGGACATAAAGGGCCCACTGGCACCTGTAGTCCACCTGTAAAGAAAATATTGAAAAAAAAACATGACACGTTCTTTAAAAAATCCTTTATTAAACTGGGTCTTCAACTGGGAGCGGCGGCCTTTAAGCTCTTTTGCATGGCCGCCGCCTTCCCAGGACTTCCAGCATCTTCACCTGGTGGGCGGCGGCTGCTAAGCTCTTTTGCATAGCCGCCGCCCATCCAGGACTTCCACGGCGTCTTCAGTCTTCAGGAGCTCTTCTCCGCTCCTCCTCCGCCGTCGGACTGAAAGCCGCTGCCTCGCGCTGACTTATATAAGTCAGCGGGAGGGGGCGGGGCGATGACGCGGCGAGCCGTGATTGGCTCGCGGCGGCCATCTTGAATTTCAAAAATGACGCTGAGGCGCCATTTTTGAAACTGGTACCGCTCCGCTGCCAAACTCTGCAAGATAAAGGTAAATTTCCCCCGCCCGCACCGCTGCCGCAACCCGCCGCCGCCCGCACCGCCGCCGCCCACACCGCAACCCACCGCCGCCCACACCGCAACCCGCCGCCGCCCGCACCGCCGCCGCAACCCGCCGTCGCCCACACCGCCACCGCAACCCGCCGCCGCCCGCACCGCCGCCACAACCCGCCGCCGCCTGCACCACCGCCGCCTGCAACATCGCTATCGCTGGGAAAAATCGCTGGCCTCTTAAAGTATTAGTGATTTTGACTAACTTTTGCAGCGACATAGCCAAAATTGACTTGCCTGCACTGACTATTTTTCCCAGCGATAGCGACCTAGCGGGGACGCGCATCGCTATCGCTGCCTGTATACACACGGAGCGATCTGCACTAACTTTCTGAGCGATTTTGACTATATAGTCAAAATCGCTCAGTTATATCGCTCCGTGTGTATGCACCTTTAGTCTTAGTTTAGTGCCCGAGGTAGCTGGTTCACTTGGGTTTAGCTGAAGAATTTTTTCTTTTTTCTTTATTATTTTATTTTTCTTTCACACACTCACAGACTGGCAGCTCTGCCACTGCCAGTCTGCACCGCGGGAGCTGCCGGCGGGGTCCCATCGCAGCTGCGTGCGGCTCGGGATGGGCCCCGGCTGAGGGAGACACTGAGCTCTCCTGAGTTGGCCGGACACCGCTGCGTGCGGCGCGTGTCGGGGCCACTCCATCCAGCAGAAGATTCCGGCAGCATGGCAGCGGTGAGTATCAAAAATGGCCGGACACCGCTGCGTGCGGCGCGTGTCGGGGCCGCTGGGTCGAAACGCCTGACGGAAGGAAGCGGTGAGTACAATCTCCCCCCCTCCCCCTCCAGACTGATGTATGTTTTTACATTTTTCAGTTTCAGTGTTTTAATACATGGATGGACAGGCTCCCCTATACTCTCCAGTCAGACAGGCTGGAGTGCATAAAAGGCTTACTAATTTGAAATTGGCGCCATTATGTGGGGGGCGGAGCTTCAGCCCGCTCTGTAAGCGGGCTCAGCGCTCTTCACTCCCCGGCTGCAGCATACAGGCAGCCGGGTGATACATTTACATATATCATATATCTGTGTAATAATTAGCATAGCTCTCATGGCAGAGTGGTAACACCTATGGTTACGATGCCCACGAGCTAGGGTTCGATTCCAGCAAAGGACACACTCTCCCCGGCCGCAGCATACACACTTACAGGCAGCCGGATGATAGTGCGGTTTTAATTTGAAAGTGACAGGAGCAGGGGGGCGGAGCTAACTCTCGCTCCGTTCGGCGGGCTCAGGCTTTCCGCTCCCCGGCCGCACATCGCTCCCCGGCCGCAGCATACAGGCGGCCGGGGGATGCATGGGCGCTTTCCGTTTACTATACAGCGGATTTGAATTTGGCGCCGAAGCGGAGGGGGCGGAGCTAACTCCCGCTCTGTACGGCGGGCTTTCTCTGCTCCCCAGCCGCTGCAGCATGACGAGACGCCGCTCCACAGTCCCCCGCTCCCCGGGCCACTGAAAGCTCCTTTCCTCTCCTGGGCCACTGAAAGCTCCTTTCCTCTCCTGGCTGTGCAGGGAGGATTCTTTACATGTATAAGGTATGAGGGGGGTGAAGCTTATTCCCCCCGGTGGAGGCTCTCAGCTCTCATGGTCTCTAGGCAACACACCTGACTCTGGAGTTTGTAGCTTTTCTGTGCAGTGTGCTGCAGAAATATTGTTACATCTTGCTTTGGCTACATTCCTCCTGCAGGGGAGTCCTCTGCCCCATTTCAGACATTTAGATCAGGGAATCTGCTCTATTACAGGAGCTGGGACTCAGCTCATTGATAATTAAAAATCTACTGTGCAGTATTTCTTTACCCTACAAATACACAGTATTTATCTACCCTATTAGGTGCACAGTATTTTTCTACCCTATTAGGTGCACAGTAATTATCTACCCTATTAGGTGCACAGTATTTATCTGCCCTATTAGGTGCATGGGTTCACTGTGGTGTGTGTATATAGATATATATAGATATGTTTGTATATATATATATATTTAAGTGTGTGTGGGTATGTATATAGATATATCCATACAATACCATATATAGGGGATAAAACAAACACTTCCGCAATGTTTTCTAGAAACAGAATACCCCACCTTGCCACATAACATTTTCACCCATCTTTTCTCACAGGCTAGTCACCATTTTGAAAAGCCAGCGGAACCTCCGAGAAACATCTGGTGCACCTAAATTAGCGGTACACTACGTACAGGGCGGGGTGTTGCCTTCCCTTTATTATTCCTTGGTGTCACTAGTGATAGGGTATGTTAAACTATTCAGGTCTGATTATAAACTCTCTTCAGTCATCAGTCAGAATGCTGTTCCCCTTAGCAACCGGTTGGAGATCAGTGAATGGAAAGGTGACACAGGATCATTGTGTAACCTAAGCAGTTCATAGTTGATCTGTCTTAGGGGCCATCATGGCTTTATTTTATAGCAAAACAACAAAGGATTCATGTGTGCCAATACATTTAGCCAATCAAAATACACCATGTATGTCTTGAAAACTGAAACACGTCATTTGTCAAATAAGATTACAATTTGCAATTAAAATATATTTATTGCTTTGCGATTATCAGCTTTCCCGGAACATCCTTTCTGGAGGTCAGGACAGGTCAAAATCCTCCCCGATGTTCAGAACTTTTGGCGATATGCTTGACTGGCCTTGGATACATCTGGCGTTATAACAATGAACAATTCATGCTTTGAAATACAATGTTGCTTATAATATATCTGTGAAGCTTTTAAGGAAACACGAACCTAAAGAAGTGAGGAGCGGTAAATATCTTAGTTAATGTGAAAAAGCTTGAATCAATATATATTTGCCATTCAAAAGGAAGCTCCTACACCATCATTTCCCCTCTTTTTGATTCCACTTTTTCTCCCTATTCTACCTATACTATCTAGGCCTGAACTATTTTCTTTCAGTAAACCAGTCCCCTGGATTTATAGTCCAAACCTTGGGGATTACCCCTAACAACAATCAAAGGATAAGCAACTTCATTCTTCTGGCTGGAGAGTCACTGTCAACTTCTTCAAGTGGGATGCACGTAATCAAGTATCACGACCTTTCACCTTAATTTAAGGTAGACATGGTTAGCAGCACTTGATATGGACCATCATATCTTGGTTTAAAGGTCTTTCTCACATGTCTCTTTAAATAGACCCAATCTCCTGGATTTAGCTTATGCGTAGCTGATCCTTCTGGGTCTGGAATGGAAGAAAACACTCGGCAATGGAGGTTAGTCAATGTTTTACAGACCTCCTGTACATAACCTGTAAAAATCATCATGATTATGTTGTAATTGTTGTGGATAATAACCTGTTCTTAGAGCTGACCCAAACAATATTTCATATGGAGTCAGTTTACTAGGTTTCATGGGTGTGGTCCTAATATTAAACAAGACTATAGGTAGGCATTCTGGCCAAGTTCTTTTGGTTTCTGTCATTTTCTGTAGTTTTAGCTTAAGGTCAAAGTTCAGATGTCCCCCCTCCCACTCGCCTGGGGCTGGTAAGGCACATGGAAGGCCTGCTGTACCCCCAAATCTTTCATTATATGCTGCATGACTTCTCCTGTGAAATGTGTACCTCTATCTGATTCTATAACCTCAGGTATCCCAAATCTACATACTACTTCTGCTATCAGTTTCTTTGCAGTGGTTTTTGCTGTGGCTTTGCTTACTGGCCAGGCTTTGGCCCAGTGACTAAACATGTCCGTTGCTACTAGTACATATTCATATGGACTGCTTCGTGGCCACTGTATATAGTCAATTTGTAGTCTTTCAAATGGGTAAGAGGCTTTGGGTATAGTTCCTAGAGGTGTCTTGGTTCTTTTTCCTGGATTGCTGATTCCACAGATCCAGCATCCTGCTACAAAGTTTGTTGCAGCTTTATTGAAGCCTGGAGCTATCCAATGCTCTTGTACTCTATTCACCGTGGCTTCCTTTGAATGGTGTCTTGTCCATGAGCTACTTGTAACATAGGTGGAAATAGAGCTGCTGGTAGACAGTACTTCAATTCTCTTGACTTCCAAAGTCCATGTTCATCTTCTTCTGCCCCCAATCGTCTCCATTTCTCCTTTTCTCCTTGTGATGCTTGTTGTTGAATTTTGATCAGCTCCTGTTCACTAGGCATTTGCTTCACATCTTGAGCCACTAAGACTTGCTCAAGTTCTTTTGATTGTAAGGCAATTCTCTTGGCTTCTGCATCTGCAAATGCATTTCTTTTAGCTTCCATGGTTTGGCTCTTAGTATGTGCTTGTACCTTGATTATTCCAATTCTTTTAGGTAGTTCCAATGCTCTGAAGAGTTCCATAATCAAACTGGCCTGTTTGATGGGTTTTCCATTTGCACTTTTGAAGTCCCTACTTTTCCATATAACAGCGTAATCCTGGGACTAGATGTTAGCTGTCATGTTTTCAGCATGTATGCAGGCTTTGGTCATTGCTATGAGTTCTGCTTCTTGTGCTGACATACTTGGTAGCAATGCTCCAGAGTCTATGACTTCAGTTTCAGTTGTTACTGCATATCCTGTCCTTGGGGATCCATTAGAAAAGCTCTGATTTCATTTAATGTTCTTGGGGTTTTTTCTTGAGTTATTGCTTTTGTTCTTTTATCAGTAAGATGCCTTGTTCCTTGAGATATGCAGTGTCCTAAGAAGACAACTTTTTTCTGTACTAGCTGAAGCTTGTCTTTTGACACTCTGCAATCTTCTTCTGCCAAAAAGATGAGTAGTGATACTGTTTCCTTTTTGCACTTCTCTTCTGTCTGTGCAGCAATAAGCAGATCATCGACATATTGAACTAACTGGGTGTCTGTAAAGTGTGGTCTCCATTTCTGCAGGATTAATGCCATTGCCTCTGAGAAATCTGATGGACTAGTGGCTCCCCCTTGGGGTAATTGTGTCCAACCATATTGTTTACCTTCATGAGTGAATATTAGAAACTTCTGGCTTTCCCATTCATCAGTAGATAATCTGATTTTCCCTCCTTTTGAATCTTGAGATTCAACACCTTTATTGATTAATGTTGGAAAAGGGTTGCTGCGTTGAGGGTAATACATCTTCTGATGGTTACTTGTCGCACTTTGGCAGTGCTACTTCATACATGGTCAGCCTTGCCACTGACAGGTGTTTGGTTCTTGCTTGTTGAAGCTTCTCTGTACCTGCATGTGGACCCTGGATGATAAGTTCATGATTCAGCACTATGCCTGTGCTCTTGTCCTCTTCTAGGACTTCTGATTCATCACTGTGTCTGTGCTCTTATACTCTTCTAGGGCTGTTGCTGCTATCACTGCTCTGATGCCGGTAGGTGCTCTTTGATTACCGCTGTCAAGCTTGCTTAAGTTGTAGGCCACTGGTCTTCACCTCAGTCCATGATTTTGCATAAGGACTTCTATGTATGGCCTCCTTCTTTAATAGTCAGGTAGTTCTAGGGCTTGAGATGAGGCAACTGCTGTTTCCAACTGTTCAATAGCCTAATTCATCTATTGCTGTATGTAGGATGCGGACCCTCCTCCCTTTCAGTGTTGTCATACAATGCTTGCATGTAGACTGGTGCTAGAGGTATCCGTGTTCTGTAGTGTCCTACTAGGCCCATGAATGATCATCTGACTTGCTTGACACTAGTTGGCATCTTAGCTTGCAGTCTGAATCTTTTCCTTTTCACTTTTGTTAGATGTCTGGTACCTTGAGTGTCCTAGGAAGATTAACTCTTGCTTGACTAGCTGCAATTTCTCCTTCTGAGGCTCTGCAGTCTTGGTCTTCCAGAAACTTCACTAAGGACACTGCCCCTTCTTAGTGCTTTTTTTTAGTAGTGGTGGTGGCAATCAGCAGTTCATTCACATCCTGTATTTAGCTGTGTGTTTTGTGGATAAATCACTTGGTGATATAGCCCCTCCACAAAGCTATCCTGGTCCAGTAGTATTGCTTCCTTTCTTCTACAACTGGTACTGCTGGAATGAGTCAATACTGAACTTTTGTTTTAACTTGCTTCTAAATGGCTTTTTGTTCTTTCCTTTGATAAGTTGCTGGAAAGTTAAACTTCTGCTGGTGTGTACTGTATTCTCCTTGGATAAGCTTTAGTACATTGTGCTTCAGCAAAGTCACTGGACATGTACTCCGAGGTCAAGAATTGGGCTGGTATTGGTGACCGTATTTCTTTCATCTCCTGTCCCTTTAAGAATTTCTGATATCACCAGTTCTTGTGGTATCTCCCTCTGCTGTCTTCTGCGTGTGCCGGCTCCAGCATTCATTAGGCACAAACGTATTTCTCCAGTGGGCAAGGTGACTGTAATCATACCTTCTGCTGTTTCTTCTGGAGACATTATGTTCACTGGGGAGTACCTGAAGAAGCTTGTACTTCATATTGGCAGAAGAAGCATCATTCATTTGTTTTCTGGAACTTTTTCTGTCTTGTTCCTTATTATTTGCTTTAAACCCCGGAGCTTCTGTTGCTTTAAATCATGGCATTATCTCTGTAATCTTGCCAGGTAGTACTGACCACTTGTCAGATGTCTTTCTTTGTCCTTCTTAAAGCAGACTTCCTTTAGTCTCCAAACTTTCATGCAACCTTCATATTGTTTCTCAACTTTTCTTTTTCCAATCACCTCTCTTTATGATTCATTCATTATTCTTCATACTTTGTCCTTTCTTCACTTGCATATTCTTTCTCACTGCTGCTGGCATGTCATTTTCTTAGTCCAAGTCCACCCAGGCTGGTGTTTAACATAATGATGTTTATGCTGGGAGTTGTTGTTCCTCTTTGTCTTACTTTTCCTGTGAGATATAGTCTTGTATAGCAGCTTGTATTTCAGGTTACATCTTTGCTTTCTTGCAGGGGTAGGGCTTAACCTCCCAATCCAGTCGGTGCAATGGCTTGATCTGTAAGTAAACGTAGAGGAATCTGGTTGTGCATAAAAACAGCTCTTGGAACCCTTGGGTCTCCTGTAGGTAAAGTCACTTTTATCGAACTGCCAGTGGTGACTGAGTACACTGTTGCCGACACAGGAGTTGCACACTTTCATATTCTATCATCTTGTGTGTCGTATAGTGACTTTATCATAGTAAGTTCTGATGGACTCAGTCTTTTCCTGTTTCAAATCTGGGGCTGCTGGTGCCCTGAGTGTCTGTGCATGACACCATCTCTTAAGTCTTGTCATGTACATCTTTCCACTTTCAAACGTTGTTCTATTTCTCTAACGTCCTAGTGGATGCTGGGGACTCCGTCAGGACCATGGGGATTAGCGGCTCCGCAGGAGACAGGGCACAAAAATAAAGCTTTAGGATCAGGTGGTGTGCACTGGCTCCTCCCCCTATGACCCTCCTCCAAGCCCCAGTTAGGTTTTTGTGCCCGTCCGAGCAGGGTGCAATCTAGGTGGCTATCCTAAAGAGCTGCTTAGAAAAAGTTTTTAGGTGTTTTATTTTCAGTGAGTCCTGCTGGCAACAGGCTCACTGCATCGAGGGACTTAGGGGAGAGAAGTGAACTCACCTGCGTGCAGGATGGATTGGCTTCTTAGGCTACTGGACACCATTAGCTCCAGAGGGAGTCGGAACACAGGTCTCACCCTGGGGTTCGTCCCGGAGCCGCGCCGCCGACCCCCCTTGCAGATGCCGAAGATGGAAGAGGTCCAGAAGCAGGCGGCAGAAGACTTTTCAGTCTTCCTGAGGTAGCGCACAGCACTGCAGCTGTGCGCCATTGTTGTCAGCACACTTCACACAGCGGTCACGGAGGGTGCAGGGCGCTGGGGGGGCGCCCTGGGCAGCAATGTATAATACCTTTTTTATGGCTAAAAATACATCACATATAGCCCCTGGGGGCTATATGGATGTATTTAACCCCTGCCAGGTCTCAGAAAAACGGGAGAAGAAGCCCGCCGAAAAGGGGGCGGGGCCTATTCTCCTCAGCACACAGCGCCATTTTCCCTCACAGAAATGCTGGTGGGAAGGCTCCCAGGCTCTCCCCTGCACTGCACTACAGAAACAGGGTTAAAACAGAGAGGGGGGGCACTGATTTGGCGATATGACTACATATATTAAAATGCTATAAGGGAAAAGCACTTATATAAAGGTTGTCCCTGTATAATTATAGCGTTTTTGGTGTGTGCTGGCAAACTCTCCCTCTGTCTCCCCATAGGGCTAGTGGGTCCTGTCCTCTATCAGAGCATTCCCTGTGTGTGTGCTGTGTGTCGGTACGTGTGTGTCGACATGTATGAGGACGATGTTGGGAGGCGGAGCAAATTGCCTGTAATGGTGATGTCACTCTCTAGGGAGTCGACACCGGAATAGATGGCTTATTTAAGGAATTACGTGATAATGTCAACACGCTGCAAGTCGGTTGACGACATGAGACGGCCGGCAAACATATTAGTATCTGTCCAGGCGTCTAAAACACCGTCAGGGACGTTATAATGCCCATTTTATCTCAGTCGGTCGACACAGACACAGACACGGACACTGACTCCAGTGTCGACGGTGAAGAAACAAACGTATTTTCCTTTAGGGCCACACGTTACTTGTTAAGGGCAATGAAGGAGGTGTTACATATTTCTGATACTACAAGTACCACAAAAAAGGGTATTATGTGGGGTGTGGAAAAACTACCTATAGTTTTTCCTGAATCAGATAAATTAAATGAAGTGTGTGATGAGGCGCGGGGTTCCCCCGATAGAAAATTATTGGCGGTATACCCTTTCCCGCCAGAAGTTAGGGCGCGTTGGGAAACACCCCTTAGGGTGGATAAGGCGCTCACACGCTTATCAAAACAAGTGGCGGTACCGTCTCCAGATACGGCCGCCCTCAAGGAGCCAGCTGATAGGAGGCTGGAAAATATCCTAAAAAGTATATACACACATACTGGTGTTATACTGCGACCAGCGATCGCCTCAGCCTGGATGTGCAGCGCGGGGGTGGCTTGGTCGGATTCCCTGACTGAAAATATTGATACCCTTGACAGGGACAGTATTTTATTTACTATAGAGCATTTAAAGAATGCATTTCTATATATGCGAGATGCACAGAGGGATATTTGCACTCTGGCATCAAGAGTAAGTGCGATGTCCATATCTGCCAAAAGATGTTTATGGACACGACAGTGGTCAGGTGATGCAGATTCCAAACGGCACAAAGATGTATTGCCGTATAAAGGGGAGGAGTTATTTGGGGTCGGTCCATCGGACCTGGTGGCCACGGCAACTGCTGGGAAATCCATCGTTTTTACCCTAAGTCACATCTATGCAGAAAAAGACACCGTCTTTTCAGCCTCAGTCCTTTCGTCCCCATAAGCATATCTGCCCAGGGATAGAGGAAAGGGAAGAAGACTGCAGCAGGCAGCCCATTCCCAGGAACAGAAGCCTTCCACCGCTTCTGCCAAGTTCTCAGCATGACGCTGGAGCTGTACAGGACCCCTGGATCCTACAAGTAGTATCCCAGGGGTACAGATTGGAAAGTCGAGACGTTTCCCCTCGCAGGTTCCTGAAGTCCGCTTTACCAACGTCTCCCTCCGACAGGGAGGCAGCATTGGAAACAATTCACAAGCTGTATTCCCAGCAGGTGATAATCAAAGTACCCCTCCTACAACAAGGAAAGGGGTATTATTCCACACTATATTGTGGTACTGAAACCAGAAGGCTCGGTGAGACCTATTCTAAATCTGAAATATTTGAACACTTACAAAGGTTCAAATCAAGATGGAGTCACTCAGAGCAGTGTTAGCGAACCAGGAAGAAGGGGACTATATGGTGTCCCGGGACATCAGGGATGCTTACCTCCATGTCCCAATTTGCCCTTCTCACCAAGGGTATCTCAGGTTCGTGGTACAGAACTGTTACTATCAGTTTCAGACGCTGCCGTTTGGATTGTCCACGGCACTCCGGGTCTTTACCAAGGTAATGCCCGAAATGATGATTCTTCTTCGAAGAAAATGGACGACCTCCTGATAAGAGCAAGGTCCAGAGAACAGTTGGAGGTCGGAGTAGTACTATCTCAAGTAGTTCTACGACAGCACGGGTGGATTCTAAATATTCCAAAACCGCAGTTGTTTCCGACGACACGTCTGCTGTTCCTAGGGATGATTCTGGACACAGTCCAGAAAAAGGTGTTTCTCCCGGAGGAGAAAGCCAGGGAGTTATCCGAGCTAGTCAGGAACCTCCTAAAACCAGGAAAAGTGTCAGTGCATCATTGCACAAGAGTCCTAAAAAAAAATGGTGGCTTATTACGAAGCGATTCCATTCGGCAGATTCCACGCAAGAACTTTTCAGTGGGTTCTGCTGGACACATGGTCCGGATCGCATCTTCAGATGCATCAGCGGATAACCCTATCTCCAAGGACAAGGGTGTCTCTCCTGTGGTGGTTACAGAGTGCTCATCTTCTAGAGGGCCGCAGATTCGGCATTCAGGATTGGATGCTGGTGACCACGGAGGCCAGCCTGAGAGGCTGGGGAGCAGTCACACAGGGAAAAAATTCCCAGGGAGTGTGATCAAGTCTGGAGACTTTTCTCCACATAAATATACTGGAGCTAAGGGCAATTTATAATGCTCTAAGTTTAGCAAGACCTCTGCTTCAAGGTCAGCCGGTATTGATCCAGTGGGACAACATCACGGCAGTCGCCCACGTAAACAGACAGGGCGGCACAAGAAGCAGGACAAAAACTGCAAGGATTTTTCGCTGGGCGGAAAATCATGTGATAGCACTGTCAGCAGTGTTCATTCCGGGAGTGGACAACTGGGAAGCAGACTTCCTCAGCAGGCACGACCTCCACCCGAGAGAGTGGGGACTTCATCGGGAAGTTTTCCACATGATTGTGAACCGTTGGGAAAGACCAAAGGTGTACATGATGGCGTCCCACCTGAACAAAAAACTGGACAGGTATTGCGCCAGGTCGAGAGACTTTCAGGCAATAGCTGTGGACGTTCTGGTAACACCGTGGGCGTACCAGTCGGTGTATGTGTTTCCTCCTCTGCTTCTCATACCCAAGGTATTGAGAATTATAAGACGTAGAGGAGTAAGAACTATACTCGTGGCTCCGGATTGGCCAAGAAGGACTTGGTACCCGGAACTTCAAGAGATGCTCACAGAGGACTCATGACCTCTGCCGCTAAGAAGGGACTTGCTTCAGCACGTACCATGTCTGTTCCAAGACTTACCGCGGCTGCGTTTGACGGCATGGCGGTTGAACGCCGGATCCTAAGGGAAAAAGGCATTCCGGAAGAGGTCATTCCTACCCTGGTCAAAGCCAGGAAAGACGTGACCGCACAACATTATCACCACATGTGGCGAAAATATGTTGCGTGGTGTGAGGCCAGGAAGGCTCCACGAAGAAATTTCAACTCGGTCGATTCCTGCATTTCCTGCAAACAGGAGTGTCTATGGGCCTCAGATTGGGGTCCATTAAGGTTCAAATTTCGGCCCTGTCGATTTTCTTCCAGAAAGAATTGGCTTCAGTTCCTGAAGTCCAGAAGTTTGTCAAGGGAGTGCTGCATATGCAACCCCCTTTTGTGCCTCCAGTGGCACTGTAGGATCTCAACGTAGTTCTGGGATTCCTCAAATCACATTGGTTTAAACCGCTCAAATCTGTGGATTTGAAATATCTCACATGGAAAGTGACCATGATGTTGGCCATGGCCTCGGCCAGGCGTGTGTCAGAATTGGCGGCTTTGTCTCACAAAAGCCCATATCTGATTGTCCATTCGGACAGGGCAGAGCTGCGGACTCGTCCCCAGTTTCTCCCTAAGGTGGTGTCAGCGTTTCACCTGAACCAGCTTATTGTGGTACCTGCGGCTACTAGGGACTTGGAGGACTCCAAGTTTGCTAGATGTTGTCAGGGCCCTGAAAATATCGGTTTCCAGGACGGCTGGAGTCAGAAAATCTGACTCGCTGTTTATACTGTATGCACCCAACAAGCTGGGTGCTCCTGCTTCTAAGCAGACGATTGCTCGTTGGATCTGTAGCACAATTCAACTTGCACATTCTGTGGCAGGCCTCCCACAGCCTAAATCTGTCAAGGCCCATTCCACAAGGAAGGTGGGCTCATCCTGGGCGGCTGCCCGAGGGGTCTCGGCATTACAACTCTGCCGAGCAGCTACGTGGTCGGGGGAGAACACGTTTGTAAAATTCTACAAATTTGATACCCTGGCTAAAGAGGACCTGGAGTTCTCTCATTCGGTGCTGCAGAGTCATCCGCACTCTCCCGCCCGTTTGGGAGCTTTGGTATAATCCCCATGGTCCTGACGGAGTCCCCAGCATCCACTAGGACGTTAGAGAAAATAAGATTTTACTTACCGATAAATCTATTTCTCGTAGTCCGTAGTGGATGCTGGGCGCCCATCCCAAGTGCGGATTGTCTGCAATACTTGTACATAGTTATTGTTACAAAAAAATCGGGTTGTTATTGTTGTGAGCCGTCTGTTCAGAGGCTCCTACGTTGTCATACTGTTAACTGGGTTCAGATCACAAGTTGTACGGTGTGATTGGTGTGGCTGGTATGAGTCTTACCCGGGATTCAAAATCCTTCCTTATTGTGTACGCTCGTCCGGGCACAGTATCCTAACTGAGGCTTGGAGGAGGGTCATAGGGGGAGGAGCCAGTGCACACCACCTGATCCTAAAGCTTTATTTTTGTGCCCTGTCTCCTGCGGAGCCGCTAATCCCCATGGTCCTGACGGAGTCCCCAGCATCCACTACGGACTACGAGAAATAGATTTATCGGTAAGTAAAATCTTATTTTTTCTCTGTCGGAACGTCCGTTATGGCTGGGCAATCATCTACTGCATCTGCTTTTAACATGGTGCTTACTGTTTGGGCAGTTGCTGGTCCTAGTATAGCCTCACACAACTGGTGGTAGTCGACCCATGCCGGTGTCCATATGGTTTGAATTCTTTCCATATAGGCATAAACTGCTATTGGGTTTTATCTAGGATCTGGGGACTCTGCAACTATATTTGCGAGGTCATTGCCATACCATGGTTTGTGGTGTTGGCTCTGTACGATGTATGGTTCGTTCGTCCTGGCTGCATTATCTGGGTTGCGTATTCCCTGTACTTGTGCTGGATACAGAGAAACAGGCAATGATGACCGTCTTTCAGTATTTCTAGTCGCATAGATATCTTGGCATGGTGGTTCATGGTGTGAAATCCAGTTTCCACAATTTGGGCAATGTTCATATCCTTCTGGAACGCAAAACTGACATACCGGACACAATCTTTCTGGAAAATATGTCAGTTTATTCTGTACATTATGCACCTGGGCATGAAAAGCTGTAGAGGCTGTGTCTTGACCCCTTGCTTCTCCTCTTCACCTGATTTGCACCCTTTCGCCTATAGTTCCTGATTGTGGACAATTGTTTACTGGACTCAGCTTGATTGCAGGTGTCTACCACTCGTTTAAACATGAGGGAAGCATTAGGTAGAAAATTTCTTTGCTTTAACCTTGTTGGGGTTTCTTGTGATGAAGTATCAGGACACTGGGGCATACTCTGTACACATAGCTCAGGTAAATCATTCGGATTTTCAACCACAAATCCTTCTAAGATAGGGCTGATTATTCGTCACTCTTTTCCTTGCTCGTATCTTTTTAATTTCACTGTTAGTGAGCTTGTAGGTAATTGCATTCTGTTCATACTAGGGGTACCTTGGTGTGCATGCATGTCTGGGTATAGGGGTGGGGTATAGTGTGCAGGTGCTGTTGCTGCAATTACAGGCAGTGAGTTTAACGCTGGTTGTGGTGCTATTGAATACTCTGGTACAATGGGGAAATCATTTTCCTCATCTCTTCTTCTATTCTCTGCTCCTAATTCTTTTGCTACAGTGATCCAGATGGATGCTTGATCTCTACTATTATGCTTAATTATCCAACTTTTGTTACAGGAGGCAAATTTTTAGGTCAAGTGTCCCCTCTGACGGGAAGCCTGCTCTTTTGAAATTCCTTTCAGAGATTTATTACCCTCCCTGTTATTAACAATATCCACGGGTTTGTCGGGCCCTGACATCTTTACAGACCGCGCTCCCATGCCTGGGTGAACGTGCGCGGAACCCCTCCTGATGTGGTATTTTAGTAACTCCTTTTGAGGGACTTAAAATCTCCTTTTAAAGCTTTTTCTTCCCTCCTTGTTATTAACAATATCCACGGGTTTGAACCCATCCTGATGTGGTATTTTAGTAACTCCTTATGAGGGAATTAAAATCTCCTTTAAAAGCTTTTTCTTCCCTCCTTGTTATTAACAATATCCACGGGTTTGAACCCATCCTGATGTGGTATTTTAGTAACTCCTTATGAGGGAATTAAAATCTCCTTTTAAAGAATCTCTACCTAAAGAGCTTCTCCAATCCGTCTGTGGACAAATGACTGGGGTTGTAGTGTTGCCCCTTCCTCCCTGTGTTGGTGGAGAATTTGTTAGTACTGCTCCCCAAGTGAGACCTGCATAATAGATTATTTCTTCTGGATCACTGAGATGCGTCCCTAATATTATTGTTAAGTTACTCCAAGGGTCTATCCCCCTGCCTATATAGACTCCTGCTTGTATTAGTATCCCTGTTGTAGTTTAATGCTTGTTTCTCTTCAGAAAGTAACAGCTAACTCCGGGGACTGCTTGGATGTGAGAAATACCTATCAGTGTGTGTAGGAGAATCTAGTTTCATTATTCAGCAGACAACCCGACTCCCCCCCACCTTTTCAAAAGCATATTGACAGAGTACATATAACAGTGCAAGGATACAAAAACAAAGATGACAGTAAATCCTATATCTGTTATCTGCGTGCACGGCAGCTGTTTGAGGCTGCACGGCACATGGATCTTAGACCTGGGATTATGTGGTTCCTAGGCCAATAGGTTATGATGTTAAATCAATCATTCTCAATGTAATGTTCCAACAATTCTCTTTTTAAAATGACAACCTTTTGTACAATAAAATTCATCATCATTTTCCACATAACCAAATGAGACTTCAGTGCTTGTAATTGCCAGCAATCTTGGTGCTACAGACCCTTTGTATTTTCTTAACACAACAACACAGGTACAAGATTTGCATACACCTCTTTGGTTATTTATCAATTCAAACTGGTTATCAGCATTAGAACATATCTTGGCCATGCGCCACCTTTATAAAACGGCTCTATTTTCTTAATAAACATGCATTAGTACTTGCACAATTTAAAAGTTTTCTGCATACTTGATTAATTCCCCCTGTGCACTTGTGACAAATTATCTGAAATTATTTACCCACAATTCAACAATATAACATAATTCAACAATATAACATACATGTATGGTACCTTAAAAAAATTTCTTCTGACTGACGCTGGGCTCTTTAAAATATTCTCTGACCTTCCCAACTGGACTTCCCCTTGATTTACACAAGAAGCGCTGATTTCAAGTGAGCAGGTAGAAATCTACACAATAAATCTCACTTACCGGTTTTTTTGTTATCAGCGGTTCCTGAAAGATCAGAGGATTTATTGCCAGTGGAGGAGATGCTGGAATATCCCGGACGAGATCCCAAAATGATAGGGTATGTTAAACTATTCAGGTCTGATTATAAACTCTCTTCAGTCATCAGTCAGAATGCTGTTCCCCTTAGCAACCGGTTGGAGATCAGTGAATGGAAAGGTGACACAGGATCATTGTGTAACCTAAGCAGTTCATAGTTGATCTGTCTTAGGGGCCATCATGGCTTTATTTTATAGCAAAAGAACAAAGGATTCATGTGTGCCAATACATTTAGCCAATCAAAATACACCATGTATGTCTTGAAAACTGAAACACGTCATTTGTCAAATAAGATTACAATTTGCAATTAAAATATATTTATTGCTTTGCGATTATCAGCTTTCCCGGAACATCCTTTCTGGAGGTCAGGACAGGTCAAAATCCTCCCCGATGTTCAGAACTTTTGGCGATATGCTTGACTGGCCTTGGATACATCTGGCGTTATAACAATGAACAATTCATGCTTTGAAATACAATGTTGCTTATAATATATCTGTGAAGCTTTTAAGGAAACACGAACCTAAAGAAGTGAGGAGCAGTAAATATCTTAGTTAATGTGAAAAAGCTTGAATCATTATATATTTGCCATTCAAAAGGAAGCTCCTACACCATCACTAGTTACTAATGCTATTTGTAATTGGGGAATGTGTGTAAGGCATCAGACAAATAGCGCTGCGGCTCAGTACGCTAGTAGCGGGTATCTGAACAGGGGTTTGAATCCAAACAAAACTTTGAGAGCTCCTATAGCCTAGGGCTAAGACTCCTGTCCCACAGCGCAGCGCTACTGGTTCAGGTCTCCGCTGCTCCAGAAAGTTTATTTGAATCGTGTCGGTCACTACACATTATAGCGCAGACCTTACATAGGGCTGTGTTTATTTAACCCACCTTTTCTCCTTTCGTTTGTCTCACCTGGGATAGTCAAAGAATTCCCTCTTAGGTGTGAAGTATGCGGTGGAGCCATCTGCAGAGACCTCCACGCACCTGCAGGACACTCCTGTTTGAACAGCTCAGATTATACAGGTAATGTCACTGGTAACCAGAGACCTTGTACGTCATTTCACCTCTCCAGGTTTCTAAAGGAACCTTGCTAACCTTCCATGTTACAATACTGATGATGTCTGTTTTCTGTGGAGTCTGAACCAGTGTCTCAGAATATCCAGGTGCATTATACAGCAGTTTGTCTGAGACTGCAGGTAAAGGAGGCGGACACGTCAAGTCCATCAGGGTTCGACGCCGATGACGAAATGACAGCGACTGGTCCAGTTTCGGATGAGCTGGGCAGGCTCCGGTAGACGGCCGGCAGACACCCGAATACACAATTTCAGGTATCAAACAATGTTTGTTTTCCTATCCTTTCCCCGCAGACGGCAGGAAATGGTATCAGTACCTCTCCAGGGTATACCCCTCGATGTATCGCCGGTCCAACAAGCTGCCGTTTTCCTGAGGCAACCTTGCTCAGGGATCCATCGAAGACATATACGGCAGCAGGTTTCTACCTTGTCCGGAGCAGGTAGGTTGTGGAACAATTGTCCTCTAGGTTACAGGATGATTCGCATCCGGATCTATTGATACTTTGGTACGGGTCAGAATCACGATTCTGCTTTATGTTCTTTGGAGGTCTCCACGTCTGCAGTCTCGGAACCTGCATTTTCGCTTTGGGCTGTCTTAACCCGACGACCTCTGGGGCTGCGACAGTGACAGGTGAACATGAAATCCTATGGGGCAGATGGTTCAGGGGAAGGAACTTTCTGCAGGATTTCTTGAACCATTGGAGGTAAGTCTACTTTGCTTTCTCCTACTTCTGCCCCAGCTCCAAGACAGACCTTTACCGGTCTTTCCTTTAGATTTTTACCGTGCCCTTTCAGGCTTCCGATTCCACACTGGCGATATCTCTGTCGCCAGGGGATCTCAGAAAAAAAAAAAAAAAAAAAAAAAAGCTGTAGCAGAGGTTCAGCATCCTCGGTCCAGTCTGATTTTACATCATCCTATACACACACTAAAGGTCAGACTTTCCTACCACCTGGAGGGTCCCAGGGTAGGCGCAGGTCGGTGGAAGAAGGCTTGGGCGGTTACAGACTAGATTTGGGAGTACAACCGTCTCGGGAGTCCCTCGGCAGGGGTCGGCCGATTTACGATGTCAAGAGAGTCATAATGCAGGCGGCGCTCCATATGCTTCTAACCGCAAAGGGTGTTGATCCCTGTTTTTTACATATCATTTGAATCGGGACAGTTCTCAGGCCTTTGTTTTCTTTTCACGTTCTGAAGCCAGTTGGCTCGGCCAGGCCTATTCTGGCCTTAGAATCCTTTCAGTCTGTGATTGCTAGTTGAACAAGAAAGGGAGTTTTACGCGTCCCTTGTCTTCAGGGATGCCTGTTTACTGATTTCCGTTGGGTTTCCTCATCGGGCTTTACTCAGTCGCATTACAGGATTCTCATTTTCACTGTAAGTCCTTTTCTTTCGGTCTCTCTTCCGCTCCCACAGGGTTCAGGAAGATCACAGAATAACTCTTTTTCAAGGGGTTGACGTTGGTTCCCTAATGGGACAATCTACTGCTACTATCCCACTCTGTACATTACGTGGCTTCTGAAGATCCGATTTATGCTCCTCATAAACGTTTTCTCAACAGGGTCCGTCGGAGGATTTTTCCTTCCTCGGTACCAGGTACTCTATTTCTTCAGTCAAGCTGCGACGCAATGAGTGGTCGCCTACATTCCCCTCTGAGCGGGGGACAACAATCTTCTTTCCAGATCAGGCCACCAGGCCAGACTCCTGGGTGAGGGAACATTCCCCGGAGTTTTGTCAGCTGGTCTGCTGTGGGCGGAGATTTCGAATCGACCTCAGGGCGTTCTGACTGACTCTTTAACCCTTTACTACTCACCGACGTGAGCTCTGGTGGCAGTAGCCGAGGATGCCCTCAGGGCTCCTGGGAGTTTCTGCTTATTCTATCCTGCCTCCTTTTCTATTTCTACCTCACTTTCGGTAACACAGGAGGAGAATATGCGTGCTAGTCCTCTCGGTGGCTCTGGTTGGGCCACCCATGACTTGAAGATACGGCTACAACTGTTGTCGGTAGAGGAGCCTGGGCTTCTACCTCGACTGGACTGTCTACTTCAACAGGGTCCTTTGTCTTTGTTCAATCTTACACTGGTTTCATTTAACCGTGTGACTGTTCACGAGCCCTCAGAAGGGAGGAGTTCCCTAGTTCGGTTAGGCCTACTGGGCCCCGATTTCAGAAGTCTGTTACCTCTTCTCGCTTTTGCCACTTTTGGAAAGCTGTATGGGACATAATAAGGATAAAAGGGGGTTTTCCCCTTCTTTCAGTTACCATTCAGCCGTAATCTTTGGTTTCTCTGGGAGGTTTTGCTCCGCTGCGCTTCAAACCACATTGACCTGAATTTTCGGTCCCTGCCTTTTTCGGTTTTCTTCCAAAAGAAATTAGCCTGGCGCCCGTAAGTTCGGGCTCTCTTTCAGGGAGTACTCTATTAGCAACTCCCCGGCTGAGCTTCGGCCTCAGCGGTCGTTTCTCCCAAAGGGCATGCCCGTTTTTCATATAAATCTGACACTAGTGTTTTTCAGTCCTCTTTGACTGTTGTCAGGGCTCGCCGACTCTCTCTACAGAGGTCTTAGGCTATTCGACGAAGGGTTTTTTCTTCTTTATTCTGTACGATGCTCCCGTACTAAATAGCCAGGGTCCCAGCATATGCTGGGCTGTTGGATACATCTGACCATCAGACAGTCTTCTTGGCGGTTGCTCGGGAGCCTCCGTTTTCCATTTCAGCGCACTTTACGTGCGTGGTGGGACCTTCATGGGCAGCTGCCCGTGGGGTCTCCATGAATACTTTAGGTAGGGCGGCTACTTGGTCCGGCCGTCATACGTTTGTCAAATTCTACAAGTTTGACACTTTTGCGGCCTCTGCATCACAGTTTGGCCGAGCGGTTTTACAGGACTCTCAGCGCTCTCCCACCCGTTCTGGGAGCTCTGGGACGTCCCCATTGTAACTACGCTCCAGTGGCCCCTAGTGGATGAAGGAGAAATCAGGATTTTGGTACTTACCGATAAATCCCTTTCTCCGATTCCACAGGGGTCACTGGACGCCCGCCCAGCGCTGTTCCTCCTTGTTTTTTGCTTAACGGTTTGCAGATCACCATATGACTGCTTGTTGAGTTCGGGCTAGCCGGTTGTTTGTTAGGTTCTGTTCCAGGTTGGGTTTGTGTTATCCTGGGTTACAGGGCGTCATTAACCTCCTCTACCTTACGGTTTGTTTATTACAGCTCTCCTCGGGCACAGTTTTACGTAGACTGGCTTGGAGGGGAGATAGTAGGGGAGGAGCTAGCCACAGTGTGAGAATTTTAAAGTGCCAGCTCCCAATTACTGCCTACTATTTCCCCATTGTAACTACGCTCCAGTGGCCCCTGTGGAATCGGAGAAAGGGATTTATCGGTAAGTACCAAAATCCTGATATTCCAAAGTCGCAGTTGGTTCCTACAGCTCATCTTCCTCTCCTAGGCATGATCCTAGACACAGATCAGAAAAGGGTTTATCTCCCGATAGAAAGAGCTCAGGAGCTCGTGACACTGGTCAGGAATCTATTAAAACCAAAACACAGGTGTTAGTGCATCACTGCACTCGAGTCCTGGGAAGGATGGTGGCATCATAAGAGGCCATTCCCTTTGGCAGGTTCCCTGCAAGGACCTTCTAGTAGGACTTACTGGACAAGTGGTCCAGATCACACATCAGATGCATCGGTTAATCACCCTATCCCCCAGGGCCAGGGTGTCTCTCCTGTGGTGGCTGTAGAATGCTCACCTTCTCAAAGGTCGCAGATTCGGCATTCAAGACTGGGTCTTGGTGACCACGGATGCAAGCCTCCGAGGGTGGGGGGGCAGTCACACAGGGAAGATAATTCCAAGGGCTGTGGTCAAGTCTGGAGACTTGTCTTCACATCAATATCCTGGATCTAAGGGCTATATACAACGCCCTACGTCAAGCGGAGTTCCTGCTTCGCTACCAACCGGTTCTGATTCAGTCAGACAATATCACCGCAGTGACTCATGTAAACCGCCAAGGCGGCACAAGGAGCAGGGTGGCGATGGTAGAAGCCACCAGAATTTCTTCGCTGGGCGGAGAATCAAGTACGCGCACTGTCAGCAGTGTTCAGTTCAGGAGTAGACAGCTGAGAAGCAGACTTCCTTCAGCAGGCACTTCCTCCACCCGGGAGAGTGGGGACTTCATAAAGAAGTTTTCATGCAGATTGCAAGTTGGTGGGAACTACCACAGGTGGACATGATGGCATCCCGCCTCAACAAAAAGCTGCAGAGATATTGCGCCAGGTCATGAGACCCTCCGGCGATAGCTGTGGTCGCGCTAGTGACACTGTGGGTGTTCCCGTCAGTCTATGGATTTCCTCCTCTTCCTCTCATACCCAAGGTGTTGAGAATTATAAGGAAAAGTGGAGTGAGAACAATACTCTTTGTTCCGGAGTGGCCAAGAAGGATTGGTATCCAGATCTGTAAGAGATGCTCACAGAGGACCCATGGCCTCTGCCTCTAAGACAGGACTTGTTGCAACGGGTCCTGTCTGTTCCAAGACTAAAATAACGCGGCTGCGTTTGACGGCATGGCGGTTGAGCGCCGGATCCTAGCAGAAAAAGGCATTCCGGATGAGGTCATTCCTACGCTGATAATGGCTAGGAAGGACGTGACAGCGGAATATTTTCACCGTATATGGCGAAAATATGTTGTTTGGTGTGAGGCCAGTAAGGCCCCTACAGAGGAATTCCAGCTGGGATGATTCCTACACTTTTACAGTCAGGTGTGACTATGGGCCTAGAATTGGGGTCCATAAAGGTCCAAGCTTAGGCCCTATACATTTTCTTTTAAAAAGAACTGGCATCTTTACCGGAGGTTCAGACGTTTGTTAAGGGAGTGCTGCATATTCAGCCTCCTTTTGTGCCACCAGTGGCACCTTGGGGTCTCAACGTGGGGTTGAATTTCCTAAAATCTCACTGGTTCGAACCACTTAAAACAGTGGAGCTGAAATATCTCACTTGGAAAGTGGTCATGCTGTTGGCCTTAGCTTCGGCTAGGCGTGGGTCAGAATTGGCGGCTTTGTCATGTCAAAGTCCCTATTTGATTTTCCATATGGACAGGGCAGAGTTGCGGACTCGTCCTAAATTTCTGCCTAAGGTGGTGTCATTTTTCCTCCTAAACCAACCTATTGTGGTGCCTGCGGCTACTCGTGACTTGGATGACTCCAAGTTGCTGGACGTAGTCCGGGTTTTGAGGACCTATGTGAGTAGAACGGCTGGAGTCAGGAAAACTGACTCGCTGTTTATACTGTATGCACCCAACAAGCTGGGTGCTCCTGCTTCAAAACAAACTATTGCTCGCTGGATCTGTAACACGATTCAGCAGGCTCATTCTGCGGCAGGATTGCCGCAGCCAAAATCAGTAAAGGCCCTTTCCACAAGGAAAGTGGGCTCTTCTTGGGCGGCTGCCCAAGGGGTCTCGGCATTACAGCATTGCCGAGCAGTTACTTGGTCAGGGTCAAACACTTTGGAAAAGTTCTACAAGTTCGATACCCTGGCTAAGGAGGACCTTGAGTTGGCTCACTCAGTGCTGCAGAGTCATCCGCACTCTCCCGCCCGTTTGGGAGCTTTGGTATAATCCCCATGGTCCTTACGGAGTCCCCAGCATCCACTAGGACGTTAGAGAAAATAAGAATTTACTCACCGGTAATTCTATTTCTCGTAGTCCGTAGTGGATGCTGGGCGCCCGTCCCAAGTGCGGACTGTTTCTGCAATGCTAGTATATAGTTATTGCTAAATACAGAGTTTTTTGTTATGAGCCATCCGTTGTGTGAGGCTCAGTTATGTTCATACTGTTAACTGGGTAAGTTTATCACAAGTTGTATGGTGTGATTGGTGTGGCTGGTTTGAGTCTTACCCTGGGGTTCAAATCCTTTCCTTGTAATGTTAGCTCTTCCGGGCACAGTTTCCTTAACTGAGGTCTGGAGGAGGGGCATAGAGGGAGGAGCCAGTGCACACCAGATATAGTACCTAATCTTTCTTTAAGAGTGCCCAGTCTCCTGCGGAGCCCGTCTATTCCCCATAGTCCTTACGGAGTCCCCAGCATCCACTACGGACTACGAGAAATAGAATTACCGGTGAGTAAATTCTTATAAGGGATGATATAATGTACTGCTGATTCTACAATTCGCCCTGACTGAGGCAAACTCTTCAGCTGTGTAAAACTAGTAATTATACAAGACTGCTACCTGCCAGAGAAAGTCACCCTTTTCTGCAGCCCTAAACCATTTGGTTAATACTATTGGATATTATTTCTATATGAAAACCCTGGCATAGCCTTAGTACCCCTGACAGTTCTTGATCAGAGAGCACTGGGACAGGAGGAAACTCATATACATATTCTTACAGCCATCAGCTTTATATCACTTGAATCTGCCCGTTAAGTGTTAGAGACTGAGAACTACAGGAGTTATACAGGTTATTGTCACTAAAAGTACTGGATGGCCTATTCCTTCTCCACAAGGCAATAAAATACCTCACCAGCTGTTTAAGTTATCTAACCAGCAACCAGCATTAAGAAATGTATTGTACTAATTTCAGATGATAACTTTCTATGAGCCGAGATAATCTTCTAGCATCTATAAAATACAGCTAATTAGCAGGATTCTAGACATATAACCATCGTTTGCCTTGAATTTAACTGATAACCATCATCCATTGAATTAACTCCTTCAGGACATCCTCAGCCCAGGCTTGAGTTAACATTTAAAGTGCACTCTTACAAAAATAAAAGGGGTAATTTGAGATCTCAAATATGTTGAAATATAATTACCCTGTTGTTAAATTATATTCTCAGAAAACTAATATTGGGTGTGTGTGAGTGTGAGAGTGGAGAGTTGGGGGAGGTGATATAGGTATAGAGAAGCTACAAAATGGAAGCCATGTAGCTAGATAGCCCTGCAAGTGACCGTAAGAGAAATACCTTCAAGAAAGGAACAAGGTGGTTACTAGATGGTTCAGTGTCAGAAAGGGGACAAAGATCGGTAAGGTTTGTCTGCAACAGAATAATTACTACAAGTAACACTTGTGTGTATAAAAGTCAGTTCTTTGACAAATGCTGTTATTGTCCATTTACTGTTTTTTTCTGTTTAACCTCTGATTTCATTTAAAGGAGTCAAGAACTAACAAGGGTTCCTGAGATAATAAAACTTAATTTTTTCTTCAATATGTGATTAATTCTTTTACTATAGTAATTGATGTTACATGAGTCTTGCTAGACCGATTGTTATTGCATATTATCTGACCTCAGGGATTTTTCCCAAGCCTACTCCTGGGGAACATAACCTTTGAGGCTTGGGTGGAGGCACTAGCATAATAGCACAATACAGTTATTCAAAATCTAGCGTGGATTACCCCCGTTACACTTGTATGGTTTTCCACTGCTTTCCTCCCACAAAGATCAAAAGCAGACTGGTAGATTAAGCGGTTTCTGACAAGAATGAAACCTGGGGTGCGATACGGAATTAGACTAAAAGCTTCATGGGAGCACGAAAGGATGTGAGTTATTACTCAGGACAGCAATTGTGCACAACCAAGATGGCTGTCTCACCTTATACAAATATGTAAAATGCTTTAAATCCTTCTGGGAGAAAGGGGCTAAACACAAATGTTATTAGTTTTCTAATATGCAAAACATTAATGCAACCATTTCCAGTCTGCCAATTAGAGGAAATTCAAATGGGTATTTCTGACGTCTTACACAGGTTCTTACCTGTGCTGAGCTCTCTGATGTCTAGCTAGGCGTGTATTCGTGGCATAACATTTCTCACACTCAGAACAAGAAAATGGCCTCTCATCTGTGTGAGTTCTCTGATGTGTAACCAGACCTGATTTCCATGTAAAACATTTCCTACACTCAGAGCACGGAAATGGTTTCTCACCTGTGTGAGTTCTGATGTCTATTAAGAAGTGATTTTCGTGTAAACAATTCCCCAGACTCATAACATGGAAATATATTCTCACTTGTGTGACTTTCACTCATGTGCAACAAGATCTGATTTCTGTGTAAAAAAATCTCCACGCTCGTAACACAGAGATGGTTTCTCAGCTGTGTGATATCCCCGATGTCTAACAAGAAGTGTTTTCCGTGGAAACCATTCCCCACACTCATAACACGAAAATGGATTCACCCCTGTGTGACTTCTCTTATGTTTAACTTGATGTGATTTCTGTGTAAAACATTTCCCACGCTCAGAATGTGGAAATGGTTTTTCACCTGTGTGATATCCCTGATGTATAACAAGAAGTGATTTCCGTGTAAACAATGCCCCACACTCAGAACACTTTAATAGTTTCTTTCCTGTGTGACTTCGATCATATTTGTTTATTCTATCACTGTTACGATCTGTACTATGTGCAGCGATATTTGAGTTACTAGGAGAACATTCCTCAGGAATATAGGGATCAGAAGATATATCTGCACTGTGAAATGCTGGATGTATATTTAGGTTTCTGTCTGGAGAGCCTCGTGTGATGTTCTCATCTTTGAATTTAAAATCTGGAAATGAAACGACATGTACCTCCGAGGTATTCCTTGTATTGTTTCCACCTGGTAGAAATAAAGAAGATAACTAAGTATCCCCATAGCAAAGGCATAATTCATCTTTATATAATCTCACTCCTATTCCCATAGGTTTGTACTTAGTACACCATAAATACTTTGAGTGTGCCACATAATACTGGGGAAGACCATATATAATGACTGTTATACATGTCCCGCACATGCTCTGCTATCACATGGAGGAAAATGAATGCCTTAGTTTTATGTTCCAATCCCCCATGCAGGAGTGTATAATAGGGGCTGATGGCTCCTGATGTACGATATACACCAGAGAGTGTGGTGGGGAGACTGGTCAGATCTCTGGGCTGGTAACACACACAGTGACATGATGTGAGGGGGAGAGCAGGAGTATAACAGGGGCTGATGGATTCTGATGTACGAGATACACCAGAGAGTGTGGGGAGGAGACTGGTCAGATCTCTGGGCTGGTAACACAGAGTGATATGATGTGAGGGGGAGAGCAGGAGTATAATAGCGGTTGATGGCTTCTGATGTACGAGATACACCAGAGAGTGTGGAGAGGAGACTGGTCAGATCTCTGGGCTGGTAACACACAGTGACATGATGTGAGGGGGAGAGCAGGAGTATAATAGGGGCTAATGGCTCCTGATGTATGAGATACACCAGAGAGTGTGGGGAGGAGACTGGTCAGAACTCTGGGCTGGTAACACAGTGACATGATGTGAGGGGTAGAGCCGGAGTATAATAGGGGCTGATTGCTCTTAACTCCCTCATTAGTTTAGACTGACAGAGAAAACAGGATTTTGGTACTTACCGGTAAATCCATTTCTCTGATTCCACAAGGGACAGTGGAGGCTAATGACCGTGGGGTATAGATGGGTGAATAAGTGGAGCCGGCCCTTTAAATTTATACGTGTGACTAGCTCCTACGCCTCTATGCCCCCCTCCAGACCAGTTAAGAGAAACTGAGCCAGAGGAGAGACAGAGAGAACACAACTCTAGGGGAGGTTAAACATATGAAACAGAATCTGATAATTCATAGAACAATATGCATAAACAGATGCAGTCACAACATAACACCACACATGCAATGACAGGAAAAGCAGCGCAGGACAGGCATCCAGTGTCCTCTGTGGAATCAGAGAAATGGATTTACCGGTAAGAACCAAAATCCAATTTTCTCCTTCATCCACTAGGGGACACTGGAGGCCAATGACATTGGGGACACCCCAGAGCACTCTACACAGGTAGGTGAGCGCTGTGAAACCTGCAACATAGAGCTGCAAAGATCTCAAACCAGTAGAATCTGACCAAAGTCGTTTGGCCAGACCAGGTAGCCGCACGACACAGGTTGCATAGTTGAAACCCCTCGGGCAGCTGCCCCTGAAGGTCCCAAACCTGTGGAGTGTGCAGAATTGGATGAAGGTGGAGTTTGAGAGGAAGCCAAATAGGCCTGCTGAATAGGCAGGCAAATACAGCGAGATGTCAGCGTTGACGCAGGCCAACACGGCGTATCAACAACATAGAGGACAAAGTGTCTCTGATTTCCTCAGCTGAGCCGTCTGGTCTACAGAGATGTGCAGGGCCTGTACCACCTCCAAGGATTGTGAGGATGTAGAATCCTCCAAAAGATCAGGTAACACTATGGTCTGGTTAATTGGAAAGAAAACACCTGAGGCAGAAATTCCTGCATTGTGCAGAGTTTCACGCTAACCCTCTGGAAGATTAGATAAGCAGAGCGACGCAAGAGAGCTCTCAGTTCCAAGACCCGTCTGGCTGAAGCCAAAGCGAGAAGAATCACAGTCTTCCAGGAGAGAAATTTGAAGTCGGCCGTCTTCAACAGCTCGAAGAAGGAGGACTGGAGGAAAAACAGAACCAGGTTTAGGTCCCAAGGTGCAGTGGGAGGAACTAAGGGAGGCTGAAGACAAATCACCGCCTTGAGAAAAAATATCTGCAGTTCCTGTATTAAGACCAGAATGCTCTGGAAAAAACATTAAGAAAGCAGATATCTGCACTTACAACCAGAGGTGAAGAAACGATGAACGGTTTGGAAAAGGAAATCTATTATGTACTCCTGGGAGACCAGGCTTCCCCAGGTGAGAGGGTAGCCAGTCATGCATGCTGGTCTGCTGGTAGTCTTAAGATCCTGGTTCAAGAGACTGCTGCAGTTCAACCTCTACCTCAGGTACATGAAAGGACCACAAAGACGGGTCAGAATATGTTCTGTGTGGAGTCACCTGAAAATGAGTTTCTACTGATTCTGCATCTGTCTGCCAATGGCGAAGCCATAGGGCTCTATGGGCTGAGATTGCCAATGTAGAACAGGAGAGAGCACATCTCTAAAAGCATCCTCTAAACCAAGAGCAGATTAACAAATAAGTACTGCAAGTGACAAGATCAGCTCCTGGGAGACCAGCTTGCTACCCTGTTGACAGCCCCTTGGCCCAGGCATCAATAGCCATGTAAATCCAGGAACCAACAAGAGCAGGGCGAAAGATTACCCCTCCCACAGTGAAATTAGACTCAAGCGTAGTCTCCAACTTACAATTTGATGGTTCCTTTAGGGAAGTAGCACCAAACTGGTAGTACTGTTGTCTTTGACAGACGTGACGCGTAAAGTTCCCCTGTTGGAGGAGTCTCCTACCGTACTCTGCTTTCTGTGGGAGAAAAAAAAAAAGGAAGAGGCAAGCAGAAGCCATGAAACTTTTTATATTTCCAAGGTAATTGTTAGGTGCCGGGGTCCGCTTGTCCGCGCGGCCCGGCGCCTAGCAACTAGGGACGCCGTGCGCGTTCAGCCGCCGGCTCCCTAGCAACGCTAGATGCCGGGCGCGTTGAGCCGCACGGACCCTAGCAACGGGGACGCCACTGGCGGACCGCGTTCCCCGTTGCTGGGGCTTAAGGAACAAGTACATTCACCTGTTCTCTGGCCGTGCAGCAAGGCAGCTGCACGGCATTTAGTCCAATCAGCCTCTAAACAGCTGATTGGAGGACTTCCTGTTAAGTACACTCCCAGGGCTTCTCACAGACGCCGGTAATAGCTTCCTGCATGCTGCCTTTGTTGCTGAGAGTCTGTTTTCCAGTCCTGCTGTATCCGGTCATTCTGGTCCTCTGAAGTCCTGTACTCGGGAGTTATCATCTCGTCCCTGGAGTCCTGACTGATCACCGTTTATCATCCAGTGGTGTTCGTGAGTCGCGGCTCTGCCGTGTGTGGCGGCTCGGCCGCTTTTCCCCTTTATATTTTGTGTTTGGAGCATTTGCGGAGGGTTCCGCTTCCACAGGTCCACTCTGGTATTCGGCGGTGCCGGGTAGGAGTATTGGACAAGTGGATTTTGGTTGTCCTTTTCTCTGGCGGTTTCTCCGCACATACTTTAGGTTTTTTTTTGTTAGCTAGTAGCCCCTGGCCTGGTTGTTTAGTTAGAGGGTCTCTTGTTATCATCCTGTCTCGGATTTCCCTTTGTCTCTCACTAAGACCGGGGGGGCATCGGAGTTGGGCAGATATAATCCGCCCTTCAAACGCGTCTGCCAAGGGCTCAAGAAACCATAGTCTCGCAAGGGATTTCTGACAGCACGGGTGAGACAACAGAGTTAGGGCGCCAGGGGGTATTGTTCTTTCCTGCTCCCTTCCCCAGCATTCCGTTCCAGTACTCCGTTCCTTGCCATAAGATCTCCTCGGACCAGGAATGCTGGAATCATAACATTATTACCGGCCTTACCAAAACTTAAAATTAAACGGGGTTTAATTTTTTCTCATTCAGTTTTTGTGAGAGTTTATCGGCCTCATGAATCCAACAGGTTTAGGGCCAAATCCTGGTCAGCTCTTAGTCAGCCAGATTCAAGAACTTACTCAGATGGTTCAGGATCTTTCTCTTCGGGTGAAGTCGCAGGAAGATCTTTTGCGAGCTTCCCCAAGGGTAGTCCCTGAACCAAAGATGCATTTGCCTGACCGTTTTTCTGGTGATAGAAAGGAGTTTTTTAATTTTAAAGAATCCTGTAAACTTTATTTTCGTTTAAGACCGACTTCCTCGGGTACTGAATCTCAGCGGGTCGGGATTATTGTTTCTTTGCTCCAGGGGGATCCTCAGACCTGGGCATTTGGTTTAAGAGCTGAGGATCCGGCATTGTTGTCAGTTGACGCTTTTTTTGAGTCTTTAGGGCTTTTGTATGATGACCCTGACAGAGAGGCGTCCGCTGAAAGTCAGTTGCGCGCTCTCAGACAGGGTAGAAATCCTGCGGAGGTTTATTGTACGGAGTTTCGCCGTTGGTCGAACGACTGTGGCTGGAATGACCCAGCCCTGAGCAGTCAGTTTAGCCTCGGCTTATCAGAGTCTATAAAAGACAGTCTCCTTCAGTACCCCGCTCCTGAGACTCTCGATAAACTCATGGAGCTTTCTATTAAGATTGATAGTCGCCTCAGAGAGCGGAGGGCTGAAAGAGGAGCACCTGTAAGGTCAAGTCCGTGTGTATATTCCATTCCTGAAGATGTAAAGGAGCCCATGCAGATGGGTCTCTCCCGGCTGTCTCCTGAGGAAAGAGCCAGAAGGCAAAATTCTGGTCTTTGTCTGTACTGTGGGGGTAAGGGACATTTTGCTCGTAATTGTCCGAACAAGTCGGGAAACGCTTTGACCAGGTGAATTGTGAGGGGGTTCACCTAGGTCTGCAGCTTATCTCCTCAAATAACTCCCTTTTAGTCCCAGTTAAAGTTTCCTTTGGCAGCCTCAGTTCTTCGGTCTCGGCTTTTGTTGACAGTGGAGCTGCAGGAAACTTTATGGATTTAACTTGGGCTAAGGCCTTAGGCATTCCTCAGTTACCTTTGGGTAGGTGTGTCACCATGCATGGCTTAGATGGGAGCCCGCTGTCTAATGGGATTATTTCTCTCCGTACACCCCCGGTACTACTTACAGTAGGAGCTCTACATTCCGAGAAAATCGAGTTCTATTTTACACATTGCCCAGCAGTTCCAGTTGTTCTGGGTCACCCTTGGCTGGCCTTTCATAATCCCACCATTGATTGGCGGTGGGGGAGATTTCACAATGGGGTACGTTTTGTGATAAGGAATGTATCACGTTTCCAGTCAGAGTAGCAGCTGTCATTCCGGAACTCATTCCTGTGGAATACCAGGAGTTTGCTGATGTTTTCTCCAAAGGCAATGCGGACATTCTGCCTCCCCATCGGCCTTATGATTGTGCTATTGAACTGATTCCTGGTGCCGCATTGCCAAAGGGAAGATTATATGCATTATCCGGGCCAGAAACTGCGGCTATGAATGATTATGTTAAGGAGAGCCTAGGAAAAGGATTTATTAGACCATCAAAATCTCCTTTAAGTGCAGGCTTCTTCTTTGTGGAGAAAAAGGATGGCTCGCTTAGACCTTGCATTGACTTTAGAGCCCTGAATAAGATCTCAGTTAAAAACACTTATCCTTTGCCGCTGATTTCTGTACTCTTTGATCAGTTACGTTCGGATGTGATTTTTTCTAAGATTGACCTTAGAGGAGCGTACAACCTCATCCGAATCAAATCTGGAGATGAGTGGAAGACGGCCTTCAGTACTCAGTCGGGTCACTACGAGTACCTGGTGATGCCGTTCGGCTTGTCTAATGCTCCAGCAGTTTTTCAAGACCTCATTAACGATGTGCTCCGTGACTTCCTAGGGAAATTCGTGGTCGTTTACTTAGACGACATCCTGATTTATTCTGAATCAATGGAACAGCATGTTACCCAGGTGCGTCTGGTTCTTCAAAAGTTACGTGAGAATCATTTATATGCCAAGCTGGAGAAGTGTGAGTTTCATGTCACGGAGGTATCTTTTTTAGGGTACATTATTTCCCCTCGGGGATTTTCCATGGAACCAAAGAAGCTCCAGGCCATCCTTAGTTGGGTGCAACCCACCAATTTAAAAGCAATTCAGCGCTTTTTAGGGTTTGCGAATTATTATAGGAGGTTCATTCATTCTTTTTCTGACCTGGTTGCTCCCATTGTGGCTCTGACTAAGAAAGGAGCGGATCCTACCAACTGGTCGCGTGAAGCTGAGTTGTCCTTTCGGGCCTTGAAACAAGCCTTTGTCTCTGCTCCAGTCCTCAGACATCCCAATCCGGAATTGCCCTTTGTTGTGGAGGTTGATGCCTCGGAGGTTGGAGTGGGGGCTATCCTTTCTCAAAAGGATCCGGAGTCTCTGGAGTTACATCCTTGTGCCTTTATGTCCAGGAAATTCTCCTCCGCTGAATCCAACTATGACGTTGGTAATCGGGAGTTACTGGCGGTAAAGTGGGCTTTCGAGGAGTGGAGGCATTGGCTGGAGGGAGCAAAACATACTATTTCAGTATTGACTGACCATAAAAACTTGCAATACATCGAATCGGCTAAGCGGCTTAATGCCCGGCAGGCCCGTTGGGCTTTATTTTTTACTTGTTTCAAATTTATAATCACTTTCAGGCCTGGTTCCAAGAATATTAAGGCTGATGCCCTGTCACGCAGCTTTCTTCCGGTTCACAATAACAGTCCTGTTACTCCCATACTTCCATCTTCGGTCATCTGGGCAGGCCTCACACAAGATTTATTTACCCAGTTAAAACAGCTTCAACACCAAGCTCCTGGAAATACTCCTGCTGGTCGTCTTTACGTCCCTGACTTTTTGAGAGCTACTGTTTTAACGGAATTCCATGATAACAAAGTTTCCGGGCATCCGGGAATCTCTAAGACTTTGGAGTTAGTCTCTCGCTCAGTATGGTGGCCTGGTCTTTCTAAAGACGTTAAGGAGTTTGTTTATTCATGTCAGGTTTGTGCACAGCATAAGGTTCCCCGTTCCTTGCCTATCGGGCAACTTATGCCCTTAAATGTTCCTCTCAGGCCATGGTCTCATATTTCCATGGATTTTGTGGTTGACCTTCCCCTTTCAGCCGGATTCCGAGTCATATGGGTGGTAGTGGACCGTTTTAGCAAGATGGCTCATTTCATTGCTCTTCCCCGACTGCCATCTGCTCAAGGGTTGGCAGTTTTGTTTCTCCGCCATGTTTTCAGACTTCATGGGTTGCCTACTGATATTGTTTCTGATCGGGGTCCACAATTCATCGCACAATTCTGGAAATGTTTTTGTGCCTCATTAAAGATGAAATTGTCGTTAACATCCGGTTACCACCCACAATCCAACGGGCAAACCGAGCGAGTTAACCAATCATTGAAACAGTATTTGCGCTTGTATTCAGCCAAACTCCAGAATGATTATGTTATGATTCCAGCACTCTGGTCTGAGGTGGTCCAATTGCAAGGACCGGAGCACTGGAACGGAATGCTGGGGAAGGGAGCGGGAATAGAAAGTAGCCCCTGGTGCCCTAACTCCGTTGTCTCGCCCGTGCTGTCAGAAATCCCCTGCGAGACTATGGTTGCTTGAGCCCATGGCAGCCGCGTTTGAAGGGCGGATTATGTCTGCCCAACTCCGATGCCCCCTCAGGTCTTAATGGGAGACAAAGGGAAATCCGAGACAGGGTGATAACAAGGGGCCCTCTGACTAAACAACCAGTCCAGGGGCTACAAGCTAACTGACTAAACCTGAGGTATGTGCGGTAACCCGCCAGGGAAAAGGACAACCAAAATCCACTAGTCCGTACTCCTACCCAGCACCGCTGGATACCAGAGTGGATCTGTGGGAGCGGAATCCTCCGCAAAAGCTCCGAAACACAAACAATAAATGATAAACAATAAAGCGGCCCAAGCCGCAACACACGGCTACGCCGTGACTCACGAACACCACTGGATGTTCAAAGGTGCTCAGTCAGGACTCCAGGAACAGATGACGACTTCCGAGTACAGGACAACTGAGAACAGGAACGACCGGATACAGCAGGACTGGAAACACTCACAGCAAACAGATTCAGCATGCAGGAAGCTATTACCGGCGTCTGTGAGAAGCCCAGGAAGTGTATTTAACAGGGAGTCCTCCAATCAGCTGTTTGGAGGCTGATTGGATAAGATGCCATACAGCTGCCAAGCTGCATGGCCAGGAAAACAGATATCTAATTAATTCAATTGAACCCAGCAACGGGGAACGCAGTCCGCAAGTGGCATCCCCGTTGCTAGGGTCCGTGCGGCTCCGTGCGCCCGGCGTCTAGCGTTGCCAGGGAGCCGGCGGCTGTACGCGCACGGCGTCCCTGGTTGCTAGGCGCCGGGCCGCAGCGACGAGCGGACCCCGGCGCCTAACAGTACCCCCCCCTTGAGGAGGGGTCAAGGAACCCCTAAAGCCAGGTTTCCGAGGAAATTCACGAAAAAATGCCCTCTTGAGCCTCGGGGCATGGAGATCCTTATCCAGGACCCAAGACCTTTCTTCTGGACCATAGCCTCTCCAGTGTACCAGAAAATAAAGCCGACCCCGGGACAATTTGGAATCGAGAACCTTCTCCACCAAGAACTCCTGATGACCCTGTACATCTACTGGTGATTTCCCCTGAGAGATCTTCCGAGGAAATCTACTAGAAGAAACGTATGGTTTTAACAGGGAGCAATGGAACGTATTTCCGATCCAGAGAGCTCTTGGTAAACGTAACCGGAAAGCAACAGGATTGATTTTTTTTATAATATGAAATGGTCCAATAAATTTGGGGCCCAATCTAGCTGAGGTTTGTCGAATTTTAATGTTACGAGTCGACAACCATACCCTATCTCCCACCTTAAAAGTGCAATGCCGCCGGAGCCTGTCAGAAATTTTTTTCTCTCGAAATGCCGCTTTTCTGAGAGCAAGGTGCACTTTTCTCCAAATGAGTCTGAGATGAGAGGTCAAGGTTAGCGAGGAGACAGAGGAATGTTGAAAAAAAGAATTAGCTCTGGGGTGAAAACCAAAAACTGAAAAGAATGGAGACACATTGGTGGAGGAATGACAGGAATTGTTGTAAGCAAACTCCGCCAAAGGAAGAAACTCGGACCAATCATTCTGGAGTTTGGCTGAGTACAAACGCAAATACTGTTTTAATGATTGATTAACTCGCTCGGTCTGCCCGTTGGATTGGGGATGGTAGCCGGACGTTAAAGACAATTTAATCTTTAATGAGGCACAAAAAGACTTCCAAAATTGTGCAATGAATTGTGGACCCCGATCAGAAACAATATCAGTGGGTAACCCATGAAGTCTGAAAACATGGCGGAGAAACAAAACTGCCAATCCCTGGGCAAATGGCAGTCGGGGAAGAGCAATGAAATGGGCCATCTTGCTAAAACGGTCCACTACCACCCATATGACTCGGAATCCGGCTGACAGAGGGAGGTCTACCACAAAATCCATGGAAATATGAGACCATGGCCTGAGAGGAACATTTAAGGGCATAAGTTGCCCGATAGGCAAGGAACGGGGAACTTTATGCTGTGCACAGACCTGACAAGAAAAAACAAACTCCTTAATGTCTTTAGAAAGACCAGGCCACCATACTGAGCGGGAGACTAATTCCAAAGTCTTAGAGATCCCCGGATGCCCGGCAACTTTGCTATCATGAAACTCAGTCAAAACAGTGGCTCTCAAAAACTCAGGGACATAAAGACGACCAGCAGGAGTATTTCCAGGAGCTTGATGTTGAAGCTGCCTTGTGTGAGGCCTGCCCGAATGACTGAAGACGGAAGTATGGGAGTAACAGGACTGTTATCATGAACTGGAAGAAAACTGCGTGACAGGGCATCCGCCTTGGTATTCTTGGAACCTGGCCTGAAGGTGATAATAAACTTGAAACGAGTAAAAAATAAAGCCCAACGAGCCTGCCGGGCATTCAGCCGTTTAGCTGATTCGATGTACTGAAGATTTTTGTGGTCAGTCAATACTGAAATGGTATGTGTTGCTCCCTCAAGCCAATGCCTCCACTCCTCGAAAGCCCATTTAATAGCCAGTAACTCCCGGTTACCAACATCGTAGTTGGATTCAGCGGATGAGAATTTCCTGGACATAAAGGCACAAGGATGTAATTCTAGAGAGTCCGGATCCTTCTGAGATAGGATAGCCCCCACTCCAACCTCCGAGGCATCAACCTCAACAATGAAGGGCAATTCTGGGTTGGGATGTCTGAGGACTGGGGCTGAGACGAAAGCTTGTTTCAAGGCCTGAAAGGATAACTCAGCTTCACGTGACCAGTTGGTAGGATCCGCTCCCTTCTTAGTCAGTGCCACAATGGGAGCAACCAGGTCGGAAAAAGAATGAATAAATCTTCTATAATAATTCGCAAACCCTAAAAAGCGCTGAATTGCTTTTAAGTTGGTGGGTTGCGCCCAACTAAGGATGGCTTGGAGCTTCTTTGGTTCCATACAGAATCCCCGAGGGGAAATAATGTACCCTAAAAAGGATACCTCCGTGACATGAAACTCACACTTCTCCAGCTTGGCATATAGGTGATTTTCACGTAATTTTTGAAGAACCTGACGCACCTGGGTAACATGTTGTTCAATAAAGTCAGAATAGATCAAGATATCGTCTAAGTAAACGACCACGAATCTTCCAAGAAAATCACGGAGCACATCGTTAATGAGATCCTGGAAAACTGCCGGAGCGTTAGACAAGCCGAACGGCATCACCAAATACTCGTAGTGACCCGACTGAGTACTGAACGCCGTTTTCCACTCATCTCCCGACTTGATTCGGATGAGGTTATACACTCCCCTCAGGTCAATCTTAGAAAAAATCACAGCCGAACGTAGCTGATCAAAGAGGACAGAAATCAGCGGCAGAGGGTAAGTATTTTTAACTGAGATCTTATTCAGGGCTCTAAAGTCAATGCAAGGTCTGAGTGATCCATCTTTCTTCTCCACAAAGAAGAAGCCTGCACTTAAAGGGGATTTAGATGGCCTGATAAATCCTTTTCCTAGGCTCTCCTTAACATACTCATTCATGGCCGCAGTTTCTGGTCCGGACAATGCATATAACCTTCCCTTTGGCAATGTGGCACCAGGAATTAGCTCAATAGCACAATCATAAGGCCGATGGGGAGGCAGAATGTCCGCATTGCCCTTGGAAAATACATCAACAAAGTCCTGGTATTCCACGGGAATGGGTTCGGGAATGGCAGCAGCCATTCTGACGGGAAACGTAATACATTCCTTATTACAGATGGTACCCCATTGTGAGATCTCCCCCGACTGCCAATCAATGATGGGATTATGAAAGGCCAGCCAAGGGTGACCCAGAACCACTGGAACTGCTGGGCAATGGGTAAGGAAAAACTCAATCTTTTCGGAGTGAAGAGCTCCTACCGTAAGTAGTACAGGGGGTGTACAGAGGGAAATAACCCCATTGGGCAAGGGACTCCCATCTAAACCATGCATGGTGATACACCTACCCAAGGTTAACTGAGGAATACCTAAGGCCTTGGCCCACGTTAAGTCCATAAAGTTTCCTGCAGCTCCACTGTCAACAAAAGCCGACACCGAAGAACTGAGGCTGCCAAAGGAAACTTTAGCTGGGACTAACAGGGAATTATTCGAGGAGATAAGCTGCAGACCAAAGTGAACCCCCTCACAATTCACCTGGTCGAGGCGTTTCCCGACTTGTTCGGACAATTACGGGCAAAATGTCCCTTACCCCCACAGTACAAACAAAGACCAGAGTTTTGCCTTCTGGCTCTTTCTTCTGGAGACAGCCTGGAGAGACCCATCTGCATGGGCTCCTCTATGTCCTCAGGAATGGAAAATACACAAGGAGTAGACCTGACAGGTGCTCCTTTTTCAGCCCTCCGCTCTCTGAGACGACGATCAATCTTAATAGAAAGCTCCATGAGTTTATCGAGAGTCTCAGAAGCGGGATACTGAAGGAGACTGTCTTTTATAGACTCAGATAAGCCGAGGCGAAACTGACTGCGCAGGGCTGGGTCATTCCAGCCACAGTCGTTCGACCAACGGCGAAACTCCATACAATAAACCTCCGCAGGATCTCTACCCTGTCTGAGAGCGCGCAACTGACTCTCGGCGGATGCCTCTCTATCAGGGTCATCATACAAAAGCCCTAAAGACCCCAGAAAGGCGTCTACTGATAACAATGCCGGATCCTCTGCTTTTAAACCAAAAGCCCAGGTCTGGGGATCCCCCTGGAGCAAAGAAATAATAATTCCGACCCGCTGAGATTCAGTACCTGAGGAGATTGGTCTTAAACGAAAATAAAGTTTACAGGACTCTTTAAAATTAAAAAACTGCTTCCTATCACCAGAAAAACGGTCAGGCAAGTGCATTTTTGGTTCAGGGACTACCCTCGGGGAAGTTCGTAAAAGATCTTCCTGCGACTTCACCCGAAGGGAAAGATCCTGAACCATTTGAGTAAGTTCTTGAATCTGGCTAACTAGAAGCTGGCCAGGATTTGGCCCTAAACCAGTGGGATTCATGAGGCCGACAAATCTTACCAAACTGAATAAGGGAAAAAATCAAACCCTGTTTAATTTTAAGTTTTGGTTTGGCCGGTAATAATGTTATGATTCCAGCACTCTGGTCTGAGGTGGTCCAATTGCAAGGACCGGAGCACTGGAACGGAATGCTGGGGAAGGGAGCGGGAATAGAAAGTAGCCCCTGGCGCCCTAACTCCGTTGTCTCGCCCGTGCTGTCAGAAATCCCCTGCGAGACTATGGTTGCTTGAGCCCATGGCAGCCGCGTTTGAAGGGCGGATTATGTCTGCCCAACTCCGATGCCCCCTCAGGTCTTAATGGGAGACAAAGGGAAATCCGAGACAGGGTGATAACAAGGGGCCCTCTGACTAAACAACCAGTCCAGGGGCTACAAGCTAACTGACTAAACCTGAGGTATGTGCGGTAACCCGCCAGGGAAAAGGACAACCAAAATCCACTAGTCCGTACTCCTACCCAGCACCGCTGGATACCAGAGTGGATCTGTGGGAGCGGAATCCTCCGCAAAAGCTCCGAAACACAAACAATAAATGATAAACAATAAAGCGGCCCAAGCCGCAACACACGGCTACGCCGTGACTCACGAACACCACTGGATGTTCAAAGGTGCTCAGTCAGGACTCCAGGAACAGATGACGACTTCCGAGTACAGGACAACTGAGAACAGGAACGACCGGATACAGCAGGACTGGAAACACTCACAGCAAACAGATTCAGCATGCAGGAAGCTATTACCGGCGTCTGTGAGAAGCCCAGGAAGTGTATTTAACAGGGAGTCCTCCAATCAGCTGTTTGGAGGCTGATTGGATAAGATGCCATACAGCTGCCAAGCTGCATGGCCAGGAAAACAGATATCTAATTAATTCAATTGAACCCAGCAACGGGGAACGCAGTCCGCAAGTGGCGTCCCCGTTGCTAGGGTCCGTGCGGCTCCGTGCGCCCGGCGTCTAGCGTTGCCAGGGAGCCGGCGGCTGTACGCGCACGGCGTCCCTGGTTGCTAGGCGCCGGGCCGCAGCGACGAGCGGACCCCGGCGCCTAACAGATTATTCCGAGTTTCTTCCGTTGGCGGAGTTTGCTTACAATAATTCTTGTCATTCATCCACTAAAGAGTCTCCATTCTTTTCAGTTTTTGGTTTTCACCCCAGAGCTAATTCTTTTTTTCATCATTCCTCAGTCTCCTCGCTAACCTTAACCTCCCATCTCATAGCCATTTGGAAAAAAAGTGCACCTTGCTCTCAGAAAAGGGGCCTTTCAAGAGAAAAAAATTTCTGACAGGCTCCGACGTCCTTGCACTTTTAAGGTGGGAGATAGGGTATGGTTGTCGACTCGTAACATCAGGCTTCAACAATCCTCGGCTAGATTGGGACCCAAATTTATTGGGCCATTTCTTATTATTAAAAGAGTCAACCCAGTTGCCTTCCGGTTACGTTTACCAAGATCTCTCAGGATTGGAAATACGTTTCATTGCTCCCTGTTGAAACAATACGTTTCTTCCAGTAGATTTCCTCGGAGGATCTCTCAAGGTAGATCTCCGGTGAATGTACAGGGACAACAGGAGTTCTTGGTGGAGAAGGTTCTCGATTCCAAATTGTCCCGGGGCCGGCTTTATTTTCTGGTTCACTGGAGAGGCTATGGTCCGGAGGAAAGGTCTTGGGTCCTGGATAAGGATCTTCATGCCCCTAGGCTCAAGAGGGCATTTTTTCGGGAATTTCCTCAGAAACCTGGCTTTAGGAATTCCTTGACCCCTCCTCAAGGGGGGGTACTGTTAGGCGCCGGGGTCCGCTTGTCCGCGCAGCCCGGCGCCTAGCAACTAGGGACGCCGTGCGCGTTCAGCCCCCGGCTCCCTAGCAACGCTAGACGCCGGGCGCGCTGAGCCAGGCAGCTGCACGGCATTTAGTCCAATCAGCCTCTAAACAGCTGATTGGAGGACTTCCTGTTAAGTACACTCCCAGGGCTTCTCACAGACGCCGGTAATAGCTTCCTGCATGCTGCCTTTGTTGCTGAGAGTCTGTTTTCCAGTCCTGCTGTATCCGGTCATTCTGGTCCTCTGAAGTCCTGTACTCGGGAGTTATCATCTCGTCCCTGGAGTCCTGATTGATCACCGTTTATCATCCAGTGGTGTTCGTGAGTCGCGGCTCTGCCGTGTGTGGCGGCTCGGCCGCTTTCCCCCTTATATTTTGTGTTTGGAGCATTTGCGGAGGGTTCCGCTTCCACAGGTCCACTCTGGTATTCGGCGGTGCCGGGTAGGAGTATTGGACAAGTGGATTTTGGTTGTCCTTTTCTCTGGCGGTTTCTCCGCACATACTTTAGGTTTTTTTTAGTTAGCTAGTAGCCCCTGGCCTGGTTGTTTAGTTAGAGGGCCTCTTGTTATCATCCTGTCTCGGATTTCCCTTTGTCTCTCACTAAGATCGGGGGGCATCGGAGTTGGGCAGACATAATCCGCCCTTCAAACGCGGCTGCCAAGGGCTCAAGAAACCATAGTCTCGCAAGGGATTTCTGACAGCACGGGTGAGACAACAGAGTTAGGGTGCCAGGGGCTATTGTTCTTTCCTGCTCCCTTCCCCAGCATTCCGTTCCAGTACTCCGGTCCTTGCCATAAGATCTCCTCGGACCAGGAGTGCTGGAATCATAACAGTAATGTTATCTGGTCATCTAATTGCTGTTGGGAAATGACCAAAGATCCTTGTTTCTTCCCAAAAAGGGAAGGTTGCGAAGGTCCGTGGTTGGTGACCTCAGGTGCCTGAACCACTGCCAGGATCATTGGCTCTATGTCCTTGTAATTGACCTCCGAGTGCTTCTAGGGAGTGACTTTCGTCGGAGATTTCCTGTCTCAAGTGTGGAAGACTGTTCCTCCATCAAAGAGTCATCTGATAAGACAACAGACGGTAAAAGGGCCTCTCCTGTAGGACCCAATATCTTGGTTATACTAGAGATGAGCGGGTTCGGTTTCTCTGAATCCGAACCCGCACGAACTTCATGTTTTTTTTCACGGGTCCGAGCGACTCGGATCTTCCCGCCTTGCTCGGTTAACCCGAGCGCGCCCGAACGTCATCATAACGCTGTCGGATTCTCGCGAGACTCGGATTCTATATAAGGAGCCGCGCGTCGCCGCCATTTTCACACGTGCATTGAGATTGATAGGGAGAGGACGTGGCTGGCGTCCTCTCCATTTAGATTAGAAGAGAGAGAGAGATTGACCTGATTTACTGGAGATTAGGAGTACTGTAGAACTGTAGAGAGTGCAGAGTTTACTAGTGACTGACCACAGTGACCACCAGACAGTGCAGTTTTATTTAATATATCCGTTCTCTGCCTGAAAAAAACGATACACAGTGACTCAGTCACATACCATATCTGTGTGCACTGCTCAGCCCAGTGTGCTGCATCATCTATGTATATATCTGACTGTGCTCAGCTCACACATCTTATAATTGTGGGGGAGACTGGGGAGCACTGCAGTGCCAGTTATAGGTTATAGCAGGAGCCAGGAGTACATATTATTATTAAAATTAAACAGTGCACACTTTTGCTGCAGGAGTGCCACTGCCAGTGTGACTGACCAGTGACCTGACCACACTGACCACCAGTATAGTTAGTAGTATAGTATACTATATTGTGATTGCCTGAAAAAGTTAAACACTCGTATCTGACTGTGCTCAGCTCACACATCTTATAATTGTGGTGGAGACTGGGGAGCACTGCAGTGCCAGTTATAGGTTATAGCAGGAGCCAGGAGTACATATTATTATTAAAATTAAACAGTGCACACTTTTGCTGCAGGAGTGCCACTGCCAGTGTGACTGACCAGTGACCTGACCACACTGACCACCAGTATAGTTAGTAGTATAGTATACTATATTGTGATTGCCTGAAAAAGTTAAACACTCGTCGTGTGACTTCACTTGTGTGGTGTTTTTTTTTTTATTCTATAAAAAACTCATTCTGCTGACAGACAGTGTCCAGCAGGTCCGTCATTATATAATATATACCTGTCCGGCTGCAGTAGTGATATATATATATTTTTTATATCATTATTTATCATCCAGTCGCAGCAGACACAGTACGGTAGTTCACGGCTGTAGCTACCTCTGTGTCGGCACTCGGCAGTCCGTCCATAATTGTATACCACCTACCCGTGGTTTTTTTTTCTTTCTTCTTTATACATACATACTACTACTACATCTCTTTATCAACCAGTCTATATTAGCAGCAGACACAGTACAGTACGGTAGTCCACGGCTGTAGCTACCTCTGTGTCGGCACTCGGCAGTCCGTCCATAATTGTATACCACCTACCCGTGGTTTTTTTTTCTTTCTTCTTTATACATACATACTACTACTACTACATCTCTTTATCAACCAGTCTATATTAGCAGCAGACACAGTACAGTACGGTAGTCCACGGCTGTAGCTACCTCTGTGTCGGCACTGGGCAGTCCGTCCATAATTGTATACCACCTACCCATGGTTTTTTTTTCTTTCTTCTTTATACATACATACTACTACTACATCTCTTTATCAACCAGTCTATATTAGCAGCAGACACAGTACAGTACGGTAGTCCACGGCTGTAGCTACCTCTGTGTCGGCACTGGGCAGTCCGTCCATAATTGTATACCACCTACCCGTGGTTTTTTTTTCTTTCTTCTTTATACATACATACTACTACTACTACATCTCTTTATCAACCAGTCTATATTAGCAGCAGACACAGTACAGTACGGTAGTCCACGGCTGTAGCTACCTCTGTGTCGGCACTGGGCAGTCCGTCCATAATTGTATACCACCTACCCGTGGTTTTTTTTTCTTTCTTCTTTATACATACATACTACTACTACTACATCTCTTTATCAACCAGTCTATATTAGCAGCAGACACAGTACAGTACGGTAGTCCACGGCTGTAGCTACCTCTGTGTCGGCACTGGGCAGTCCGTCCATAATTGTATACCACCTACCCGTGTTTTTTTTTTTCTTTCTTCTTTATACATACATACTACTACTACATCTCTTTATCAACCAGTCTATATTAGCAGCAGACACAGTACAGTACGGTAGTCCACGGCTGTAGCTACCTCTGTGTCGGCACTCAGCAGTCCATCCATAATTGTATACTAGTATCCATCCATCTCCATTGTTTACCTGAGGTGCCTTTTAGTTGTGCCTATTAAAATATGGAGAACAAAAATGTTGAGGTTCCAAAATTAGGGAAAGATCAAGATCCACTTCCACCTCGTGCTGAAGCTGCTGCCACTAGTCATGGCCGAGACGATGAAATGCCAGCAACGTCGTCTGCCAAGGCCGATGCCCAATGTCATAGTACAGAGCATGTCAAATCCAAAACACCAAATATCAGTAAAAAAAGGACTCCAAAACCTAAAATAAAATTGTCGGAGGAGAAGCGTAAACTTGCCAATATGCCATTTACCACACGGAGTGGCAAGGAACGGCTGAGGCCCTGGCCTATGTTCATGGCTAGTGGTTCAGCTTCACATGAGGATGGAGGCACTCAGCCTCTCGCTAGAAAAATGAAAAGACTCAAGCTGGCAAAAGCAGTAGCACCGCAAAGAACTGTGCGTTCTTCGAAATCCCAAATCCACAAGGAGAGTCCAATTGTGTCGGTTGCGATGCCTGACCTTCCCAACACTGGACGTGAAGAGCATGCGCCTTCCACCATTTGCACGCCCCCTGCAAGTGCTGGAAGGAGCACCCGCAGTCCAGTTCCTGATAGTCAGATTGAAGATGTCAGTGTTGAAGTACACCAGGATGAGGAGGATATGGGTGTTGCTGGCGCTGGGGAGGAAATTGACCAGGAGGATTCTGATGGTGAGGTGGTTTGTTTAAGTCAGGCACCCGGGGAGACACCTGTTGTCCGTGGGAGGAATAGGGCCGTTGACATGCCTGGTGAAAATACCAAAAAAATCAGCTCTTCGGTGTGGAAGTATTTCACCAGAAATGCGGACAACAGGTGTCAAGCCGTGTGTTCCCTTTGTCAAGCTGTAATAAGTAGGGGTAAGGACGTTAACCACCTCGGAACATCCTCCCTTATACGTCACCTGCAGCGCATTCATAATAAGTCAGTGACAAGTTCAAAAACTTGGGCCGACAGCGGAAGCAGTCCACTGACCAGTAAATCCCTTCCTCTTGTAACCAAGCTCACGCAAACCACCCCACCAACTCCCTCAGTGTCAATTTCCTCCTTCCCCAGGAATGCCAATAGTCCTGCAGGCCATGTCACTGGCAATTCTGACGAGTCCTCTCCTGCCTGGGATTCCTCCGATGCATCCTTGCGTGTAACGCCTACTGCTGCTGGCGCTGCTGTTGTTGCTGCTGGGAGTCGATGGTCATCCCAGAGGGGAAGTCGTAAGCCCACTTGTACTACTTCCAGTAAGCAATTGACTGTCCAACAGTCCTTTGCGAGGAAGATGAAATATCACAGCAGTCATCCTGTTGCAAAGCGGATAACTGAGTCCTTGACAACTATGTTGGTGTTAGACGTGCGTCCGGTATCCGCCGTTAGTTCACAGGGAACTAGACAATTTATTGAGGCAGTGTGCCCCCGTTACCAAATACCATCTAGGTTCCACTTCTGTAGGCAGGCGATACCGAGAATGTACACGGACGTCAGAAAAAGACTCACCAGTGTCCTAAAAAATGCAGTTGTACCCAATGTCCACTTAACCACGGACATGTGGACAAGTGGAGCAGGGCAGGGTCAGGACTATATGACTGTGACAGCCCACTGGGTAGATGTATGGACTCCCGCCGCAAGAACAGCAGCGGCGGCACCAGTAGCAGCATCTCGCAAACGCCAACTCTTTCCTAGGCAGGCTACGCTTTGTATCACCGCTTTCCAGAATACGCACACAGCTGAAAACCTCTTACGGCAACTGACGAAGATCATCGCAGAATGGCTTACCCCAATTGGACTCTCCTGTGGATTTGTGGCATCGGACAACGCCAGCAATATTGTGTGTGCATTAAATATGGGCAAATTCCAGCACGTCCCATGTTTTGCACATACCTTGAATTTGGTGGTGCAGAATTTTTTAAAAAACGACAGGGGCGTGCAAGAGATGCTGTCGGTGGCCAGAAGAATTGCGGGACACTTTCGGCGTACAGGCACCACGTACAGAAGACTGGAGCACCACCAAAAACTACTGAACCTGCCCTGCCATCATCTGAAGCAAGAAGTGGTAACGAGGTGGAATTCAACCCTCTATATGCTTCAGAGGTTGGAGGAGCAGCAAAAGGCCATTCAAGCCTATACAATTGAGCACGATATAGGAGGTGGAATGCACCTGTCTCAAGTGCAGTGGAGAATGATTTCAACGTTGTGCAAGGTTCTGATGCCCTTTGAACTTGCCACACGTGAAGTCAGTTCAGACACTGCCAGCCTGAGTCAGGTCATTCCCCTCATCAGGCTTTTGCAGAAGAAGCTGGAGACATTGAAGGAGGAGCTAACACGGAGCGATTCCGCTAGGCATGTGGGACTTGTGGATGGAGCCCTTAATTCGCTTAACAAGGATTCACGGGTGGTCAATCTGTTGAAATCAGAGCACTACATTTTGGCCACCGTGCTCGATCCTAGATTTAAAACCTACCTTGGATCTCTCTTTCCGGCAGACACAAGTCTGCTGGGGTTGAAAGACCTGCTGGTGAAATAATTGTCAAGTCAAGCGGAACGCGACCTGTCAACATCTCCTCCTTCACATTCTCCCGCAACTGGGGGTGCGAGGAAAAGGCTCAGAATTCCGAGCCCACCCGCTGGCGGTGATGCAGGGCAGTCTGGAGCGACTGCTGATGCTGACATCTGGTCCGGACTGAAGGACCTGACAGCGATTACGGACATGTCGTCTACTGTCACTGCATATGATTCTCTCAACATTGAAAGAATGGTGGAGGATTATATGAGTGACCGCATCCAAGTAGGCACGTCACACAGTCCGTACTTATACTGGCAGGAAAAAGAGGCAATTTGGAGGCCCTTGCACAAACTAGCTTTATTCTACCTAAGTTGCCCTCCCACAAGTGTGTACTCCGAAAGAGTGTTTAGTGCCGCCGCTCACCTTGTCAGCAATCGGCGTACGAGGTTACATCCAGAAAATGTGGAGAAGATGATGTTCATTAAAATGAATTATAATCAATTCCTCCGCGGAGACATTGACCAGCAGCAATTGCCTCCACAAAGTACACAGGGAGCTGAGATGGTGGATTCCAGTGGGGACGAATTGATAATCTGTGAGGAGGGGGATGTACACGGTGATATATCGGAGGATGATGATGAGGTGGACATCTTGCCTCTGTAGAGCCAGTTTGTGCAAGGAGAGATTAATTGCTTCTTTTTTGGGGGGGGTCCAAACCAACCCGTCATATCAGTCACAGTCGTGTGGCAGACCCTGTCACTGAAATGATGGGTTGGTTAAAGTGTGCATGTCCTGTTTTGTTTATACAACATAAGGGTGGGTGGGAGGGCCCAAGGACAATTCCATCTTGCACCTCTTTTTTCTTTTATTTTTCTTTGCGTCATGTGCTGTTTGGGGAGGGTTTTTTGGAAGGGACATCCTGCGTGACACTGCAGTGCCACTCCTAAATGGGCCCGGTGTTTGTGTCGGCCACTAGGGTCGCTTATCTTACTCACACAGTCAGCTACCTCATTGCGCCTCTTTTTTTCTTTGCGTCATGTGCTGTTTGGGGAGGGTTTTTTGGAAGGGACATCCTGCGTGACACTGCAGTGCCACTCCTAAATGGGCCCGGTGTTTGTGTCGGCCACTACGGTCGCTAATCTTACTCACACAGCTACCTCATTGCGCCTCTTTTTTTCTTTGCGTCATGTGCTGTTTGGGGAGGGTTTTTTGGAAGGGACATCCTGCGTGACACTGCAGTGCCACTCCTAAATGGGCCCGGTGTTTGTGTCGGCCACTAGGGTCGCTTATCTTACTCACACAGTCAGCTACCTCATTGCGCCTCTTTTTTTCTTTGCGTCATGTGCTGTTTGGGGAGTGTTTTTTGGAAGGGCCATCCTGCGTGACACTGCAGTGCCACTCCTAGATGGGCCAGGTGTTTGTGTCGGCCACTAGGGTCGCTAATCTTACTCACACAGCTACCTCATTGCGCCTCTTTTTTTCTTTGCGTCATGTGCTGTTTGGGGAGGGTTTTTTGGAAGGGACATCCTGCGTGACACTGCAGTGCCACTCCTAAATGGGCCCGGTGTTTGTGTCGGCCACTAGGGTCGCTAATCTTACTCACACAGCTACCTCATTGCGCCTCTTTTTTTCTTTGCGTCATGTGCTGTTTGGGGAGGGTTTTTTGGAAGGGACATCCTGCGTGACACTGCAGTGCCACTCCTAGATGGGCCAGGTGTTTGTGTCGGCCACTAGGGTCGCTTAGCTTAGTCATCCAGCGACCTCGGTGCAAATTTTAGGACTAAAAATAATATTGTGAGGTGTGAGGTATTCAGAATAGACTGAAAATGAGTGGAAATTATGGTTTTTGAGGTTAATAATAATATGGGATCAAAATGACCCCCAAATTCTATGATTTAAGCTGTTTTTTAGGGTTTTTTGAAAAAAAAACACCCGAATCCAAAACACACCCGAATCCGACAAAAAAAATTCGGTGAGGTTTTGCCAAAACGCGGTCGAACCCAAAACACGGCCGCGGAACCGAACCCAAAACCAAAACACAAAATCCGAAAAATTTCAGGCGCTCATCTCTAGGTTATACCCGCCACTGACTGAGCCTGCGCCCAAGCCAGTCCTGATGTAGGCATCTACGCTGCCCTCTGTGATCTGGAGGCCTCTCTATCCTTCAAGAGGATAAAGCTGACACGATTTCTGTGGCATGAACACTGCTGGAGCTTGTGAAACTGAATACCAGCCTTACTTGAGTAACAGAACAGAGACACCTCCTGGGTACCTAAGTCTGCACTGAGCTAAGCTTCGCACCTTCAATGTCCAAGTTGGCACATTTAACAAATGTTTTACATATCAACGCTGTCGCTGTGTAGGAATCTGTATATGCGCCCAGCAGTGCCATGGTGTAGAGCGTGCAACGGGCTGTTTACTGACCCCTAGACTCTCCGCTAGTCAGGGAGCCTGGGTATACTCACGGCTGCCGTGCTGGTCGGTGGCCTGGGGGTGATCCGAATGCAAGCGGCCATGTTGGGACTGACACAGAGACTGATGTCTCTGCAGCCGGGAACCTGGGCACCAACCTCAAGAGGTGGGAACGGGTTCCCCTGACAGCTCCCACATCGCAGGCAGACAGGAGCAGTGCTGTCTGCCCATCCCCTGCTTGAGATTGCAGCTTTGATTAAAAAAAAAAAAATCTAGAGAAAGCTAAGAGAGCAACCAGCTCCCTCTGGCACATTTTATAACTGGAGAGGGGGCATAGAGGAGGAGGAGCCAGTCACACATAAATTTAAAGTGCTGACTCTACTTATGCCCCCGTCTACACCCCACTGTCATTAGCCTCCAGTGTCCCCTGTGGATGAAGGAGGAAAGATTGTTGTAATAATAAGATTTTAAACCTACCGGTAAATCTTTTTCTCGTAGACCGTAGAGGATGCTGGGGACTCCGTAAGGATCATGGGGATAGACGGGCTCCGCAGGAGACATGGGCACTTTAAGAAAGACTTTAGGTATGGGTGTGCACTGGCTCCTCCCTCTATGCCCCTCCTCCAGACCTCAGTTAGAGAAACTGTGCCCAGAGGAGACGGACAGTATGAGGAAAGGATTTTTGTTAATCCAAGGGCAAGATTCATACCAGCCACACCAATCACACCGTATAACTTGTGATATACTAACCAGTTTACAGTATGAAAACAACATAGCATCAGTCCAAGACCGATGAAAACTATAACATAACCCTTATGTAAGCAAAACTATGTACAAGTCTTGCAGAAGTAGTCCGCACTTGGGACGGGCGCCCAGCATCCTCTACGGACTACGAGAAAAAGATTTACCGGCAGGTTTAAAATCTTATTTTCTCTTACGTCCTAGAGGATGCTGGGGACTCCGTAAGGACCATGGGGATTATACCAAAACTCCCAAACGGGCGGGAGAGTGCGGATGACTCTGCAGCACCGATTGAGCAAACAGGAGGTCCTCCTCAGCCAGGGTATCAAACTTATAGAATTTTGCAAAGGTGTTTGAACCCGACCAAGAAGCAGCTCGGCACAGCTGTACTGCCGAGACACCTCGAGCAGCCGCCCAAGAAAAGCCCACCTTCCTAGTGGAATGGGCCTTGACCGATTTTGGTAACTGCAATCCAGCCGTAGAATGAGCCTGCTGAATCGTGTTACAGATCCAGCGAGCAATAGTCTGCTTTGAAGCAGGGGCGCCAACCTTGTTGGCTGCATATAGGACAAACAGTGCTTCTGTTTATCTGACTCTAGCCGTTCTGGCCACGTCAATTTTCAAAGCCCTGACTACATCAAGGGACTCGGAATCCTCCAAGTCGCGCGTAGCCACAGGCACCACAATAGCTTGGTTCATATGAAAAGATGACACCACCTTAGGCAAGAATTGAGGGCGGGTCCGCAATTCCGCTCTATCCATATGGAAAACTAGATAGGGGCTTTTATGAGACAAAGCCGCCAATTCCGACACTCGCCTAGCCGAAGCCAAGGCTAACAACATGACCATTTTCCAAGTGAAATATTTTAGTTTCACTGTTTTAAGTGGTTCAAACCAGTGCGACTTAAGGAAACTCAACACCACGTTAAGGTCCCAAGGCGCCACCGGAGGTACAAAAGGAGGCTGAATATGCAGCACTCCCTTTACAAAAGTCTGTACTTCGGGGAGAGAAGCCAATTCCTTTTGAAAGAAAATGGATAAGGCCGAAATCTGAACCTTAATGGAGCCTAATTTTAGGCCCAAATTCACTCCAGTTTGTAGGAAGTGAAGGAAACGGCCCAGATGGAATTCTTCCGGAGGAGCATTCCTGGCCTCACACCAAGCAACATATTTTCGCCATATACGGTGATAATGTTTAGCTGTCACGTCCTTCCTAGCCTTTATCAGAGTAGGAATGACCTCATCCGGAATGCCCTTTTCCGCTAGGATCCGGCGTGCAACCGCCATGCTGTCAAACGCAGCCGCGGTAAGTCTTGGAACAGACAGGGCCCCTGTTGCAACAGGTCCTGTCGCAGAGGAAGAGGCCATGGATCTTCGGTGAGCATTTCCAGTAGATCCGGATACCAGGTCCTTCATGGCCAATCTGAAACAATGAGAATTGTCTGTACTCCTCTTTTCCTTATTATTCTCAACACCTTTGGGATAAGAGGAAGAGAAGGAAACACATAGACCGACTGGAACACCCACGGTGTCACTAAGGCGTCTACAGCTACAGCCTGAGGGTCTTTTGATCTGGCGCAATACCTCTGCAGCTTTTTGTTGAGGCGGGATGCCATCATGTCTATCTGGGGCAGTCCCCACTGACTTGCAATCTGTGCGAAGACCTCCTGATGAAGTCCCCACTCTCCTGGATGCAGGTGGTGTCTGTTGAGAAAGTCTGCTTCCCAGTTGTCCACTGCCGGAATGAACACTGCTGACAGTGCGCTTACATGATTTTCCACCCAGCGAAGAATCCTGGCGGCTTCCGCCATTGCCACTCTGCTCCTTGTGCCGCCTTGGCGGTTTACATGAGCCACTGCGGTGATGTTGTCTGACTGGATCAGAACTGGTCAGTCGCGCAGTAAGGTCTCCGCTTGACATAGGGCGTTGTATATGGCCCTCAGTTCCAGGATGTTGATGTGAAGACAAGTCTCTTGACTTGACCAAAGACCTTGGAAGTTTCTTCCCTGCGTGACTGCTCCCCAACCTCGGAGGCTCACGTCCGTGGTCACCAGGATCCAGTCCTGAATGCCGAACCTGCGGCCTTCTAGAAGGTGAGCACTCTGCAGCCACCACAGGAGAGATACCCTGGGTCTGGGGGACAGGGTGATCAACCGATACATTTGTAGATGTGACCCGGACCACTTGTCCAATAGGTCCCATTGGAAAGTCCTTGCATGGAACTTGCAGAAGGGAATGGCTTCGTATGATGCCACCATCTTTCCCAGGACTCGAGTGCAGTGATGCACTGACACCTGTTTTGGCATCAATAAGTTCCTGACTAGAGTCATGAGTTCCTGAGCTTTTTCTATCGGAAGATAAACCCTTTTCTGGTCTGTATCCAGAATCATGCCCAAAAAAGTCAGACGAGTCGTAGGAACCAACTGCGATTTCGGGATATTAAGAATCCAGCCGTGTTGCTGTAACACCTTCAGTGAAAGTGAGACGCTGTTCAGTAACTGCTCTCTTGATCTCGCTTTTATGAGGAGATCGTCCAAGTACGGGATAATTGTGACACCTTGCTTGCGCAGGAGCACCATCATTTCCGCCATTACCTTGGTGAAAATCCTCGGGGCCGTGGAAAGCCCAAACGGCAACTTCTGAAATTGGTAATGACAATCCTGTACCGCAAATCTCAGGTACGCCTGATGAGGTGGATAAATGGGAACATGAAGGTATGCATCCTTTATGTCCAGAGATTCCATAAAATCCCCCCCTTCCAGGCTGGCGATGACCGCTCTGAGCGATTTCATCTTGAACTTGAACCTCTTCAAGTATAGGTTCAGGGATTTTAAATTTAAAATGGGTCTGACCGAACCGTCCGGTTTCGGGACCACAAATAGTGTTGAGTAATATCCCTTCCCTTGTTGAAGCAGGGGAACCTTGACCACCACCCGTTGAAGATACAATTTGTGAATTGCATTTAACACTATCTCCCTTTCCGGGCGAGAAGCTGGTAGGCTGATTGGAAAAACCGGCGAGGAGGCACCTCTTCGAATTCCAGCTTGTAACCCTGGGAAACAATTTCTATTGCCCAGGGATCCACCTGAGTGTGAACCCAGATGTGGCTGAAAACTCGAAGACGTGCCCCCACTGGGGCGGACTCCTGTAGCGGAGCCCCAGCGTCATGCGGTGGATTTTGTAGAGGCTGGGGAGGACTACTGTTCCTGGGAACTAGCTGTGTTGTACAGCTTTTTTCCTCTGCCCTTAACACTGGCAAGAAAGGACGCACCTCGTACTTTCTTGTTTCTTTGTGATCGAAAGGACTGCATTTGATAATGTGGCGCTTTCTTAGGCTGTGAGGGAATTTAAGGTAGAAAATTTGATTTACCAGCTGTAGCTGTGGAGACCAGGTCCGAGAGACCTTCCCCAAACAATTCCTCACCCTTGTAAGGTAAAACCTCCCTATGCCTCTTTGAGTCGGCATCACCTGTCCATTGCCGGGTCTATAGGACTCGTCTAGCAGAAATGGACATCGCGTTGATTCTAGAACCCAGTAGACTAATGTCTCTTTGAGCATCTCTCATATATAAGACCGCATCTTTTATATGCCCTAGTGTCAATAAAATGGTATCCTTATCTAGGGTCTCAATATCCGCTGATAAGGTATCTGTCCATGCTGCTACCGCACTACAAACCCAGGCCGACGCAATCGCCGGTCTGAGTAAGGTACCAGAATGTGTGTAAATGGACTTCAAGATAACCTCCTGCTTGCGGTCAGCAGGGTCCCTGAGGGTAGCCGTATCTTGGGATGGCAGCTCTACCTTTTTGGATAAGCGTGTTAATGCCTTGTCCACCCTAGGGGAGGATTCCCACCGTATCCTGTCCGTTGGCGGGAAAGGATACGCCATAAGAATCCTTTTGGGAATCTGCAGTTTTTTGTCTGGAGATTCCCAAGCTTTTTCACATAATTCGTTCAACTCATGTGAGGGGGGAAAGGTTACCTCAGGTTTCTTTCCCTTATAAATGTGTACCCTCGTGTCAGGGACAGGGGGTTCCTCTGTGATATGCAAAACATCTTTTATTGCAATGATCATATATCGAATACATTTTGCCACTTTTGGCTGTAATTTTGCATCATCGTAGTCGACACTGGAGTCAGAATCCGTGTCGGTATCTGTATCTACAATTTGGGATAGTGGGCGCTTTTGAGACCCCGAAGGTCCCTGCGACATAGGGACAGACATGGGTTGACTCCCTGGCTGTTCCTTAGCTTCAGCTTTGTCTAATCTTTTGTGCAATAAATTTACATTAGCACTGAAAACCTTCCACATATCCATCCAGTCAGGTGTCGGCGTTGTCGACGGAGACACCACACTCATTCTCTCCTCCTCCTCCCCCCTGAAAGCCTTCTACCTCAGACATGTCGATACACGCGTACCGACACACCACACACTCAGGAAATCCTCTTATCTGAAGACAGTTCCCCCACAAGGCCCTTTGGAGAGACAGAGAGAGAGTATGCCAGCACACACCCAGCGCTATATGACCCAGGAAAAAACACTATATAAATATATGTTTACCCAGTAGCGCTGTTTGTACATATATAAATGCGCCAAATTATGTGCCCCCCCCCCACTTTCTTCAAAACGCTCTTTCACCGTGGTTAAGCAGGGGAGAGTCCGGGGAGCTTCCTCTCAGCGCTGTGCTGTGGAGAAAATGGCGCTGGTGAGTGCTGAGGGAGAAGCCCCGCCCCCTCTGCGGCGGGCTTCTGTCCCGCTAAAATATACTGAAAACTGGCGGGGGCTCATTATATATACACAGTGCCCAACTGTATATATACCTATTTTTGCCAGAAAGAGGTTTATATGCTGCCCAGGGTGCCCGCTCTGCACCCTTACAGTGACTGCCGTGTGTGAGGTGTATGGGAGCAATGGCGCACAGCTTCATCGCTGTGCATTACCTCAGTGAAGATCATGAAGTACTCTGCCGCCTTTGAAGGCTTCTATGTTCCGGCTCTGTGAGGAGGACGGCGGCGCGGCTCTGGGACGGATGGCGAGGGTGAGACTTGCGTACCGATCCCTCTGGAGCTAATGGTGTCCAGTAGCCTAAGAAGCAGAGCCTTGAAACTCACAGAAGTAGGTCTGCTTCTCTCCCCTCAGTCCCTCGATGCAGGGAGTCTGTTGCCAGCAGGCTCCCTGAAAATAAAAAACCTAACAAAATACTTTCTGACAGGAAACTCAGGAGAGCTCCCTGTAATGCACCCAGTCTCCTCTGGGCACAGTAGCAAACTGAGGTCTGGAGGAGGGACACAGAGGGAGGAGCCAGTGCACACCCATACCTAAAGTCTTTCTTAAAGTGCCCATGTCTCCTGCGGAGCCCGTCTATCCTCATGGTCCTTACGGAGTCCCCAGCATCCTCTAGGACGCAAGACAAAATTTAGTAGGGAGAATGTGTGACTCGTTTCTGTAATAATTGCTTATTATTCACCTGTGCTGATATCTGAAGGCTTTTCCTCTTCCTGTTTAGCATCCCTCACATACATCTCTTCTTCCTTTGTATCTCCTGCCCTCATATTAGTCACATACGTCTCTTCTCTCTCTAGATCTTCTACCTTCATATCACTTACATACGTCTCTCCTTCTCCCTTTATATCTTCAGCCTTCATATCACTCACATACGTCTCTTCTTCTCCCTCTGTATCTTCTGCCTTCATATCAGTAACATGTGTCTCTTCTTTTCCCGCTATATCTTCTGCCTTCAGATCACTCACATGCGTCTCTTCTTCTCCCTCTGTATCTTCTGCCTCATTATCAGTCACATATGTCGCTTCTTCTCCCTCTGTATCATCTGCATTCATATCAGTCATATACGTCTGCTCTTCTCCCTTCATATTAGACATATACAGCTCTTCTCCCTCTATATCTTCTGCCTCATTATCAATCACATACGTCGCTTCTTCTCCCTCTGTGTCTTCTGCCATAAAATCAGTCAGTTCTTCCTCCTAATAAACCATCATAACAAAATGACACAGCTGTTCTACAGATCATACAGTGAGTGACTTTGGTATATTAGTGATACCCTAAATCCCACCTACCTGATCCTCCTGTGGGATCCTGTGATTCTCCTCTGTACAATCCTGGGAATACAGAGGATGGGGACATCTCTCTGGGGTATCTCTGTTACTGGGACCATCTGTAGGAGACACACAGTGACTGAGTACAGTGTATAATATATGTGATTATCAGATGATGTGTGTATATAGGGGCCCCCAACATGACAGTCTCCTCTTACCCAGCGATGTGAGGGGCCGGTGATTCTCCATCATCACGTCCTTGTACAGACTCCTGTGTTCCTCTATATACTCCCCCTCCTGCATGGAGAGATAGACAGTGACATCCTGACACCTTATAGGAACCTGACACACACAATGATACAGTCATCACCCAGACACATCCCCTGGTGTTACTGTATAATGTCCCATTCCCAGCAGTCACCTCTCCAGTCATCACCCAGACACATCTCCTGGTGTTACTGTATAATGTCCCATTCCCAGCAGTCACCTCTCCAGTCAGCAGCTGAATAATCTTGTTGGTGAGTTACTGGGTCTTCTGGTCACGGTCTATCTCATGTAGCAATGAGTGAGGTGGAGATACTGTGATGGGGATCTGGGTCCTGCTCAGTCCTTCTGACACATGCAGATGGTTGCCGAGTGCTCCATACTCACCGGATGTCTTCTTCACTACTGTGTATTCTTTTGTATTGAAGCAGACACTAAATATCACTGTTTACATTTACTGATCCCCTCACCTCTCCAGTCATGACTCTATTATTTCTATAGATATGTGATGTCACTGTGACACTCACAGATCCCCTCACCTCCCCAGTCATGTCCCTGTATTATTACTATAGATATAAGTGATGTCACGGTGACACTCCCAAATCCCCTCACCTCCCCAGTCATGTCCCTGTATTATTACTATAGATATAAGTGATGTCACTGTGACATTTAAATTTATAGTGCCCAAGGCTCCACAGGACCTGTCTATACCCCATGGTCTATGATGCTCCCCAACATCCTCTACGGACTACGAGAAAAGGATTTACCGGTAGGTATATTAAAATCCTATTTTCAAGTCGGGTTTACCAACTCTGTTGGAGGACAGCACAGTGCTTCAAGACGCTGTCCAAAAGCTGGTGGAGGCACAGGTCATTGTGCCGGTACCACCTCACATGCTGACGAAAGGTTACCAATTTGAATCTTTTCGTAGTATCGAAACCAGATGGTTCAGTCAGTCCCATTCTGAACCTAAAATCGTTGAACCCTTTTCTAAAGGAGTTCAAGATGGAGTCTCTTAGGGCGGTGATATCGGGTCTGGAAGAGGGGGAATTCCTGGTATCACTGGATATCAAGGATTTGTACCTTCACATTCCGATTTGGCTGCCGCATCAGGCTTATCTCCACTTTGCATTGCTGGACTGTCATTTTCAGTTCTAGGCCCTACCATTCGGCCTCTCCACAGCACCGAGGGTGTTTACAAAGGTGACGGTAGAAATGATGATGTTACTCCGCAAGCAGGGTGTGAACATCATTCCTTATCTGGACGATCTCCTGATAAAGGCATGGTCCAAGGAGAAGCTGCTGCAATCCATTGTTCTCACAACGCGACTGCTCCAGACTCACGGGTGGATTCTGAATTTTCTAAAGTCACATTTGGAACCAACCCAGAGATTGTCATTTCTGGGAATGATCCTGGATACGGAAGCGCAGCGGGTGTTTCTTCCGCGGGACAAATCGTTGGTGATTCAATCCATGCTCCGGGATGTCTTGAAGCCATCCCGGGTGTCGGTTCATCAATGCATTCCCCTATTGGGAAAGATGGTGGCCTCCTACGAGGCTCTCCAGTATGGGAGGTTCCATGCTTGGCCCTTCCAGCTGGATCTCCTGAACAAGTGGTCGGGATCTCACCTCCACATGCATCAGAGAATTCGTCTTTCGCCAAGGGCAAGGATTTCTCTCCTCTGGTGGCTCCAATTGCCTCACCTCCTAGAAGGCCGCAGGTTTGGGATTCAGGACTGGGTCCGGCTAACAACTGATGCGAGCCTCTGGGACTGGGGAGCAGTCACTCAAGGAGTAACCTTCCAAGGACGGTGGTCAAGCCTGGAAGCCGTCCTGCCCATCAACATCCTGGAACTAAGAGCCATCTACAACGGTCTTCTTCAGGCGGCCCCTTTTTGAGAAATCGGGCCATCCAAGTGCAGTCAGACAACGTAAGAACAGTGGCTTACATAAACGGAACAAAGAGCAGAGCGGCAATGTCAGAGGTGACAAGAATACTGCTCTGGACAGAAAAACACGCTTTGGCACTGTCAGCCATCTTCATTCCAGGAGTAAATAAATGGGAAGCAGACTTCCTCAGCAGACATGATCTCCATCCAGGAGAGTGGGGACTCCATCCAGAAGTTTTTAAGGAAATAACAGATCTTTGGGGATTGCCCCAAATTGATATGATGGCCTCTCATCTCAACAAGAAGCTTCGGCGTTATTGTTCCAGGTTGAGGGACCCACAGGCAGTGGCAGTGCGACGCCCTGGTGTCTCCGTGGGTGTTCCAGTCAGTGTACGTGTTTCCACCACTCCCACTCATCCCAAGAATCCTAAAGCTCATAAGGAGAACAAGGGTTCAAGCGATCCTCATTGCCCCAGATTTGCCAAGAAGGGCTTGGTACGCGGACCTACTGAATCTACTGCAAGAAGAACCAAGGCCTCTTCCTCTTCGTGAGGACCTGCTGCAGCAGGGGCCATTCGCCTATCAATACTTATCGCGGCTACGTTTGACGACATGGAAGTTGAGCCCCTGATTCTTGCTCGGAAAGGTATTCCAAAGAAAGTTATTCCTACCCTCATAAGGCTAGGAAAGGGGTAACGTCAAAACATTGCCATCGTATTTGGAAGAAATATGTTTCTTGGTGTGAGTCCAAGAAGTTTCCTGTGGTGGAATTTCAACTGGGACATTTCCTCCTCTTCCTGCAGGCAGGAGTATATATGGGTCTGAGGTTGGGACCTGTGAAGGTCCAGATTTCAGCCTTATCCATTTTCTTTCAGAAGCAATTGGCTGCCCTCCCTGAGGTTCAGACCTTTTTGAAGGGAGTACTGCATATCCAACCTCCCTTTGTACCGCCTACGGCGCCATGGGACCTTAACGTAGTGTTGCAGTTCCTCCAGTCAGATTGGTTCGAGCCTCTACAGGAGGTGGAGCTCAAATTTCTTACATGAAAGGCGGTCACTTTTTTTGGCCTTAGCTTCTGCTAGACGTGTCTCCGAGCTGGGGACTTTATCATGCAAAAGCCCTTACTTGATCTTCCATGAAGACAGAGCTGAGCTCCGGACTTGTCAGCAGTTTTTTCCAAAGGTTGTGTCGGCTTTTTATATCAACCAACTTATTGTGGTGCCAGTGGCTACTGACTCCTCAATTACTTCAAAGTCCTTGGATGTCGTCAGGGCTCTGAAGATTTATGTGAAGAGAACTTCTCGTCACAGGAAGTCGGACTCTCTGTTTGTCCTATATGATCCTAAGAAGATTGGGTGTCCCGCTACTAAGCAGTCTATTTCTCGCTGGATTAGGTTCACTATCCAGCAAGCTTATTCTACGGCAGGACTGCCGTGTCCAAAATCTGTTAAGGCTCACTCTACTTGTAAAGTGGGGTCTTCCTGGGCGGCTGCCCGTGGTGTCTCGGCAGGGCAACTTTACCGAGCTGCAACTTGGTCTGAGTCGAACACGTTTGCAAAGTTCTACAAGTTTGATACTTTGGCCTCTGATGATCTGAAGTTCAGTCAATCAGTTCTGCAGGAGCCTCCGCGCTCTCCCTCCCATTCTGGGAGCTCTGGTACATCCCCATGGTACTAACGTGGACCCCAGCATCCTCTAGGATGTAAGATAAAATAGGATTTTGGTACCTACCGGTAAATCCTTTTCTCGTAGTCCGTAGAGGATGCTGGGAGCCCGCCCAGCGCTTCGTTTTCCTGCTGTTGTTATTTGGTTCAGTACATCTTCATTTTAGTTGAGTACTGCATTGTTACTTGGTAAGTAATGTTTCAGCTGTTGCTGAGTAGTTCAAGCTAGTTGTCTTGACGTGCCTTGTATGTGTGAGCTGGTATGAATCTCACCACTATCTGTGTTAAGTCCTTCTCTCAAAGTATGTCATCTCCTCGGGCACAGTTTCTAGACTGAGTCTGGTAGGAGGGCCATAGAGGGAGGAGCCAGCCCACACTCTCAAACTCTTAAAGTGCCAATGGCTCCTGGTGGACCCATCTATACCCCCATGGTACTAATGTGGACCCCAGCATCCTCTACGGACTACGAGAAAAGGAATTACCGGCAGGTACCAAAATCCTATTAAATGGTGCCTCAAGGGTTCCTCTGCCCTAACAAATGACATAAACAAATGAGCAAAACAAGAACACAATGATTTATAGTACAAGACACTGTAGGACAAGTACATGGTATATAAACATTGCTGCATCAGGGAACTTGACACTATAATAAGCATCAGGGTGGTAGAAACCAACTTTTAGGTGCTATTGTAGGAAGTATAGAGTAGAAGATAGTCTAAGTAAGAGAAGGAAAGGCATATGAGGGGAGAGGGTCCTGCTCATAAGAGCTTACATTCTAAAGGGTAGGGGCAGACAAATAGGGGTGACACAGATGGGGTAGACAGTGAGCATAGGACAGAGAGTTAGGATGCGCGTTTGCTGGGTTTGAGGAAAAACTGGGTCTTGAGAGCCTGTTTGAAGTTTTGTAGAGAGGTGGAGAATTCCAAAGCTAGGAAGCACTATGGCCAAAACCTTTGAGGCACGAATGGGAGAAGTAATCAGTTCGCAGGACAGGTGGCACATATTTGTGGAGTGAAGAGGGTGGGAGTATAAAGGGAGGTAAGATCAGATATGTATATGGGAGAGGAATGGGTGAGGGCTTGTGAGAAGCTTGAATTGGATTCTGAATGGGAAGGGGAGCCAGTGTAGAGCTTGTAAGAGAGGGGAGGTGTAAGTAATACATTTGGAGATGAATATGAGCCGGGCAGCAGCATTGAGGATAATAGATTGGAGTGGAGAGAGGCATTTGTCAGGGAAGTCAGATAGAAAAAAATTACAATAGTCCAATCTGGAGATGACCAGTGAGTAGATGAGAGTTTTAGTAGCATCCAGCTAAATACAAAGCCTTTGCGCTAGATACAGATGACATGCGCTTTTTGTCCGACTAGAATGCCTCCTTGACCAATATGCTCCAAGTGGTGAACGCATGTGATATCTTTTTGGGCCTTCATATTAACTGTGATAAATTCCATATTCTTCGAGAATAGACCGTCCTGTTGCTTCAATGTGTGTCCCACTTTAAATACTTGTGCATATGGATCACTAATAACTAGTTGGACTTATATGCAAGTATGTCACTAATGGGCAGAGAAATCCTTAAGATGGTTGTTCATCCCCCAGCAATCCCTGGAGTCCCTTCTGCTACAGGTTTTCCACAAGATTGATAGTTTTGTTCATTTTTGATATGGGTGGACCAAAGTACTATGGTTAGATTAGCCTTGATCTGCAGACCCAGAGGTTGCTTGCATTACCCAATTTTTGCCTTTACTAATATGCACCCCAACTAGCAGATCTGAGGACATGGTTGAGGGTTGGTGAGGGTTAGGATCTTCATGCTCTCCTGGTCACTGTTGTCGAGAGGGAAACTGGGTTTAGACTCCCTATCCTTCACCAGGTGGTTAGAATATGATCAGATTTGCAAGCCTTCGAATGCTAGATTTTTGTGTGGTGTGGAGTAATCTCAGTAGGGCAGTTTTATGCTGGTAGTATTCACAAGTCCTTTGATCAGTTCCGATCTGAGTTTGGGATCCCTAACAAATGTTTTTCGGTACCAGAAGATCAGACATTCCCTGCAAACGCAATTCCCTAATTTTCAGGTCTCCCCTATCAAATAACTATAGGGCCAATAAAGGAAGAGTAATGGGGGAAGATTTTGGGTAGTCCTCAGAAGACTGCAGCCTCTGTCAGATTCCTGCAGGTCCGTTTAAGTTTTATGTAATTTAATAATTTCACCCCTGAGCTTTTATGCAAAGGTGTCCTACATGTCTTGCTCCTGGGGAACAATCTGTTACCTTTAGTGGTCATGGCATTTTGGTCTGTGGTCACTAGAGTGAGCACTCCCACTGGTGTACTTCACCTAGATATCCTGGATGAGGATCTTCTGGACAAGTACAATAGACAGTAAGTCCACACTGCTTTGTTTTGGCCAAGGTTCCCATTTCATGGGCATTGATGGCACCTCCTCGTTTTCTCTAACATCCTAGTGGATACTGGGTATCTGTACTTTCGTACCATGGGATATAGATCTTGTCCACTGGAGCCTGGCACTTTAAAACCTTTAGTGTGTATGTGTGTGCTGGCTCCTCCCCTCTATGCCCCTCCTACCAGACTCAGTTTAGAAAAATGTACCCAAGCAGCCGGGTGCATCTCTGGAGTTCCAGAGAGTTTCCTTTATTTCTCTGACGTCCTAGTGGATGCTGGGAACTCCGTAAGGACCATGGGGAATAGACGGGCTCCGCAGGAGACTGGGCACTCTAAAAGAAAGATTAGGTACTATCTGGTGTGCACTGGCTCCTCCCTCTATGCCCCTCTGAAAGGATATGCCCCTATATTCTTTAACCCTCGATGTGATGGCCTCTCAGACGTCTGTGAGTGTAAACCTTTAGCCACAAGTTACATGCACAACACAAGCAGTAAAGATTCACACTGTTTATTGTTCGTTTAACAAAAGTATATAAAAGAAAGGATTTAGGGCGTGTATATCCCAAGTCAATAACTAATTGGACAGAACACAAAAAGGGGCTAACATAACATGATTGGCTAGGAACTGCCGCAGTGGAAGGATATGCATATATGGGCAAGTTTGTATTTCAAATAGGGAGGTTGTTCACACGGTATAAAAAAGATAAGAGACAAGGACAGTAGCAAGGAATGTGCTGGAACATTAAGTTCTATAACACAAGCAATTCTATGACATTGAAGCAGAGACGAGCTTTAACCCTTTCAATCCCCTCTTAGAATCATTATTGTTATACTATATGATTCTTGCAAAGCTTACGTCTTTCTGCACACCAATGGCGCAATTTTTAGCCTGAGCGGGAGTTGCAGTAATTGTTGGGCATTTTAAGAAGGGTTAATCGTTGGGTTAATGATGTTCCGTGTTTATCCTTTTCATCTAAGGCTTCAGCGGGCTTATAGCCCCATGGGGTACCTGTGTTCCAGGCAGCCGCGGACCATGAGCTGCAATCATTTCCCCAGTTATGGCCTGTAACGCAAATATAGGGTACCTCGGGGCTTAGGTTGTCTGTGGTGTCAGCGCGGATCTGGTAGTCAACAGACTTTTGGACAGCAGCTAGTTGGGGGAATTGGAAATAATCTAGTATGTAGGTTGCGGTGTATGTGGTGGAAGAGTTATACCATAGTGTCAGTTTCCCTTATTCTGAGTTATATCAACCTCAGTCATTGAGAGGGGAAAATGGGCCAGTAGGGCTATCAAGATAGTCCCCAGGGTAAAGATAGGGGGCATTTTCTTCATCCTCCTCTGGTCTTCTGTCTTCGCTAGGTGGGAGGTCAGGGCTGTCTGCCCCGGTTCGTACCTCACTGGAATCACTTGCTTCCCTCTCTAGGTCTGGTCTAGGAACCTTTTTTACTCGGGATGCATGGATCCAGGTAGGACTTTCCTCTGTCAGGACTGCTGTTCGGGTAACTGCTACGACCTCTGTCTCTGGACCATAGGTGAAGTCTCCTGGGCTCTTGTTCCTGGGGAGCACCTTCACCACGACTCTGTCTCCGACTTTAAAGGGGTGTGTAGGTTCCTGTGGATTCAAAGGGTTTTTACACACAACCTCATGTTCAATTTCATTCAGTTTTGTTATCAGGGACCTGACATACTCTTCTCTGATGAGTTCTAGATCTCCTTCCTGTATTACCAACGGTTTCTTAGCCCAGGGTGTGGGGAAGGGTCTACCCATTAGTATTTCAAAGGGTTCAAAGGGTGAGTATCCTAGAGTTTTCTGTGGGGTATTCAAGATGCTGGTGTTTAGCTTTATTAGGGTTGTTCCTGAGGCAAGTGATGCATCTGCTAACATACTGGTCCACAAGTGATTTGGCATTAGTAACATAAAAATCATTGGTTAGTAGGAGGAGTGTTGTGGCTTCACCACGGTGACCAACACCACGGCACTGGGCAACGAGCAAAGGGGCACTGGACTGGGGTATACAGGGTTTCCCCTCTTTGCAGATTAATCCTGATTTAGGATTTTTTCTGCAGAATTGGGTAAGTCCAGTCGGAGAGATCAGTATTAGTCGCAGCAGCTTGAAGTTGAGTGAGCAGATGGACGTTGTCAAGGGAGGGACATGCTCTAGTGAGTGCAATGAGTTCTGCAGCTTGCGCGGACTGATAAGGTATTGGTAGGGTTTCCAACACAGTGTCAGGGAGGGTGACAATGGCATAGCCAGCCTGGTATGTATTGTCATTGGGCCTACTACAGGAGCCGTCAACAAAAACTATGTCTGCGCCTGGTATGGGAACGGGAGACATGTCAAGTCTGGGAGAAGTTTCAGCTTCAATGGAAGCAGCACAGTCATGTAGGTCGGGTGGTTCTTCCTCGGGACCTTTCAAGCCTAAAAGGGCATTGAGAATGGGTGCAGGGCCAGAAGAACTAGCAGTGTACTTAATGGTAAGGGTAGGGTTACTCAAAAGGAGTACTTCATATCCACTAAGGCGTTGTGCTGACATGTGCTGTGTGTAAGCCTTTAAGTATTGCCAGGACATCATGTGTGGTGTGGAGTACTGTGATGTGGCCTAAAGTGAGGGTAGTGGCCATTTCTGCAACCATTGCACAGGCTGCCAAAGCCCTGAGGCAGGCAGGCATACCTTGCACAGACACTGGCATGACTTTGGGAAAAAAATGCCACGGGGCGCAACTTCCCTCCATGAAACTGTGTGAGCACCCCCGCCATGGTTTTACAATTGTCCCTTGCATATAGATGGAAAGGTAGTACATAATTGGGGAGGCCAAGTGCCGGACTTTTTATCAACATACATTTTAAACTTTCATATGCAGTTAACATTTCTTGTGACCATTGTACAGTTTTAGGTTTGTCCTTCAGTGTGGCTTGTCTCAAAATGTTATCATAATAAGAGCAATCAGAAATCCACTGTCTGCAGTAATTTACCATACCCAGGAAGGACAGTAGTTCCTTCTGGGTAGTTGGGGTGACCAGGCCCAATACAGACTGTATGCGTTGTGGACTGATTTTCCTCTCTCCCTGAGTGAGCACAAAACCTAAGTAATCAACATGCTTTTTACACCATTGCATTTTTGTTTTGGACACCTTGTGTCCACATTCACAAAGCCAGTTTAGTAATGAAACACCATCCTCTCGGCAGGCCTCCTCAGTTTTACTACAGAGCAGCAGATCATCTGCATACTGTAGCAGGACTGAACCATGGTGAGGTTGCCAGGGCCCCAATGTGGCCTGGAGACAACAGGTGCGTCAATAATCTGCACCAGGTAAGTTGTTTACCCTCAAAAGAAAAGGCAAAAAGTAATTGTGTCTGTGAATCTACAGGTATGCTGAAAAAAGGCATTCTTCAAATCAATTACAGAGAAGAACGCAGCATCTGCAGGGATTGCAGAAATGAGTGAGTTTACATCTGGAACAATTGGTGCAATTGGGACAATTAACTGATTGATCGCTCTGAGATCCTGTACAAATCTTATACTGCCATCAGCTTTGGCAACAGGGTTCACAGGAGTACAGTATGGTGATACAATATGTCTGAGAATACCCTGTTGTAAGAATTGCTGTATCATGGGGCGGAGACCTTCTATCTTTTCTGGTGAGAGGGGATACTGCATAGGTCAGAACACAAAACACTGGTTGTTGCACCGCTGTCCACTAAAAAGGGAATTTTACTTCCATTTATAATAAGTGGCAGCAGAGGTGAATCTTTACTATGACGGGTGAGTTGAATAAAGGCTGGGATACCCTCCTCCGGGCCCCGTCAGTGCGCGGGGTCTTTGGAATCTTCCCTGACTGCGGGGTTGGTTCTGTCTGTCAAAGCGTCTGGAGTTCTGATAGTTATGAGTGGGTGCAGGTTTCTGTTTACAAGCTACAGCGACAGGCAAAAAAGCACAGGCAAAGGAGCACGGGTTTTAAAGACTTCCTTCATATGTGTATAGCTGCGTCCTTTGCAAGCTTTGCGCAAATAAGATATACAGCCATCGAGGGTAATAGTGGGCTTGGGACAGTGTTTTACTATTATCTAAACTCTGGGTTATTGGTGCGTTAGGGATAGAGATAGTGGACGCATTTTCTAGCAGTGGAGCTGGAGGCAATCCCATTTGGTGTGAAAGGGTTACTGCTGCCAAGAGATCTGTGTCTCCGAGCGCAGGATACATTGGAATGCAAGGGGGAGGCAGAGGGTTTTCAAAGATTTACAGTTTTTTACTGCTTCGCTTCTGTGCTGTTGGGAACTGACATTTTTTTTTTTTTTTAATCCTCCATATAGAAAAGGTAATTACTGCCTTCCCGTAGAAATGGGTCCTGTCCTGCTTTCTCTGTCCATCCCGCTAAATTATCCACCCATGGGTTAACTAAGTAATACTCTGAGGTAGAGTTGCGGGCGACATACATCTTGCATGTCTCACCAGGGAGGGGCGGGGGATATGTAGTTTTTTTTACTCTGACTAGAGCCCATTGTCAGACAGTAATATAAATCAACAGTACAACTTTAAAAGAAAATATCTAAAATGTACAACACTCTACTATACATGCATCAGCTAACCAGTTAATTAGTCATTGACAATATCACAATATTATCTGTATAGTGAGAACATGAAATCTTTTGACGTGTACGATACTTACCATTCGTACAAGATGTCAGAAAAATACAGCGTTTTAAACAGGAAGCAGGAAAAGTGTTTGAGTAAAGATATCTGGCAGACGAAAACTTACCAGCCGTCTGGACCAAATATAAGAACTTATCTCACTACAAACATACAAGAATATATAGACGATCAAATCGAGGTATTCTCTACGTTACGTATAGACCCCAGGTCTATTTTTAAGTATCCCAGATACTAACGTCACGTTATGTATAGACTCCCAGGTCTATTTTAAGTATCCCAGATACTAACGTCTTTGGAGAATTGCGCTTGGACCCCTGGTCCCTTCTCAGACGTATCTTTAAGTCCCAGACATTAAAGATGTTTGGTCACGTGTTCCCAGAACACTGACACGGATTCAGCTTCAGTGTATGACCGCAATCCCGTATGGCAAAGACAGACAATAAATTCTCTATCTTTACCATTCGGGGACGATCACTGAATCGCGGACGTAGCCCCCACTTGAAAGGATATGCCCCTATATTCTTTAACCCTCGATGTGATGGCCTCTCAGACGTCTGTGAGTGTAAACCTTTAGCCACAAGTTACATGCACAACACAAGCAGTAAAGATTCACACTGTTTATTGTTCGTTTAACAAAAGTATATAAAAGAAAGGATTTAGGGCGTGTATATCCCAAGTCAATAACTAATTGGACAGAACACAAAAAGGGGCTAACATAACATGATTGGCTAGGAACTGCCGCAGTGGAAGGATATGCATATATGGGCAAGTTTGTATTTCAAATAGGGAGGTTGTTCACACGGTATAAAAAAGATAAGAGACAAGGACAGTAGCAAGGAATGTGCTGGAACATTAAGTTCTATAACACAAGCAATTCTATGACATTGAAGCAGAGACGAGCTTTAACCCTTTCACCCTCCTCCAGACCTCAGTTAGAATCTGTGCCCGGCCAGAGCTGGATGCTCCTAGTGGGCTCTCCTGAGCTTGCTAGAAAAGAAAGTATTTGTTAGGTTTTTTATTTTCAGTGAGATCTGCTGGCAACAGACTCACTGCTACGTGGAACTGAAGGGAGAGAAGCAAACCTACCTGCTTGCAGCTAGCTTGTGCTTCTTAGGCTACTGGACACCATTAGCTCCAGAGGGTTCGAACACAGGGCCTGACCTCGATCATCCGTTCCCGAAGCCGCGCCGCTGTCCCCCTTGCAGAGCCAGAAGACAGAAGAACGACGAAATCGGCGGCTGAAGACTCCTGTCCTCATTAAGGTAGCGCACAGCACCGCAGCTGTGCGCCATTGCTCCCACTGCACACCACACACTCCGGTCACTGTAGGGTGCAGGGCGCTGGGGGGGGGGGGGGTGCCCTGGGCAGCAATTATTATACCTTTTTTGGCACTAAACATACACATATACAGTCTAGCACTGTATATGTGTAAAAAACCCCACCATTACTACACGCAAAACGCGGGACAGAAGCCCACCGCTGAGGGGGCGGGGCCTTCTTCCTCAGCACACCAGCGCCATTTTCCCTTCACAGCTCCGTTGGAAGCAGCTCCCCAGGCTCTCCCCTGCAGTATCCAGGTGCAAGAAGGGTAAAAAAGAGAGAGGGGGGGGGGGGGGGGCACATAAATTTAGGCGCAAATAAGATAAATTAGCAGCTATTGGGTAAATCACTTATTATAAGTGTAATCCCTGTGTTATATAGCGCTGTGGTGTGTGCTGGCATACTCTCTCTCTGTCTCCCCAATGGACTTTGTGGGGTCCTGTCCTCAGTCTGAGCATTCCCTGTGTGTGCGCGGTGTGTCGGTACGGCTGTGTCGACATGTTTGATGAGGGTTACGTGGAGGCGGAGCAAGGGCAGATAAGTGTGGTATCGCCCCCGACGGGGCCGACACCTGATTAGATGGATATGTGGAAGGTCTTAACCGACAGTGTCAACTCCTGACATAAAAGGTTCGATGACGCAGCAGCCTTGGGACAGCCGGGGTCTCAGCCCGCGCCTGCCCAGATGACTCAGAAGCCGGCAGGGGCTCATAAACGCCCGCTAGCTCAGATGGTGGACACAGATGTCGACACGGAGTCTGACAGATGACGATGAGACAAATGTACAGTCTTCAAAGGCCATCCGATGCATGATTACTGCAATGAAAGATGTATTGCACATTTCTGACGTGAACCCGGTTACTACCAAGAGGGGTATTATGTTTGGGGAGAAAAAGCAGCCAGTGACTTTTCCCCCATCTGATGAATTAAATGAATTGCGTGAAGAAGCGTGGTGTTCCCCTGATAAGAAACTAGTGATTTCTAAGAGGTTACTGATGGCGTACCCTTTCCCGCCAACGGATAGGTAACGTTGGGAAACATCCCCTAGGGTGGACAAGGCGCTCACACGCTTATCTAAAAGGGTGGCACTGCCGTCTCAGGATACGGCCGCCCTAAAGGAGCCTGCGGATAGAAAGCAGGAAGCTATCCTGAAGTCTGTGTATACACACTCCGGTACTCTACTGAGACCTGCTATTGCTTCAGCCTGGATGTGCAGTGCTGCAGCAGCATGGACTGATACCCTGTCAGACAACATTGATTCCCTCGACAGGGATACTATTTTGCTGACCCTGGAACATATAAAAGACGTCGTCTTATATATCCGAGATGGACAGAGGGACATTTGCCTGCTGGCATCTAGAATTAATGCAATGTCCATTTCTGCCAGGAGAGTATTATGGACTCGGCAGTGGACGGAGGATGCTGATTCTAAAAAACACATGGAGGTTTTACCCTATAAGGGTGAGGAATTGTTTGGGGACGGTCTCTCGGACCTCGTATCCACAGCAACAGCTGGGAAGTCGACTTTTTTACTTCAGGTTCCCTCACAGCCTAAGAAAGCACCGTATTATCAAATGCAGTCCTTTCGGCCTCAGAAAGGCAAGCGGGTCAGAGGTGCATCCTTTCTGGCCAGAGGCAGGGGTAGAGGAAAGAAGCTGCACCAGGCAGCCAGTTCCCAGGAACAAAAATCCTCCCCTGCTTCCATTAAGTCCACCGCATGACGTTGGGGCTCCACTTGTGGAGCCAGGTGCGGTGGGGGCGCGTCTCCGAAACTTCAGCAACCAGTGGGTTCGCTCACAGGTGGATCTCTGGGCTGTACAAATTGTTTCTCAGGGATACAAGCTGGAGTTCGAGGCGACTCCTCCTCGCCGTTACCTCAAATCAGCCTTGCCAGCTGCTCCCAGGGAAAGGGAGGTAGTACTGGCGGCAATCCACAAGCTGTACCTTCAGCAGGTGATACTCAGGGTCCCCTCCTTCAACAGGGACGGGGTTACTATTCCACAATGTTTGTGGTACCGAAACCGGACGGTTCGGTGAGACCCATTCTGAATTTAAAATCCTTGAACACTTATATAAAGAAGTTCAAGTTCAAAATGGAATCGCTCAGAGCGGTTATTGCAAGCCTGGAAGAGGGGGATTTTATGGTGTCACTGGACATCAAGGATGCTTACTTGCATGTCCCCATTTACCCACCTCACCAGGAGTACCTCAGGTTCGTGGTACAGGACTGTCATTACCAATTCCAGACGTTGCTGTTTGGTCTCTCCACGGCACCGAGAATATTTACCAAGGTAATGGCCGAAATGATGATACTCCTTCGGCAGAAGGGAGTTATAATTATCCCGTACTTGGATGATCTCCTCATAAAGGCGAGGTCCAGAGAGCAGTTGTTGGTCAGCGTAGCACTATCTCAGGAAGTGTTGCAACAGCACGGCTGGATTCTGAATCTACCAAAGTCGCAGCTGGTTCCGATGACGCGTTTGCTTTTCCTGGGCATGATTCTGGACACAGAACAGAAGAACGTGTTTCTCCCCATGGAGAAGGCCCAGGAATTGTCATCTTTGGTCAGGAACCTCCTGAAACCAAAACAGGTGTCGGTGCATCACTGCACGCGAGTCCTGGGAAAGATGGTGGCTTCGTACAAAGCAATCCCCTTCGGCAGGTTCCATGCAAGGATCTTTCAGTGGGATCTGTTGGACAAGTGGTCCAGATCGCATCTTCAGATGCATCGGATGATCACCCTGTCCCCGAGGGCCAGGGTGTCTGCTGTGGTGGCTGCAGAGTGCTCATCTTCTCGAGGGCCGCAGGCTCGGCATACAGGACTGGGTCCTGGTAACCACGGATGCAAGCCTCCGAGGATGGGGGGGCAGTCACTCAGGGAAGAAACTTCCAAGGGCAGTGGTCAAGTCTGGAGACTTCACTACACATAAATATACTGGAACTAAGGGCCATTTACAATGCCCTGAGTCAAGCAGAGCCCCTGCTTCAAAACCATCCAGTGCTGATTCAGTCAGACAACATCACGGCGGTCGCCCATGTGAACCGACAGGGCGGCACAAGAAGCAGGATGGCAATGGCAGAAGCCACAAGGATTCTTCGATGGGCGGAGAATCACGTGCTAGCACTGTCAGCAGTGTTCATTTCGGGAGTGGACAACTGGGAAGCAGACTTCCTCAGCAGACACGACCTCCACCCGGGAGAGTGGGGACTTCATCAAGAAGTCTTCACACAGATTACAAATCGGTGGGAAAAGCCACAGGTGGACATGATGGCGTCCCACCTCAGCAAAAAGCTAAAAAGATATTGCGCCAGGTCCAGGGACCCTCAGGCGATAGCTGTGGACGCACTAGTGACACCGTGGGTGTACCAGTCGGTTTATGTGTTTCCTCCTCTTCCTCTCATACCCAAGTTACTGAGGATAGTAAGAAGGAGAGGAGTAAGAACTATACTCATCGTTCCGGATTGGCCAAGAAGAACTTGGTACCCAGAACTGCAAGAAATGATCTCAGAAGACCCATGGGCTCTGCCTCTCAGACAGGACCTGTTGCAATAGGGGCCCTGTATGTTCCAAGACTTACCGTGGCTGCGTTTGACGGCATGGCGGTTGAACGCCGGATCCTAACGGAAAAGGGCATTCCAGATGAAGTGATTCCTACGCTGATAAAAGCTAGGAAAGATGTGACAGCTAAGCATTATCACCGTATATGGCGGAAATATGTTGCTTGGTGTGAGGCCATGAAGGCCCCAACGGAGGAATTCCAGCTTGGTCGATTTCTGCACTTCTACAGTCAGGGGTGACTATGGGCCTAAAATTGGGGTCCATAAAGGTTCAGATTTCGGCTCTATCTATTTTCTTTCAAAAAGAACTGGCTTCACTGCCTGAGGTTCAGACGTTTGTTAAGGGAGTGCTGCATATTTATCCCCCTTTTGTGCCTCCAGTGGCACCTTGGGATGTTAACGCTGTGTTGGATTTCCTGAAATCACACTGGTTTGAGCCACTTAAGACCGTGGAGCTAAAGTATCTCACGTGGAAAGTGGTCATGCTGTTGGCGTTAGCTTCAGCAAGGCGTGTGTCAGAATTGGCAGCTTTGTCATGTAAAAGCCCATATCTGATCTTCCATATGGACAGGGCAGAATTGAGGACTCGTCCCCAATTTCTCCCAAAGGTGGTATCAGCGTTTCATTTGAACCAACCTATTGTGGTGCCTGCGGCTACTCGGGATTTGGAGGATTCCAAGTTACTTGATGTAGTCAGGGCTTTGAAGAACTATGTAGCCAGGACGGCTGGAGTCAGGAAAACTGACTCGCTGTTTATCCTGCATGCGCCCAACAAGCTGGGTGCTCCTGCTTCAAAGCAAACTATTGCTCGCTGGATCTGTAGCACGATTCAGCAGGCGCATTCTGCGGCTGGTCTGCTGCATCCAAAATCAGTGAAAGCCCATTCCACAAGGAAGGTGGGCTCTTCCTGGGCGGCTGCCCGAGGGGTCTCGGCATTACAAGTTTGCCGAGCAGCTACTTGGTCGGGTTCAAACACTTTTGCTAAGTTTTACAAGTTTGATACCCTGTCTAAGGAGGACCTAGAGTTTGCTCATTCGGTGCTGCAGTCATCCGCACTCTCCCGCCCGTTTGGGAGCTTTGGTATAATCCCCATGGTCCTTACGGAGTTCCCAGCATCCACTAGGACGTCAGAGAAAATAAGATTTACTCACCGGTAATTCTATTTCTCGTAGTCCGTAGTGGATGCTGGGCGCCCGTCCCAAGTGCGGACTCTCTGCAATACATGTATATAGTTATTGCTTAACAAAAGGGTTATTGTTATGAGCCATCCGTTGACTGAGGCTCAGTTGTTGTTCATACTGTTGACTGGGTATGGTTAACACAAGTTGTACGTTGTGATTGGTGTGGCTGGTATGAGTCTTACTCTGGATTCCAAATCCTTTCCTTGTAGTGTCAGCTCTTCCGGGCACAGTTTCCCTAACTGAGGTCTGGAGGAGGGGCATAGAGGGAGGAGCCAGTGCACACCAGATAGTACCTAATCTTTCTTTTAGAGTGCCCAGTCTCCTGCGGAGCCTGTCTATTCCCCATGGTCCTTACGGAGATCCCAGCATCCACTACGCTCTACGAGAAATAGAATTACCAGTGAGTAAATTCTTATTTTTTTTTTTTTTTTTATTATTTTCAGGTAGTCCTGGTTGGCAACCATGCTACTTTGCTTCGTGGGACTTAGAGGGAGGACCGAACCAACCTCCTGAGGGTTAATGGTTCGTAATCCCTGCTGACAGGACACGGAGCTCCTGACGCACTGATCACACATCGTTAGTTTGCGTGCCCACGCTGGCAGCAAGCCGCCACCCTCTAACAGATGCCGAAGCTCAAGGTGCAGTGCGTGTTACACCGGGGGTCCCGGTTAGTGGGTCCCTGGTGCAGTTTGGCGGCATGTCACGGGCCACGAGCTGCGGTGCCTGCCGTGGACAGAACTGGCTCTTCTCCGCAGTGCTCACTGTCAGACAAGGCTCTTTGTACAGTCATGTTTTTACTTTATATAACCGAAAAATACAGTCTCACTTTCTGCGCTCCAAATGTCCCTTTGTTTTAAACAATCCTCACAGCGATGTCATGGTATGCATGAAAGAAAGAGAGACAAAATACATTAGTGTAATCCTGTTTAGGCACTACAGTTCTTTCCACTGTGTAAATGGGAAACTAGGTGATGAGGATGGTCCCAGAAAAGAGATATGACGTCCACCTTCTTATAGGGTCACCCAAAAAGTGATGCCGTGAAGATACGGTAACGAATCCTTACGTGTATGCTTACTTGAAAAAGTGAAATAGAAAGCACGTAAAGGTTTCTTTTCCGTAGGTAATGTCTCTTTCGCCCGTATACTGAGTATGGATATCACTCATATGGTGGGTATGAAGTTAAAAAAGTGAAGCCAATTAGGGCAAAGGAAACCCTTTTTATTAAAATTCACAAATGAAACACAAATAGACAACCGGCCATACCAATTTGGGGAACAGAGATGGAATTCAGCTGACATGAAATGATCCGGATATCACAACAATTTGTCATATGCTCCCCTCAATGGATGAACCGGTTAAGACATCAATATTACACTGTATCAACGCGTTTCGACGCTCGGCGGCGTCTTTATCAAGATTAAACAGTGTATGTGACTATAAAAGATATACATAATATCAATAGGTTATAAAAACATAATTTCCAATTTTAAAAAGCATCCAACATTATGCAACATACCACTGATATGTGGACTCTCCTGTGTGGTCAGCTGGATAATGAAATCTCCAGTCTGACCTTCCTTAAATAGTATGAGCCCTAATCAATTGGGGATTAATTAACCAATAGGTTTAATTCCCCTATGATAGACATTCAAACTGACCAATCATATAAAACTTCTGTGCTGAAATCATTTACATATTTTGGCGCCAAAAGGTTGGTGCAAAAATGTTTATCTTATCTCCATGGTTACGGATCCGGACAATTTCCGGTACACGCAACCCTATGGTCCAATGTATAACTCCCCAGCGTGCCACCGCCCCCAGTCTACCAGGCTACGTATATGCTCACGGAGCGACCTCCGCTCACGTGACGATGAGACCGCGGGCGTTTCCCGCAGCACACAGCCCACCGCGTCTAAGCATAGATGCGGCCTCTTTCGGAACAACTTCCGCTCACGTCACCATAAGGTCACGTGTGCCGCTTCCTAACATATGCCGCCCACCGCGTCCAATCACCATAGTTACGCTGGTAATCTGGGCTGTGTGTATCACACGTAATATGACCCGGCTCACGGTATGTCATGATTAAAATCCATGACTCCGTGGCACCTAAACCTATGGACCATTAGAGTGTATTTTAAAACCAGTTCCGGTGAAGTTGCCTATAAATCTTGTAGGGGGATTTAGACCCTTACATTGCCCTTTTCCAAGATGGCTGAGACTCATAGGAAACTATAATATCAGGTGCAGTGAGATTACCCACTGCCCATACAGTATATAAAACTGACAGGACATGAACTATTTGGGTATCTAAATGAACAAAACACATGAATAACATTATAGCCTACCATTCTATTGGCTTGAAAAAAAGTTATAAAATTACATGTTGACTAGACGTAAAGTCATTCCATTTGCCCCCCTGTATAAATGGCAAAGTTTAAAATGGGTGATCCCTAAAATCCATACAGATGAAATCCTGACAAAAATGGGCCTACCACGATTTACAGAAACCACCTGATTTCAAAATCGTGGTTTAGACCATGGGGTTTAAGGCTATTAAATTCATATATATTCCTCATTTCAGCTTTTGCTAACCTATGATCTCTATCCCTTGTTCTCCAATTATTTTGTATCCATTTGATTTGATCAAAAGCTCTTTAGACCCTTAACCGATTTTTCATGTTTTTCTTTAAAGTGTAAAGAAAAGGGATGATTGACATTACCATTAATGATGTTGCGGACATGTTCTGCCCATCGAATTTTGACTTGTCGTTTAGTTTTACCTATATACAATAAATTGCATTTACATATTATGCCATAAATGACATAATCCGTATGACAAGTGATAAACTCGTCTATCTTGATGGTCTTTTTCTCCCAGCCAAAATTGGTAACTTTAGACTCATTACTGGGACAAGCTTTACAAAGTTTACAATCTCCACACCGATAAAACCCCTTATTTCTGGGAAGAAACCTCTTTCCATCCATCGGTAATGCGCTAGATATTAGGCTGTTTTTGATATTTGGTGCCCTCCTATATGTAAATTTGGGTTTTTTGGGTAACACTTTGCTCAAGATATCATCTTTCAATAGAATGTTCCAGTTCTTTCTAACTATTCCTTCTATCCTTTTATGTTGTTTGTTGAACTGTGTATGGAAAGAGACCTTGAAGTTTGTGATGTTATTCTTTTTGGATTCTTTAGGTTTTTGTAATGTGAGTCTATCAATACTACCAACTTCTTCTGATACTTTGGATAATTTAGAGATATTATACCCTTTGTCTGCAAAATTGGTTACCATAACAGATGCTTGTTCTTTATATAAAGTTTTTACTTTGTATAACAGCCAGTATAATTAACTCAAATCACAGGGACCACGCGCCATTGCAAGAGATGGGGCTTCCCAGAGTGGGATTAGAGGCGGGAAGGCGCCATTTTCTGCTGCTGCAGATCAAGGCTGCATGTACGCTGCTCCTCCGGGGACCCACGCGGTTACAGACTTCTGACCTGGTACCAGAGGGTCATAGCAGGGGGAAGCTCTCTAGCGACAGCGCCACTGCTCTTATATCAGATATACGCTTACATTCCAACATTGGGCTGCTGTGTTTGTGTGCTAGTCTCCGTTCCTCAGTGTCACTCCAGGGGCTCTTTAGGGTCTGTGTGGGGGTGTTTTCCAGGGAGCTGCGCTGTATTACAGTTGTGTCAATATGTCTGTGGACACGGTTATGTGTACTGCTTGTAACTCTACCCCTTCATCAGCGGGTACCTCATGTGTGAATAATGCTTCTTATCTCCACAGGGGCACAGTTCACAAACACCTGACTGGTTAGACAATTTTAAATGCATGATTCAGAATGTCAATACAGAATTAGCTGCAGCTAAAAAGGAGAGACAGGTGTTGAAGCAGTCTATTGTTTCTATGGCTAAGGCAGCAGATACCAGAAAGGCTTCTCAGCCCCCTCTGTTGGTTTCACATAATCGCTCACTGCCACAGGTGCTCCAGTCTGATTCTGGTCAGCCTGATGTGGATGATGATGATATGGATTAAGACATTTCTCTGTCCCCAGGGGTGGAGGCCCTCAGTTTTGCTGTTAGAGAGGTTCTTCACATTCCGGATCAGGAGTCAGAACCAGATGAGGAGTTGTACTTTAATGTTCGAGCAAAGACCTCAGAAACTTTTAGAAACTTTTACCATGTCTAAAGAGTTAAACTCCCTAGCCAGGGAAGCATGGTTAAACCTGGACAAGAAATGTTAAGTTCCTCAGAGGTTTTTAACTACCTTTCCCCTCCCTGCTGAGGACAGGAAGGTCCGGGAAATTCCCTCCCCCCATTGGTCGATACATCTGTGTCCAGACTGTCTAAGAAATTTGTACTGCCTGTGCCAGGGACTATATCCCTAAAAGAACCAGCTGACCATAAAATTGAGACCACTCTCAAGGCAATTTATATGGCAGTGGGTGTAGCACAGCGCCTCACAATAGTTTGTGGGTGGATTTCCAGGGCAATGGTAAAGTGGTCTGATTCTGTTATTGATCATTTAGACCAGGCATTCCCAACCACGGTCCTCAAGGCACACTAACAGTGCAGGTTTTAGTGATATCCAGGATTCAGCACAGGTGACTTAATTAGTAGCTCAGTTATTTTGATTTAACCATCTGTGCTGCAGCCTGGTTATCACTAAAACCTGCACGGTTGGTGTGCCTTGAGGACTGTGGTTGGGAATGCCTGGTTAAGACTCTCTGCCCCCGGGATGAGGCACCAGTTTCAGGTTTCTGCCTATTATTTGTTAGACTGGGCACTAGACGTAGGGGCCACAAGGGACCCCCTGGCACCAGTTTCAGTCTTCGGCCTGTTGTTTGTTAGACTGGGCTTTAGACGCAGGGGTAACAGGTGACCCCTTGACACCAGTTTCAGGCTCCGGCCTGTTGTTTGTTAGACTGGGCACTAGATATAGGGGCCGCAGGTGACCCACTGGCACCAGTTTCGTACTCAGGCATGTTGTTAGTTAGACTGGGCACTATACGTAGAGGTCGAAAGGGACCCCCTGGCACTAGTTTCAGGCTCCGGCCTTTTGTTTGTTAGATTGGGCACTAGAGATCAGGGTCGCATGTGACCCCCTGGCACCAATTTCCTGCTCAGGCCTGTTGTTTGTTAGACTGGGTACTAGATGTAGGGGCATAAGGTGACCCCCTGGCACCAGTTCCAAACCCCGGCCTGCTGTTTCTTAGACTGGGCACTGGACGTAGGGGTCGCAAGGGACCTCCTGGCACCAGTTTCAGGCTCCGGCTTGTTGTTTGTTGGACTGAGCTCTAGACGCAGGGGTCGCAGGTGATCCCCTGGCACCAGTTTTGGGCCCGACCTGTTGTTTCTTAGACTGGGCACTAGACACAGGGGCCACAAAGGACCCCCTGGCACCAGTTTCAGGCTCCGGCCTGTTGTTTGTTAGACTGGGCTTTAGACACAGGGGTAACAGGTGACCCCTTTGAACCAGTTTCAGGCTCCGGCCTGTTGTTTGTTAAACTGGGCACTAGTTGTAGGGGCCACAAAGGACCAAATGGCATCAGTTCCAAACCCCGGCCTGCTGTTTCTTAGACTGGGCAGTGTACGTAGGGGTCGCAAGTAGTGATGAGCGTGTTCGGTTCCTTGGAATCCGAACCCGCCCGAACATCACCTTTTTTTACACGGGTCCGAGCGACTCGGATCCTCCTGCCTTGCTCGGTTAACCCGAGCGCGCCCGAACGTCATCATCCCGCTGTCGGATTCTCGCGAGACTCGGATTCTATATAAGGAGCCGCGCGTCGCCGCCATTTTCACACGTGCATTGAGATTATTAGGGAGAGGACGTGGCTGGCGTCCTCTCCGAGTCCGTTGTATTAGACTCGCAAGGGACCTCCTGGCAACAGTTTCAGGCTCCAGCCTGTTGTTTGTTAGACTGGACTCTAGAGGCAGTGGTCGCAGGTGACCCCCTGGCACCAGTTTTGGGCCCGACCTGTTGTTTCTTATACTGGGCACTAGACACAGGGGTCACAGGTGAACCCCTGGCACCAGTTTCAGGCTCCGGCCTATTATTTGTTAGACTGGGCACTAGACGTAGGGGCCACAAAGGACCCCTGGCACCAGTTTCAGGCTCCGTCCTGTTGTTTGTTAGACTAGGCACTAGACACAGGGGTCACAGGTGACCCCCTTGCACCAGTTTCAGGCTCCGGCCTATTATTTGTTAGACCGGGCACTAGACGTAGGGGCCACAAGGGACCCCCTGGCACCAGTTTCGGTCTCCAGACTTTTGTTTTTTAGACTGGGCACTAGACATAGGGGTCGCAGGTGACCCCCTGGCACCAGTTTTGTACTCAGGCATGTTGTTAGTTAGACTGGGCACTATACGTAGAGGTCGAAAGGGACCCCCTGGCACCAGTTTCAGGCTCCGGCCTTTTGTTTGTTAGATTGGGCACTAGAGATCAGGTTCGCATGTGACCCCCTGGCACCAGTTCCAAACCCCGGCCTGCTGTTTCTTAGACTGGGCACTGGACGTAGGGGTCGCAAGGGACCTCCTGGCACCAGTTTCAGGCTCCGGCCTGTTGTTTGTTAGACTGGGCTCTAGACGCAAGGGTCGCAGGTGACCCCCTGGCACCAGTTTCAGGCTCCGGCCTGTTGTTTGTTAGACTGGGCTCCAGACGCAGGGGTCACAGGTAACCCCCTGGCACCAGTTTCAGGCTCCGGCCTATTATTTGTTAGACTGGGCACTAGACGTAGGTGCCACAAAGGACCCCCTGGCACCAGTTTCAGGCTCTGGCCTGTTGTTTGTTAGACTGGGCTTTAGACACACAGGGGTAACAGGTGACCCCTTTGAACCAGTTTCAGGCTCCGGCCTGTTGTTTGTTAGACTGGTCACTAGTTGTAGGGGCCACAAGGGACCACCTGGCACCAGTTTCGGTCTCCAGCCTTTTGTTTTTTAGACTGGGCACTAGACATAGGGGTCGCAGGTGACCCCCTGGCACCAGTTTCATACTCAGGCATGTTGTTAGTTAGACTGGGCACTATACGTAGAGGTCGAATGGGTTCCCCTGGCACCAGTTTCAGGCTCCGGCCTTTTGTTGTTAGATTGGGCACTAGAGATCAGGTTTGCATGTGACCCCCTGGCACCAGTTTCCTGCTCAGGCCGGTTGTTTGTTAGACTGGGCACTGGACATAGGGGTCGCAAGGGACCTCTTGGCACCAGTTTCAGGCTCCGGCCTATTATTTGTTAGAGTGGGCACTAGACGTAGGGGCCACAAAGGACCCCCTGGCACCAGTTTCAGGCTTCGGCCTTTTGTTTGTTAGACTGGGCTTTAGACACAGGGGTAACAGGTGACCCCTTTGAACCAGTTTCTGGCTCCGGCCTGTTGTTTGTTAAACTGGGCACTAGTTGTAGGGGCCACAAAGGACCAAATGGTATCAGTTCCAAACCCCGGCCTGCTGTTTCTTAGACTGGGCAGTGGACGTAGGGGTCGCAAGGGACCTCCTGGCACCAGTTTCAGGCTCCAGCCTGTTGTTTGTTAGACTGGGCTCTAGATGCAGGAGTCGCAGGTGCCCCCCTGGCACCAGTTTTGGGCCCGACCTGTTTCTTATACTGGGCACTAGACACAGGGGTCACAGGTGACCCCCTGGCACCAGTTTTAGGCTCCGGCCTATTATTTGTTAGACTGGGCACTAGACGTAGGTGCCACAAAGGACCCCTGGCACTAGTTTCAGTCTCCGTCCTGTTGTTTGTTAGACTGGGCACTAGACACAGGGGTCACAGGTGACCCCCTTGCACCAGTTTCGGGCTCCGGCCTATTATTTGTTAGACTGGGCACTAGACGTAGGGGCCACAAGGGACCCCCTGACACCAGTTTCGGTCTCCAGACTTTTGTTTTTTAGACTGGGCACTAGACATAGGGGTCGCAGGTGACCCCCTGGCACCAGTTTCGTACTCAGGCATGTTGTTAGTTAGACTGGGCACTATACGTAGAGGTCGAAAGGGACCCCCTGGCACCAGTTTCAGGCTCCGGTCTTTTGTTTGTTAGATTGGGCACTAGAGATCAGGGTCGCATGTGACCCCCTGGCACCAATTTCCTGCTCAGGACTGTTGTTTGTTAGACTGGGCACTATGTGTAGAGGCCTACGGTCACCCCCAGCCAATAGATACAAACACCGGCCTGGTGTTTTTTAGACTGGGCACTTGACGTAGGGGTCGCAAGGGACCTCCTGGCACCAGTTTCAGGCTCCGGCCTGTTGTTTGTTAGACTGGGCTCTAGACGCAGGGGTCGCAGGTGACCCCCTGGCACCAGTTTTGGGCCCGACCTGTTGTTTCTTAGACTGGGCACTAGACACAGGGGTCACAGGTGACCCCCTTGCACCAGTTTCAGGCTCCGGCCTATTATTTGCTAGACTGGGCACTAGACGTAGGGGCCACAAGGGACCCCCTGGCACCAGTTTCAGTCTTCGCCCTGTTGTTTGTAAGACTGGGCTTAAGACGCAGGGGTAACAGGTGACCCCTTGGCACCAGTTTCAGGCTCCGGCCTGTTGTTTGTTAGACTGGGCACTAGATATAGGGGCCGCAGGTGACCCCCTGGCACCAGTTTCGTACTCAGGCATGTTGTTAGTTAGACTAGGCACTTTGCGTAGAGGTCGAAAGGGACCCCCTGGCACCAGTTTCAGGCTCCGGCCTTTTGTTTGTTAGATTGGGCACTAGAGATCAGGGTCGCATGTGACCCCCTGGCACCAATATCCTGCTCATGCCTGTTGTTTGTTAGACTGGGCACTAGATGTAGGGGCCTAAGGTGACCCCCTGGCACCAGTTCCAAACCCCGGCCTGCTGTTTCTTAGACTGGGCACTGGACGTAGGGGTCGCAAGGGACCTCCTGGCACCAGTTTCAGGCTCCGGCCTGTTGTTTGTTAGACTGGGCTCTAGACGCAGGGGTCGCAGGTGACCCCCTGGCACCAGTTTCAGGCTCCGGCCTGTTGTTTGTTAGACTGGGCTCTAGACGCAGGGGTCACAGGTGACCCCCTGGCACCAGTTTTAGGCTCCGGCCTATTATTTGTTAGACGGGCACTAGACGTAGGTGCCACAAAGGACCCCTTGGCACCAGTTTCAGTCTCCGGCCTGTTGTTTATTAGACTGGGCTTTAGACACATGGGTAACAGGTGACCCCTTTGAACCAGTTTCGGGCTCCGGCCTGTTGTTTGTTAGACTGGTCACTAGTTGTAGGGACAACAAGGGACCACCTGGCACCAGTTTCGGTCTCCAGCCTTTTGTTTTTTAGACTGTGCACTAGACATAGGGGTCGCAGGTGACCCCCTGGCCCCAGTTTCATACTCAGCCATGTTGTTAGATAGACTGGGCACTATACGTAGAGGTCGAAAGGGACCCCCTGGCACCAGTTTCAGGCTCCGGCCTTTTGTTTGTTAGATTGGGCACTAGAGATCAGGTTTGCATGTGACCCCCTGGCACCAGTTTCCTGCTCAGGCCGGTTGTTTGTTAGACTGGGCACTATGTGTAGGGGCCTAAGGTGACCCCCTGGCACCAGTTCCAAACCCCGGCCTGCTGTTTCTTAGACTGGGCACTGGACGTAGGGGTCGCAAGGGACCTCCTGGCACCAGTTTCAGGCTCCGGCCTGTTGTTTGTTAGACTGGGCTCTAGACGCAGGGGTCGCAGGTGACCCCCTGGCACCAGTTTCAGGCTCCGGCCTGTTGTTTGTTAGACTGGGCTCTAGACGCAGGGGTCACAGGTGACCCCCTGGCACCAGTTTCAGGCTCCGGCCTATTATTTGTTAGACTGGGCACTAGACGTAGGTGCCACAAAGGACCCCTTGGCACCAGTTTCAGTCTCCGGCCTGTTGTTTCTTAGACTGGGCACTAGATGTAGGGGCCACAAGGGACCCCCTGGCACCAGTTTCGGGCTCTGGCCTGTTGTTTCTTAGACTGGGCACTAGACACAGGGGTTGCAGATGACCCCCTGGCACCAGTTTCAGGCTTCTGCCTATTATTTCTTAGACTGGGCACTAGACGTAGGGGCCACAAGGGACACCCTGGCACCAGTTTCAGTCTTCGGCCTGTTGTTTGTTAGACTGGGCTTTAGACGCAGGGGTAACAGGTGACCCCTTGGCACCAGTTTCAGGCTCCGGCCTGTTGTTTGTTAGACTGTGCACTAGATATAGGGGCCGCAGGTGACCCCCTGGCACCAGTTTCGTACTCAGGCATGTTGTTAGTTAGACTGGGCACTATACGTAGAGGTCGAAAGGGACCCCCTGGCACCAGTTTCAGGCTCCGGCCTTTTGTTTGTTAGATTGGGCACTAGAAATCAGGGTCGCATGTGACCCCCTGGCACCAATTTCCTGCTCAGGCCTGTTGTTTGTTAGACTGGGCACTAGATGTAGGGGCCTAAGGTGACCCCCGGGCACCAGTTCCAAACCCCGGCCTGCTGTTTCTTAGGCTGGGCACTGGACGTAGGGGTCGCAAGGGACCTCCTGGCACCAGTTTCAGGCTCCGGCTTGTTGTTTGTTAGACTGGGCTCTAGACGCAAGGGTCGCAGGTGACCCCCTGGAACCAGTTTTGGGCCCGACCTGTTGTTTCTTAGACTGGGCACTAGACACAGGGGTCACAGGTGACCCCCTTGAACCAGTGTCAGGCTCCGGCCTATTATTTGTTAGAGTGGGCACGAGACTTAGGGGCCACAAGGGACCCCCTGGCACCAGTTTCAGGTTCCGGCCTATTATTTGTTAGACTGGGCACTAGATGTAGGGGCCACACGGACCCCCTGGCACCAGTTTCGGGCTCTGGCCAGTTGTTTCTTATACTGGGCACTAGACACAGGGGTCGCAGGTGACCCCCTGACACCAGTTTCAGGCTCCGGCCTATTATTTGTTAGACTGGGCACTAGATGTAGGGGCCACAAGGGACCCCCTGGCACCAGTTTCAGGCTCTGGCCTATTGTTTGTTAGACTGGGCTTTAGACACAGGGGTAACAGGTGACCCCTTTGCACCAGTTTCAGGCTCCGGCCTGTTGTTTGTTAGACTGGTCACTAGTTGTAGAGGCCACAAGGGACCAAATGGCATCAGTTCCAAACCCCGGCCTGCTGTTTCTTAGACTAAGCAGTGGACGTAGGGGTCGCAAGGGACCTCCTGGCACCAGTTTCAGGCTCCAGCCTGTTGTTTGTTAGACTGGGCTCTAGAAGCAGGGGTCGCAGGTGACCCCCTGGCACCAGTTTTGGGCCCGACCTGTTGTTTCTTATACTGTGCACTAGACACAGGGGTCACAGGTGACCCCCTGGCAACAGTTTCAGGCTCCGGCCTATTATTTGTTAGACTGGGCTCTAGACGCAGGGGTCGCAGGTGATCCCCTGGCACCAGTTTCATACTCAGGCATGTTGTTAGTTAGACTGGGCACTATACGTAGAGGTCGAAAGGGACCCCCTGGCACCAGTTTCAGGCTCCGGCCTATTATTTGTTAGACTGGGCTCTAGACGCAGGGGTCACAGGTGACCCCCTGGCACCAGTTTCAGGCTCCGGCCTATTATTTGTTAGACTGGGCACTAGATGTAGGGGCCACAAGGGACCCCCTGGCACCAGTTTCAGGCTCTGGCCTGTTGTTTGTTAGACTGGGCTTTAGACACAGGGGTAACAGGTGACCCCTTTGCACCAGTTTCAGGCTCCGGCCTGTTGTTTGTTAGACTGGTCACTAGTTGTAGGGGCCACAAGGGACCACCTGGCACCAGTTTCGGTCTACAGCCTTTTGTTTTTTAGACTGGGCACTAGACATAGGGGTCGCAGGTGACCCCCTGGCACCAGTTTCGTACTCAGGCATGTTGTTAGTTAGACTGGGCACTATACGTAGAGGTCGAAAGGGACCCCCTGGCACCAGTTTCGTACTCAGGCATGTTGTTAGTTAGACTAGGCACTATACGTAGAGGTCGAAAGGGTCCCCCTGGCACCAGTTTCAGGCTCCGGCCTTTTGTTTGTTAGATTCGGCACTAGAGATCAGGGTCGCATGTGACCCCCTGGCACCAATTTCCTGCTCAGGCCTGTTGTTTGTTAGACTGGGCACTAGATGTAGGGGCCTAAGGTGACCCCCTGGCACCAGTTCCAAACCCCGGCCTGCTGTTTCTTAGACTGGGCACTGGACGTAGGGGTGGCAAGGGACCTCCTGGCACCAGTTTCAGGCTCCTGGCCTGTTGTTTGTTAGACTGGGCTCTAGACGCAGGGGTCGCAGGTGACCCCCTGGCACCTGTTTTGGGCCCGACCTGTTGTTTCTTAGACTGGGCACTAGACACAGGGGTCACAGGTGACCCCCTTGCACCAGTTTCAGGCTCCGGCCTATTATTTGTTAGACTGGGCACTAGATGTAGGGACCACAAGGGACACCCTGGCACCAGTTTCGGGCTCTGGTCTGTTGTTTCTTAGACTGGGCACTAGACACAGGTGTCGCAGGTGACCCCCTGGCACCAGTTTCAGGCTTCTGCCTATTATTTGCTATACTGGGCACAAGACGTATGGGCCACAAGGGACCCCCTGGCACCAGTTTCAGTCTTCGGCCTGTTGTTTGTTAGACTGGGCTTAAGACGCAGGGGTAACAGGTGACCCCTTGGCACCAGTTTCAGGCTCCGGCCTGTTGTTTGTTAGACTGGGCACTAGATATAGGGGCCGCAGGTGACCCCCTGGCACCAGTTTCGTACTCAGGCATGTTGTTAGTTAGACTGGGCACTATACGTAGAGGTCGAAAGGGACCCCCTGGCACCAGTTTTAGGCTCCGGCCTTTTGTTTGTTAGATTGGGCACTAGAGATCAGGGTCGCATGTGACCCCCTGGCACCAATTTCCTGCTCAGGCCTGTTGTTTGTTAGACTGGGTACTAGATGTAGGGGCCTAAGGTGACCCCCTGGCACCAGTTCCAAACCCCGGACTGCTGTTTCTTAGATTGGGCACTGGACGTAGGGGTCGCAAGGGACCTCCTGGCACCAGTTTCAGGCTCCTGCCTGTTGTTTGTTAGACTGGGCTCTAGACGCAAGGGTCGCAGGTGACCCCCTGGCACCAGTTTCAGGCTCCGGCCTATTATTTGTTAGACTGGGCACTAGATGTTGGTGCCACAAAGGACCCCCTGGCACCAGTTTCAGGCTCTGGCCTGTTGTTTGTTAGACTGGGCTTTAGACACAGGGGTAACAGGTGACCCCTTTGAACCAGTTTCAGGCTCCGGCCTGTTGTTTGTTAGACTGGTCACTAGTTGTAGGGGCCACAAGGGACCACCTGGCACCAGTTTCGGTCTCCAGCCTTTTGTTTTTTAGACTGGGCACTAGACATAGGGGTCGCAGGTGACCCCCTGGCACCAGTTTCATACTCAGGCATGTTGTTAGTTAGACTGGGCACTATACGTAGAGGTCGAAAGGGACCCCCTGGCACCAGTTTCAGGCTCCGGCCTTTTGTTTGTTAGATTGGGCACTAGAGATCAGGTTTGCATGTGACCCCCTGGCACCAGTTTCCTGCTTAGGCCGGTTGTTTGTTAGACTGGGCACTATGTGTAGGGGCCTACGGTGACCCCCGGGCCCCAGTTCCATACCCCGGCCTGCTGTTTCTTAGACTGGGCACTGGACGTAGGGGTCGCAAGGGACCTCTTGGCACCAGTTTCAGGCTCAGGCCTGTTGTTTGTTAGACTGGGCTCTAGACGCAGTGGTTGCAGGTAACCCCCTGGCACCAGTTTTGGGCCCGACCTGTTGTTTCTTAGACTGGGCACTAGACACAGGGATCACAGGTGACCCCTTGGCACCAGTTTCAGGCTCCGGCCTGTTATTTGTTAGAGTGGGCACTAGACGTAGGGGCCACAAAGGACCCCCTGGCACCAGTTTCAGGCTTCGGCCGTTTGTTTGTTAGACTAGGCTTTAGACACAGGGGTAACAGGTGCCCCCGTTGAACCAGTTTCAGGCTCCGGCCTGTTGTTTGTTAAACTGGGCACTAGTTGTAGGGGCCACAAAGGACCAAATGGCATCAGTTCCAAACCCCGGCCTGCTGTTTCTTAGACTGGGCAGTGGACGTAGGGGTCGCAAGGGACCTCCTGGCACCAGTTTCAGGCTCCAGCCTGTTGTTTGTTAGACTGGGCTCTAGAAGCAGGGGTCGCAGGTGCCCCCCTGGCACCAGTTTTGGGCCCGACCTGTTGTTTCTTATACTGGGCACTAGACACAGGGGTCACAGGTGACCCCCTGGCACCAGTTTCAGGCTCCGGCCTATTATTTGTTAGACTGAGCACTAGACGTAGGGGCCACAAAGGACCCCCTGGCACCAGTTTTAGGCTCCGGCCTGTAGTTTGTTAGACTGGGCTTTAGACACAGGGGTAACAGGTGACCCCTTTGAACCAGTTTCCGGCTCCGGCCTGTTGTTTGTTAGACTGGGCATTAGACACAGGGGTAACAGGTGACCCCTTTGAACCAGTTTCAGGCTCCGGCCTGTTGTTTGTTATACTGGGCACTAGTTGTAGGGGCCACAAAGGACCAAATGGCATCAGTTCCAAACCCCGGCCTGCTGTTTTTTAGACTGGGCACTGGACGTAGGGGTCGCAAGGGACCTCCTGGCACCAGTTTCAGGCTCCGGCCTGTTGTTTGTTAGACTGGGCTCTAGAAGCAGGGGTCGCAGGTGACCCCCTGGTACCAGTTTTGGGCCCGACTTGTTGTTTCTTATACTGGGCACTAGGCACAGGGGTCACAGGTGAACCCCTGGCTCCGGCCTATTATTTATTAGACTGGGCACTAGACGTAGGGGCCACAAAGGACCCCTGGCACCAGTTTCAGGCTCCGTCCTGTTGTTTGTTAGACTAGGCACTAGACACAGGGGTCACAGGTGACCCCCTTGCACCAGTTTCAGGCTCCGGCCTATTATTTGTTAGACTGGGCACTAGACGTAGGCGCCACAAGGGACCCCCTGGCACCAGTTTCGGTCTCCAGGCTTTTGTTTTTTAGACTGGGCACTAGACATAGGGGTCGCAGGTGACCCCCTGGCACCAGTTTCGTACTCAGGCATGTTGTTAGTTAGACTGGGCACTATACGTAGAGGTCGAAAGGGACCCCCTGGCACCAGTTTCAGGCTCCGGCCTTTTGTTTGTTAGATTGGGCACTAGAGATCAGGGTCGCATGTGACCCCCTGGCACCAATTTCCTGTTCAGGCCTGTTGTTTGTTAGACTGGGCACTATGTGTAGGGGCCTACGGTGACCCCCAGCCAATAGATACAAACACCGGCCTGGTGTTTCTTAGACTGGGCACTTGACGTAGGGGTCGCAAGGGACCTCCTGGCACCAGTTTCAGGCTCCGGCCTGTTGTTTGTTAGACTGGGCTGTAGATGCAGGGGTCGCAGGTGACCCCCTGGCACCAGTTTTGGGCCCAACCTGTTGTTTCTTAGACTGGGCACTAGACACAGGGGTCATAGGTGACCCCCTTGCACCAGTTTCAGGCTCCGGCCTATTATTTGTTAGACTGGGCACTAGACTTAGGGGCCACAAGGGACCCCCTGGCACCAGTTTCAGGTTCCGGCCTATTATTTGTTAGACTGGGCACTAGATGTAGGGGCCACAAGGGACCCCCTGACACCAGTTTCGGGCTCTGGCCTGTTGTTTCTTAGACTGGGCACTGGACACAGGGGTCGCAGGTGACCGGTGGTCATAATAATGCGACTCGACTGCGTATATTTAGTGTATACGACGACTACAAATCAAAGAAGACCTACAGGGTGTAACCACTGTGTCCAACGGAGAACTGTGGATGATCGTGGACAGTGTCATCTCGCAGATTGTGGTACAGTAGCCAATGGTCACTCGTGTCCGATTGCAGACCCATTGCACAATGCTCTGGGCATTGCCTGGCCTCGTAAACACCACCACTGCGCACAAGAGGACTGGAAACGTGTAGCCTGGTCTGACGAGTTGAGGTTTCAAACATTTAACGCAGATGGATGAGAAAACCCCACAAGGCAATGATGGCTTCATCCCAACAAAGGAAACTCGAGGGAGACAATGGCTGTTACGCTGTAGAGTCTTTTATTATTTATTACCAGTTCGTTATAAAGAATACACATATTCCACAGAACATTACAAAGGACACTTGTCCATTCACATCAGTCCCTGCTCCTGTGGAGATTACAATCTATATAGCTAACCTCATACATCTTCATCTGTATATGTACAAACACCTATATGTAACAGTTCAATTTTTATTGGGAGACATCTAACCTACCAGTATATTTTGGAATATGGGATGAAACCAGAGTACCTGTGTGAGGACACTGGGTTTATGTGCACTTATTATGGGAGCAGCCTTCAGAAAGGCTGCCCTTTACAGCTTGGTGCGGTTACCCCAGTGCCCGGTATGGGTCGGGAATCACACAGTAAGGACACAATAGCAAGGTACAAACTGCACCTTTATTTCATATTTAACATTGCATATGAAAACCATAACCAACTTTGTAACACACTATACGGGTAGCTCCACTACATAACAAACACAGACTAAACTACTATGAAAAACCACACAAGGAACTCTTCCCCCCTAAGCAGTTAAATAGTCACCTCAGGCAATATGTGAGCTGGGCACGGCGTGCTGGGAGGATCCTGGCCGCTTGGCCTGCTTGTGAGAGCGGCAAGCCCTGGATGTGTCTCTGCTGCTGGGGTATGCTGTTGGTCTGGCTGTTGTCAATAAGCCTGGCTGGGTCTGGAGGGACCTCAGCCTCCCCCTCTCTGGTCCTGCCTCGCAAGGACAGTGACCAGGAACAGATCCAATCTGAAGAACCCAGAGCTGCTGCCTTACCCTTCCTTTTATCCCTCAGATTTGTGCAGGGATTGGCTGGCTTTTGAATCCTGGGAATGTAAAACGTCCCTTGAGCAGCTTGGCTCCCTGCTGGGCTGGTGCCTGGGAGTCTGGAAACAATCCCTGGTAGAACAAAGCCAGGTAATTATGCTGATAAGGGGGTGGACCATAAGAGGATCATGAAATGAGTCACTGTTAACCCCTTGGAGTCATTTGTGATGTTACAGGGGGTTGTGTCAGCCCTGTACTTCCTGTACACATAGGTCCTTTAGTCACTGGGCTACGTTTAAGAACACACCTGTCTTGGGTTACGGGCCTGCATGGCTTAGGGGTGACTACCGTCTGATGATACGGGTGCAGGCCATGCAAGGATCATCACATACCTCCCCCTTCTTAAATCCGGTCTGAGGGGTTGGCTCCTGGGTCGGGGCCAGTCAGGAGGACCGGGCCTGGTGACCGCCTGGGTTCGGGATCCGGTTCTTCCTGTCGGGACAACCCATCGGCATTGGCGTGGTCCTTCCCCTTTTTGTGAGAGATCGAAAAATTATGAGCTTGGAGGGCCAGACTCCACCGTAACAGCCTCCCGTTTTCCCCAGCTGTTTTTTGAAGCCAGCTCAATGGGTTATGATCTGTCAAGACTGTGAACTCCTTCCCATAAAGATACGGCTGGAGCTTCTTCAGGCCCACACAATGGCTAAACACTCTTTCTCAATGGTGGCATAAGCCCTCTCTCGCTCCACCAATTTTCGGGAAAGGTACACTATGGGGTGGTCTCGGCCATCCTCCCCCACTTGGCTTAGGACGGCCCCCAGCCCATGGTCAGAGGCATCGGTCTGAACCATGAAATGTTTGTCAAAGTCAGGGGTGGCTAGCACGGGGAAGCTGGACAGCGCAGTTTTTAGCTGGGAGAAGGCCTGCTCACAGTCTGGGGTCCACACCATCTGTTTGGCGTGCTTCTTTTTAGTCAGGTCTGTCAGTGGCTGGGCTATGGTACTGTATTGGGGTACAAACTTACGATAGTACCCGGCAGTTCCCAGAAAAGCACGAATCTGCTTCTGAGAGGATGGCCGGGGCCAATTCAGAATGGCCTCTACCTTAGCGGGCTCAGGGCGCAGTTGCCCTCCGCCCACTCGGTGCCCCAGGTAGTGGACCTCAGCCATACCCATTTGGCACTTATCCGGGCGGATGGTGAAACCGGCTCGTTGGATCCGGTTCAGCACCTCCCTGACATGTGCCAGATGCTCCTCCCAGCTGTCACTAAAGATAGCTATGTCGTCCAGATAGGCGTGGGCAAACTCCTGGCACCGCTCCAGCACGCGATCCACTGTGCGCTGGAAGGTGGCCGGGACATTCTTCATCCCAAATGGCAGCTTCGGAAATTCGAAGAGACCGCAGGGGGTGGTGAATGCAGAGCGCTCCTGTGCTTCTCTGGATAGGGGTATTTGCCAATACCCCTTACTCAAACCTGTCCAACAGCTCATCAATTCGTGGCATGGGATAAGCATCTGTGACGGTCACCTCATTCAGCTTCCGGTAGTCCACACAGAACCGGGTGGTACCATCCTTTTTGGGGACCAGCACCACCCCGGCCGCCCAGGGGCTACGGGAGGGGACTATCACCCCGAGGTGCAACATCTCCTCTATCTCTCCCCTAACCTGTTTCAACACTCCTGGGGTCATTCGGTATGCTGGCTGTCTACAGGGTTTGGCCTCTCCGGTGTCCACGTTGTGTGTGGCCAGCATTGTGCAGCCAGGTAGGCAGGTGAACTGGGCAGTGTGCTCCCGGAGCACCTCCCCCATTTCTTGCTGCTGTTGGGGTTCCAGGCTGGATCCCATCTGTACTGCCTCTATGCCTTGGCTCCGTCTGGCTACCTCTAACAAGTCGGGAAGGGGATCTAGCTCTGTCTCCCCCATGGGTGGGCAGCAGACCACCATCGCCTCTACGTGCCTCTCCACATAAGCCTTCAGTCGGTTTATGTGGAATATACGGCATTGCCGGCCCCCTTTGTCCAGAGCCACTAGGTAGGAAACAGGGCCCTTCCTTTCAATGACAGTGTAGGGACCCGCCCAGGTGGCCTGGAGCTTGTTATGCCTTACTGGTATTAGGACCATCACCTTCTGTCCCGAGACCATTTCCCGGAGGCGGCTGTGCTGGTCATACCACTCTTTCTGCTTGTGCTGTGCCTGGACTAAGTTTTCTCGGGCTAGTCCCATCACCCGCTTCAGTCGGGCCTGCAGTTGTTCAACGTACTGCAGGACCGGCTGTTCTGGGTCCCGGAAGGTACCCTCCCATCCCTCTTTGACTAGGTCTAGGGGTCCCCGTACAGAATGGCCATACAACAGCTCGAAGGGGGAGTAGTCGGTGGACTCCTGCGCCACTTCCCGGTAGGCAAACAGGAGTTGCGGCAGCGCCTTCTCCCAGTCTTTCCCCTCCGAGTGGACGTATGCCTTGAGCAAGGACTTGAGGGTCCCATTGAATCTCTCACACAAACCATTTGTTTGGGGGTGATAAGTGGTGGTCCGGAGGGCCCTCACCCCCCATTTCTCCCACAGGGTCTTCACTAGCTCTCCCTGAAATTGTGATCCCTGGTCTGTGAGCACCTCTTGGGGGTATCCTACTCTGCTGAAGATGTTAACCAGGGCCTGTACCACATGCTCCGCATCTACGGAGGCGAGAGCCATGGCTTCCGGGTACCTGGTGGCCACATCCACCAGGGTCAGGATGTACTTTTTACCGGACCGGCTGGGTACCTTCAAGGGGCCTACTATGTCTATGGCTACCCTTCTAAATGGATCTCCTATGATGGGCATGGGCAGCAAGGGGGCATTGGTTGGGGCTCCTGCCAGCCGCTGGCAATTGTCACACGAGGCGCGGTACTCTTTTACCTCACGAGACACTCCCGGCCAGAAGAAGTTCTTTACTAACCGTTTCAGTGTCTTGCGGGTGCCAAGATGGCCGGCTGCCGGGATGTCGTGTGCCAGGGCTAGGAGCTCGGATCTATAGGCTGCGGGGACTATCAGTTGTATGGGGGAGGTGCCAGGGTCCAGGTCAGGCCGCATTGCGACCATTCTATACAGAAGCCCCTTTTCCCAGACTATACGGTTCTCGCCCCGGTCTGGGCATCCTTGTTCCGCGGCCTGGCGCAACTCTGCCAAGGAGGGGTCGGTGGCCTGGGCCTTTCTAAATTTCTCTTGGTCCCCCTCCCCCCTATCAGACACGGTGGGTAAGTCAGAGTCGCTTGGTTCACTCACCATCTCAGGTCCGGGGCCTCGTTCCAGGGCTGTGCGCCAGGGTGGCATCTTGTTTGGCTTGGGGTTCTGTGGTCGGGGAATCGGACCTCCCCTCACTACTCCGCGGGTCTGGCTTCGGGTAACGGGTTGCACGAAGTGTGTCACGAGCCCCTGGCCGAGGTCATTACCCAGGATGACTTTGGCGGGCAGTCCGCTGAGCATGCCCACTTCTACAGATCCTTGTCCAGCATTCCAGTCCATCTGAACCCGGGCTACTGGAATGTCTCTCTCCTGGCCTCCCGTGGTGCGGATGGTTACACGCTGCTGTTGCAGAAGGAGGCCCGGAGGTACTAGGTCAGGTTCTACCAAAGTCAGGGAGGCGCCAGAGTCTCTGAGTCCGGTTACTTCCCGGCCCTCGACCCATACTGGCTGCATGTGGCCCCGCATGTTCCTAGGGGCCGGCCCCCCGGGGTCCCCTACCAGATCAACTGCGTAGACCCCCTCACTGTCTTCATCCCCATCTGTATACAGGTCCACCCCTTCTTCTTCTCCTGGCCGGTTAAACGGCCGCTCATAGGCAAGGGTGACCGGAGCAGGGCGGCCTTGACCTCGGGGGCAGTTCCGCTGCAGGTGCCCCGGCTTCCCACACTGGTAGCAGTCGCGAGGTCCCATCGGGGTTCGAGACCTCGGCACGGGGGGCAGAAATTTGTCTGCCGGTGTTCTATGGGGCTCCCACCGGGGGAAGATCAGGTTGGCATGGGTCTTGCCAGTGTGAGGGGCCGGAGTGGACCACCGAAGCCCGGCAGAGGTGGCTGGGAGTGAGTTCCTCCACCCTGGCCGGTTGGCGAGGAATTCATCGGCTAGTTGGGCAGCTTGGCCAGGGTTGGTGGGGTTGCGATCTGCCACCCACTCCCGGAGGTCCGCTGGTAGCTGGGCGAGAAGTTGTTCCAGCACCATCAAGTCTGTGAGCTGCCCAGCGCTGACAGCCTGCTTCCCCTCAGTCCATTTTCGGTAGAGGCTCTGTAGCTGTGAGCCATACTCCACGCAGGAGCTCCCTTCCTTCTTCCTGGCACTACGGAACTGCTGGCGATAGGTCTCTGCCGTGATCTGGAATCGGGCCAGTAGTGCCTTCTTCAGCTCGGCATATTCCCCACATGCCTGGATACTGAGCCCCTGGTAGGCTTCCAGGGCCTTATCCGTCAAGCTGGGCCCTAGGTACTTGGGCCAGTCCTCGTGAGCGACATGATGGACTCCCATCAAGTTTTCAAACATTTGGAGGTGCGTATCAATGTCTGTCTCTGCCTCCCGGAATGGTGGGACATCCCGGTACCCTAGGCGGGGTCCCCGGGATCCTAGGGTCTCGAACGCCGCAAGGAGCCGGGCTGGGAGAGTATCGTTCGACCATTGTGCAGGGGCCTCGGCGACCTGGTCCCCAGCGGGGAGTCCATTAGTCTCGTCATCTGGGTCCGCGGGGTGTGTGCGCACCCATTCGCCAAGCCGGCTGATGAGGACCTCCCGGGTGTCTGTGTCCACAAAGGGGATGTCTTTGGACTGGCACAGTACTTGCAGCTCCCGTTTGCGGGCCCTCCTGTAGGGGTGCTCCCGCTCCTGCCGTGCCCGCTGCTCCTCGCTCTCCTGCATTTTATACTACTAGGGGGTCTGGTGTATGCAAGCCCTCCTTGTGTAGTTCTATACTATAAGGTTACAGGCTATTGCGCCAACAGAACCTGGCCGTATAACGATATGGGCCCCTAGTTCTGCCCCGTCTATGGGACTGTGTGATCCCACTGCTTGCCACCAAATGTGAGGACACTGGGTTTATGTGCACTTATTATGGGAGCAGCCTTCAGAAAGGCTGCCCTTTACAGCTTGGTGCGGTTACCCCAGTGCCCGGTATGGGTCGGGAATCACACAGTAAGGACACAATAGCAAGGTACAAACTGCACCTTTATTTCATATTTAACATTGCATATGAAAACCATAACCAACTTTGTAACACACTATACGGGTAGCTCCACTACATAACAAACACAGACTAAACTACTATGAAAAACCACACAAGGAACTCTTCCCCCCTAAGCAGGCAATATGTGAGCTGGGCACGGCGTGCTGGGAGGATCCTGGCCGCTTGGCCTGCTTGTGAGAGCGGCAAGCCCTGGATGTGTCTCTGCTGCTGGGGTATGCTGTTGGTCTGGCTGGTGTCAATAAGCCTGGCTGGGTCTGGAGGGACCTCAGCCTCCCCCACTCTGGTCCTGCCTCGCAAGGACAGTGACCAGGAACAGATCCAATCTGAAGAACCCAGAGCTGCTGCCTTACCCTTCCTTTTATCCCTCAGATCTGTGCAGGGATTGGCTGGCTTTTGAATCCTGGGAATGTAAAACGTCCCTTGAGCAGCTTGGCTCCCTGCTGGGCTGGTGCCTGGGAGTCTGGAAACAATCCCTGGTAGAACAAAGCCAGGTAATTATGCTGATAAGGGGGTGGACCATAAGAGGATCATGAAATGAGTCACTGTTAACCCCTTGGAGTCATTTGTGATGTCACAGGGGGTTGTGTCAGCCCTGTACTTCCTGTACACATAGGTCCTTTAGTCACTGGGCTACGTTTAAGAACACACCTGTCTTGGGTTACGGGCCTGCATGGCTTAGGGGTGACTACCGTCTGATGATATGGGTGCAGACCATGCAAGGATCATCACAACCTGGACAAAAACCATGCAGGCACAAGGATGAATATACAAAATCCACAGTTAGGCCCATGGAGGGAATCTAACCTAAGACCTCAGTCATGTGAGGGAGCAGTGCTAAATATTTTAACAACTGTGCTGTCCATTAGGACCCACATAGATCTGCAGACATCACTGCCCGAAGGACACTACTGTATGTAACCATCATTGTGGATCAGTTACACCCATACATGGCATGCAGTCACTCAGATGGGAGTGGGCACAACAATGTGCCACCGCACAGATCCCTAGCCAACATATTAAAGCTGGTGGAGCGTTCCTGAGTCAGCCACTCTCATTCCCCAGATATATACCCAATATAACACACGTGGGATACAGTACAATATGCCATCAATGGCATGGAATGATCACTGGTGAATATTAGGGAATTGTGGAACATCCCTCAGGAGGCATGGTGTACAGAACACAGTACTACAGAGAGCTTGTGGTGTCCATGCTCCGTTGTGCTGCTGCTGTAATCTGAGTGGAAGGACCTACACGTTACTAAATGGTGTCTGTATGTATGGTGGCACAGTGGTCAGTGTTGCAGACTCGCTGTGCTGGGATGCCAGATATGATTCACAAGGCGCTAATTGTGTGCATCTGCATGTTCTCTTCATGCTTGTGTAACGCCTTATATGAGTTTATCAATGTTTGGTTTACAGTCAGAAAAATATATACATTACATATGTAAACATGTGAAAGGAGGTATATACAAAGTTGGGGGATACAGATGAAAATATGTGATCCGTTTAACATTATTATAGTATTTTTCCTATGAAATAAAGGTCACTATGTGACTGGTGCCTGACTTAATAACTTTAAGGCCCCCCTTATGAGCTGCAACTATGAAAAATCTGTTGGAGATTGAGAGCGGGGCAGCAAACATCCTGGGTAGAAAAACAAACAAACCCAGCCCCTCCCCTCATCAAGGAGGTCAGTCAGAGAAAAGCCAGAGTGGGTGGGGCTTACCTTAGGCGGGAAGCCCTGACAGAAACAGCTGTGAGGAGAATAGTGAGGCACTGACAGGGGCTGCTGTGTGGTAAACGCAGCGCCATCTCTCACTAGTGAAAGGACAGATTTGGAGGATGAGACATTATCTGAGGAGGCTGTAGTGACATCTGGTTGACAGGGAAGCAGTGAGGTGCATCCAGCTGAGGAGAAGGTCCCGATCCACACCCTTTATCTGCCTGATTGTAGCAGCTGTTCAGTCCTAAAGTCATTACCAGAGCCAGTATACAGTGACTGAGTTTGTGAGGCCGAGTATGGAGGAGAGACTGTGAGTGTGGCTGCCCGCAGAGAGATATTCCTGAGGTGACAAGAGGATCTTAAAGGTCACCCTCACAACACAGCACACTGGCTAGGGTTTTATCAGCAGTCTCTTCTACCAACAAGACTGTTAGCCATCCCTCTGTCTATGTAGACTGTTCATTCACATATAGAGCTTTTCCCAGTGAATGGATCCTAAGTTAAATTGAACCCCCCTCATTAACTGAGATACTAAAAGGCTTCCTCTAGCACAAAGAGCCATACACAGCTTATATGCATGCTGCATAGTGTATTCTGTGAAGAAGTATAGCATATAAGGGATGATATAATGTACTGCTGATTCTACAATTCGTCCTGACTGAGGCAAACTCTTCAGCTGTGTAAAACTAGTAATTATACAAGACTGCTACCTGCCAGGGAAAGTCTCCCTTTTCTGCAGCCCTAAACCATTTGGTTAATACTATTGGATATTATTTCTATATGAAAACCCTGGCATAGCCTTAGTACCCCTGACAGTTCTTGATCAGAGAGCACTGGGACAGGAGGAAACTCATATACATATTCTTACAGCCATCAGCTTTATATCACTTGAATCTGCCCGTTAAGTGTTAGAGACTGAGAACTACAGGAGTTATACAGGTTATTGTCACTAAAAGCACTGGATGGCCTATTCCTTCTCCACAAGGCAATAAAATACCTCACCAGCTGTTTAAGTTATCTAACCAGCAACCAGCATTAAGAAATGTATTGTACTAATTTCAGATGATAACTTTCTATGAGCCGAGATAAACTTCTAGCATCTATAAAATACAGCTAATTAGCAGGATTCTAGACATATAACCATCGTTTGCCTTGAATTTAACTGATAACCATCATCCATTGAATTAACTCCTTCAGGACATCCTCAGCCCGGGCTTGAGTTAACATTTAAAGTGCACTCTTACAAAAATAAAAGGGGTAATTTGAGATCTCAAATATGTTGAAATATAATTACTCTGTTGTTAAATTATATTCTCAGAAAACTAATATTGGGTGTGTGTGAGTGTGAGAGTGGAGAGTTGGGGGAGGTGATATAGGTATAGAGAAGCTACAAAATGGAAGCCATGTAGCTAGATAGCCCTGCAAGTGACCGTAAGAGAAATACCTTCAAGAAAGGAACAAGGTGGTTACTAGATGGTTCAGTGTCAGAAAGGGGACAAAGATCGGGAAGGTTTGTCTGCAGCAGAATAATTACTACAAGTAACACTTGTGTGTATAAAAGTCAGTTCTTTGACAAATGCTGTTATTGTCCATTTACTGTTTTTTTCTGCTTAACCTTGATTTCATTTAAAGGAGTCAAGAACTAACAAGGGTTCCTGAGATAATAAAACTTAATTTTTTTCTTCAATATGTGATTAATTCTTTTACAATAGTAATTGATGTTACATGAGTCTTGCTAGACCGATTGTTATTGCATATTATCTGACTTCAGGGGATTTTTCCCAAGCCTACTCCTGGGGAACATAACCTTTGAGGCTTGGGTGGAGGCACTAGCATAATAGCACAATACAGTTATTCAAAATCTAGCGTGGATTAACCCCGTTACACTTGCATGGTTTTCCACTGCTTTCCTCCCACAAAGATCAAAAGCAGACTGGTAGATTAAGCGGTTTCTGACAAGAATGAAACCTGGGGTGCGATACGGAATTAGACTAAAAGCTTCATGGGAGCACGAAAGGATGTGAGTTATTACTCAGGACAGCAATTGTGCACAACCAAGATGGCTGTCTCACCTTATACAAATATGTAAAATGCTTTAAATCCTTCTGGGAGAAAGGGGCTAAACACAAATGTTATTGGTTTTCTAATATGCAAAACATTAATGCAACCATTTCCAGTCTGCCAATTAGAGGAAATTCAAATGGGTATTTCTGACGTCTTACACAGGTTCTTACCTGTGCTGAGCTCTCTGATGTCTAGCTAGGCGTGTATTCGTGGCATAACGGCCCTCATTCCGAGTTGTTCGCTCGGTAAATTTCATCGCATCGCAGCGATTTTCCGCTTAGTGCGCATGCACAATGTCCGCACTGCGACTGCGCCAAGTAAATTTGCTATGAAGGTAGTATTTTTACTCACGGCTTTTTCTTCGCTCCGGCGATCGTAGTGTGATTGACAGGAAATGGGTGTTTCTGGGCGGAAACAGGCCGTTTTATGGGCGTGTGGGAAAAAACGCTACCGTTTCCGGAAAAAACACGGGAGTGGCTGGAGAAACGGGGGAGTGTCTGGGTGAACGCTGGGTGTGTTTGTGACGTCAAACCAGGAACAACAAGCACTGAACTGATCGCAGATGCCGAGTAAGTCTGAAGCTACTCTGAAACTGCTAAGAAGTTTGTAATCGCAATATTGCGAATCTTTCGTTCGCAATTTTAAGAAACTAAGATTCACTCCCAGTAGGCGGCGGCTTAGCGTGAGCAACTCTGCTAAAATCGCCTTGCGAGCGAACAACTCGGAATGACCTCCAACATTTCTCACACTCAGAACAAGAAAATGGCCTCTCATCTGTGTGAGTTCTCTGATGTGTAACCAGACCTGATTTCCATGTAAAACATTTCCCACACTCAGAGCACGGAAATGGTTTCTCACCTGTGTGAGTTCTGATGTCTATTAAGAAGTGATTTTCGTGTAAACAATTCCCCACACTCATAACATGGAAATATATTCTCACTTGTGTGACTTTCACTCATGTGCAACAAGATCTGATTTCTGTGTAAAAAAATCTCCACGCTCGTAACACAGAGATGGTTTCTCAGCTGTGTGATATCCCCGATGTCTAACAAGAAGTGTTTTCCGTGGAAACCATTCCCCACACTCATAACACGAAAATGGATTCACCCCTGTGTGACTTCTCTTATGTTTAACTTGATGTGATTTCTGTGTAAAACATTTCCCACGCTCAGAATGTGGAAATGGTTTCTCACCTGTGTGATATCCCTGATGTATAACAAGAAGTGATTTCCATGTAAACAATTCCTTACACTCAGAACACTTTAATAGTTTCTTTCCTGTGTGACTTCGATCATATTTGTTTATTCTATCACTGTTACGATCTGTACTATGTGCAGCGATATTTGAGTTACTAGGAGAACATTCCTCAGGAATATAGGGATCAGAAGATATATCTGCACTGTGAAATGCTGGATGTATATTTAGGTTTCTGTCTGGAGAGCCTCGTGTGATGTTCTCATCTTTGAATTTAAATTCTGGAAATGAAACGACATGTCCCTCCGAGGTATTCCTTGTATTGTTTCCACCTGGTAGAAATAAAGAAGATAACTAAGTATCCCCATAGCAAAGGCATAATTCATCTTTATATAATCTCACTCCTATTCCCATAGGTTTGTACTTAGTACACCATAAATACTTTGAGTGTGCCACATAATACTGGGGAAGACCATATATAATGACTGTTATACATGTCCCGCACATGCTCTGCTATCACATGGAGGAAAATGAATGCCTTAGTTTTATGTTCCAATCCCCCATGCAGGAGTGTATAATAGGGGCTGATGGCTCCTGATGTACGATATACACCAGAGAGTGTGGTGGGGAGACTGGTCAGATCTCTGGGCTGGTAACACACACAGTGACATGATGTGAGGGGGAGAGCAGGAGTATAATAGGGGCTGATGAATTCTGATGTACGAGATACACCAGAGAGTGTGGAGAGGAGACTGGTCAGATCTCTGGGCTGGTAACACACAGTGACATGATGTGAGGGGGAGAGCAGGAGTATAATAGGGGCTGATGGCTCCTGATGTATGAGATACACCAGAGAGTGTGGGGAGGAGACTGGTCAGAACTCTGGGCTGGTAACACAGTGACATGATGTGAGGGGTAGAGCCGGAGTATAATAGGGGCTGATGGCTCTTAACTCCCTCATTAGTTTAGACTGACAGAGAAAACAGGATTTTGGTACTTACCGGTAAATCTATTTCTCTGATTCCACAGGGGACAGTGGAGGCTAATGACCGTGGGGTATAGATGGGTGAATAAGTGGAGCCGGCCCTTTAAATTTATACGTGTGACTAGCTCCTACGCCTCTATGCCCCCCTCCAGACCAGTTAAGAGAAACTGAGCCAGAGGAGAGACAGAGAGAACACAACTCTAGGGGAGGTTAAACATAATATGAAACAGAATCTGATAATTCATAGAACAATATGCATAAACAGATGCAGTCACAACATAACACCACACATGCAATGACAGGAAAAGCAGCGCAGGACAGGCATCCAGTGTCCTCTGTGGAATCAGAGAAATGGATTTACCGGTAAGAACCAAAATCCAATTTTCTCCTTCATCCACTAGGGGACACTGGAGGCCAATGACATTGGGGACACCCCAGAGCACTCTACACAGGTAGGTGAGCGCTGTGAAACCTGCAACATAGAGCTGCAAAGATCTCAAACCAGTAGAATCTGACCAAAGTCGTTTGGCCAGACCAGGTAGCCGCACGACACAGGTTGCATAGTTGAAACCCCTCAGGCAGCTGCTCCTGAAGGTCCCAAACCTGTGGAGTGTGCAGAATTAGATGAAGGTGGAGTTTGAGAGGAAGCCAAATAGGCCTGCTGAATAGGCAGGCAAATACAGCGAGATGTCAGCGTTGACGCAGGCCAACACGGCGTATCAACAACATAGAGGACAAAGTGTCTCTGATTTCCTCAGCTGAGCCGTCTGGTCTACAGAGATGTGCAGGGCCTGTAGCACCTCCAAGGATTGTGAGGATGTAGAATCCTCCAAAAGATCAGGTAACACTATGGTCTGGTTAATTGGAAAGAAAACACCTGAGGCAGAAATTCCTGCATTGTGCAGAGTTTCACGCTAACCCTCTGGAAGATTAGATAAGCAGAGCGACGCAAGAGAGCTCTCAGTTCCAAGACCCGTCTGGCTGAAGCCAAAGCGAGAAGAATCACAGTCTTCCAGGAGAGAAATTTGAAGTCAGCCGTCTTCAACAGCTCGAAGAAGGAGGACTGGAGGAAAAACAACCAGGTTTAGGTCCCAAGGTGCAGTGGGAGGAACAAAGGGAGGCTGAAGACAAATCACCGCCTTGAGAAAAAAATTCTGCAGTTCCTGTATTAAGACCAGAATGCTCTGGAAAAAACATTAAGAAAGCAGATATCTGCACTTACAACCAGAGGTGAAGAAACGATGAACGGTTTGGAAAAGGAAACCTATTATGTACTCCTGGGAGACCAGGCTTCCCCAGGTGAGAGGGTAGCCAGTCATGCTGCTGGTCTGCTGGTAGTCTTAAGATCCTGGTTCAAGAGACTGCTGCAGTTCAACCTCTACCTCAGGTACATGAAAGGACCACAAAGATGGGTCAGAATATGTTCTGTGTGGAGTCACCTGAAAATGAGTTTCTACTGATTCTGCATCTGTCTGCCAATGGCGAAGCCATAGGGCTCTATGGGCTGAGATTGCCAATGTAGAACAGGAGAGAGCACATCTCTAAAAGCATCCTCTAAACCATGCATGTCCAAACTGCGGCCCTCCAGCTGTTGTGAAACTACATATCCCAGCATGCCCTGACACAGTTTTGTTGTCAGAGAATGCAAAAGCTGTGTCAGGGCATGCTGGGATGTGTAGTTTCTCAACAGCTGGAGGGCCGCAGTTTGGACATGCCTGCTCTAAACCAAGAGCAGATTAACAAATAAGTACTGCAAGTGACAAGATCAGCTCCTGGGAGACCAGCTTGCAACCCTGTTGACAGCCCCTTGGCCCAGGCATCAATAGCCATGTAAATCCAGGAACCAACAAGAGCAGGGCGAAAGATTACCCCTCCCACAGTGAAATTAGACTCAAGCGAAGTCTCCAACTTACAATTTGATGGTTCCTTTAGGGAAGTAGCACCAAACTGGTAGTACAGTTGTCTTTGACAGACGTGACACGTAAAGTTCCCCTGTTGGAGGAGTCTCCTACTGTACTCTGCTTTCTGTTGGAGAAAAAAAAAAAAGAAAGAGGCAAGCAGAGGCCATGAAACTTTTTATATTTCCAAGGTAATGTTATCTGGTCATCTAATTCCTGTTGGGAAATGACCAAAGATCCTTGTTTCTTCCCAAAAAGGGAAGGTTGCGAAGGTCCGTGGTTGGTGACCTCAGGTGCCTGAACCACTGCCAGGATCATTGGCTCTATGTCCTTGTAATTGACCTCCGAGTGCTTCTAGGGAGTGACTTTCGTCTGAGATTTCCTGTCTCAAGTGTGGAAGACTGTTCCTCCATCAAAGAGTCATCTGATAAGACAACAGACGGTAAAAGGGCCTCTCCTGTAGGACCCAATATCTTGGTTATACCCGCCACTGACAGAGCCTGCGCCCAAGCCGGTCCTGATGTAGGCATCTACGCTGCCCTCTGTGATCTGGAGGCCTCTCTATCCTTCAAGAGGATAAAGCTGACACGATTTCTGTGGCATGAACACTGCTGGAGCTTGTGAAACTGAATACCAGCCTTACTTGAGTAACAGAACAGAGATACCTCCTGGGTACCTAAGTCTGCACTGAGCTAAGCTTCGCACCTTCAATGTCCAAGTTGGCACATTTAACAAATGTTTTACATATCAGCGCTGTCGCTGTGTAGGAATCTGTATATGCGCCCAGCAGTGCCATGGTGTAGAGCGTGCAACGGGCTGTTTACTGACCCTTAGACTCTCCGCTAGTCAGGGAGCCTGGGTATACTCACGGCTGCCGTGCTGGTCGGTGGCCTGGGGGTGATCCGAATGCAAGCGGCCATATTGGGACTGACACAGAGACTGATGTCTCTGCAGCCGGGAACCTGGGCACCAACCTCAAGAGGTGGGAACGGGTTCCCCTGACAGCTCCCACATCGCAGGCAGACAGGAGCAGTGCTGTCTGCCCATCCCCTGCTTGAGATTGCAGCTTTGATAAAAAAAAAATCTAGAGAAAGCCAAGAGAGTAATCAGCTCCCTCTGGCACATTTTATAACTGGAGTACTGACTCTACTTATGCCCCCGTCTACACCCCACTGTCATTAGCCTCCAGTGTCCCCCTGTGGATGAAGGAGGAAAGATTGTTGTAATAATAAGATTTTAAACCTACCGGTAAATCTTTTTCTCGTAGACCGTAGAGGATGCTGGGGACTCCGTAAGGATCATGGGGATAGACGGGCTCCGCAGGAGACATGGGCACTTTAAGAAAGACTTTAGGTATCGGTGTGCACTGGCTCCTCTCTCTATGCCCCTCCTCCAGACCTCAGTTAGAGAAACTGTGCCCAGAGGAGACGGACAGTACGAGGAAAGGATTTTTGTTAATCCAAGGGCAAGATTCATACCAGCCACACCAATCACACCGTATAACTTGTGATATACTAACCAGTTTACAGTATGAAAACAACATAGCATCAGTCCAAGACCGATGAAAACTATAACATAACCCTTATGTAAGCAAAACTATATACAAGTCTTGCAGAAGTAGTCCGCACTTGGGACAGGCGCCCAGCATCCTCTACGGACTACGAGAAAAAGATTTACCGGCAGGTTTAAAATCTTATTTTCTCTGACGTCCTAAGTGGATGCTGGGTACTCCGTAAGGACCATGGGGAATAGCGGCTCCGCAGGAGTCTGGGCACATCTAAAAGAAAGCTTTAGGACTATCTGGTGTGCACTGGCTCCTCCCCCTATGACCCTCCTCCAAGCCTCAGTTAGATCTCTGTGCCCGAACGAGAAGGGTGCACACTAGGGGTTCTCCTGAGCTTCTTAGTGAAAGTTTTAGTTTAGGTTTATTATTTTCAGTGAGACCTGCTGGCAACCGGCTCACTGCATCGAGGGACTAAGGGGAGAAGAAGCGAACTCACCTGCGTGCAGAGTGGATTGGGCTTCTTGGCTACTGGACATTAGCTCCAGAGGGACGATCACAGGCCCAGCCTGGATGGGTCCCGGAGCCGCGCCGCCGGCCCCCTTACAGAGCCAGAAGAGCGAAGAGGTCCGGAAAAATCGGCGGCAGAAGACGTTCCTGTCTTCAATAAGGTAGTGCACAGCACTGCAGCTGTGCGCCATTGCTCTCAGCACACTTCACACTCCGGTCACTGAGGGTGCAGGGCGCTGGGGGGGGGGCGCCCTGAGACGCAATAAAAATACCTTACATGGCAAAAAATACATCACATATAGCTCCTGGGCTATATGGATGCATTTATCCCCTGCCAGAATATACAGAAAAACGGGAGATAAGGGCGCCGGAAAGGGGGCGGAGCCTATCTCCTCAGCACACTGGCGCCATTTTCCCTCACAGCTCAGTTGGAGGGAAGCTCCCTGGCTCTTCCCTGCAGTCACTACACTACAGAAAAAAGAGAGGGGGGCACTAATTAGGCGCAGTATTAAAACATACAGCAGCTATAATGGGAAAAACACTTATATAAGGTTATCCCTGTATATATATATAGCGCTCTGGTGTGTGCTGGCAAACTCTCCCTCTGTCTCCCCAAAGGGCTAGTGGGGTCCTGTCCTCTATCAGAGCATTCCCTGTGTGTGTGCTGTGTGTCGGTACGTTTGTGTCGACATGTATGAGGAGAAAAATGATGTGGAGACGGAGCAGAGTGTCTGTAATGGTGATGTCACCCCCTAGGGGGTCGACACCTGAGTGGATGTACTGTTGAAAATTACGTGACAGTGTCAGCTCTGTATAAACAGTGGTTGACATGAGACAGCCGGCTACTCAGCTTGTGCCTGTCCAGACATCTCATAGGCCGTCAGGGGCTCTAAAGCGCCCGTTACCTCAGATGGCAGATACAGACGCCGACACGGATACTGACTCCTGTGTCGACGGTGAAGAGACAACCGTGATTTCCAGAAGGGCCACACGTTACATGATTGAGGCAATGGAAAATGTTTTACACATTTCTGATAATACGAGTACCACCAAAAAGGGGTATTATGTTCGGTGAGGGAAAAACTACCTGTAGTTTTCCTGAATCTGAGAAACAAAATGAGGTGTGTGATGATGCGTGGGTTTCCCCCCGATAACAATTGATAATTTCTAAAAAGTTATTGGCAGTATACCCTTTCCCGACAGAGGTTAGGATGCGTTGGGAACACCCCCTAGGGGGGATAAGGCGCTCACACGCTTGTAAGAACAAGGGCTCTACCCTCTCCTGAGATGGCCGCCCTTAAGGATCCTGCTGATAGAAAGCAGGAGGGTATCCTAAAATGTATTTACACACATACTGGTGTTATACTGCGACCAGCAATCGCCTCAGCCTGGATGTGCAGTGCTGGGTTGGCGTGGTCGGATTCCCTGACAGGAAATATTGATATCCTAGATAAGGACAGTATATTATGGCCTATAGAGCATTTAAAAGATGCTTTTCTATATATGCATGATGCACAGCGGAATATTTGCCAACTGGCATCAAGTATAAGTGTGTTGTCCAATTCTACCATTAAAGTGGTCAGGTGATGCGGATTCCAAAAGGCATTTGGAAGTATTGCTTTTGAAAGGGGACTTTTGGGGTCGGTCTTTCAAACCTGGTGGCCACGGTAACAGCTGGGAAATCCACGTTTGTACCTCAGGTCGCCTCTCAAAATAAGACGCCGTATTATCAGGCGCAGTCCTTTGTTGGCAAGCGGACAAAAGGTTCCTCTTTTCTGCTCGTGACAGAGGGAGAGGAAAAAGGCTGCAGAGATCAGCCAGTTCCCAGGAACAGAAACCTTTTCCCGCCTCTGCCAAGCCCTCAGTAGGACGCTAGGGCTTTACAAGCTCAGGCACGGTGGGGGCCCGTTCTCAATGAATTTCAGTGCGCAGTGGGCTCACTCGCAAGTAGACCCCTGGATCCTTCAGGTAATATCTCAGGGGTACAAATTGGAATTCGAGACGTCTCCCCCTCGCCGTTTCCAAAAGTCGGCTTTACCGACGTCTCCCTCTGACAGGGAGGCAGTTTTGGAAGCCATTCACAAGCTGTATTCCCAGCAGGTGATAATCAAGGTACCCCTCCTGCAACAGGGAACGGGGTATTATTCCACACTATTGTGGTACCGAAGCCAGACGGCTCGGTGAGACCGATTCTAAATCTAAAATCTAAAATCTTTGAACACTTACATACAGAGGTTCAAATTCAAGATTGAGTCACTCAGAGCAGTGATTGCGAACTTGGAAGAAGGGGACTACATGATGTCTCGGGACATCAAGGATGCTTACCTTCATGTCAAAATTTACCCTTCTCACCAAGGGTACCTCAGGTTATAGTACAGAACTGTCACTATCAGTTCAGACGCTGCCGTAGGGATGATCCACGGCACCCCGGGTCTTTACCAAGGTAATGGCCGAAATAATGATATTCTTTCGAAGGAAAGGAATTTTAGTTATCCCTTACTTGGACGATTCCCTGATAAGGGTAAGATCCAGGGAACAGTTGGAGGTCGGTGTAGCACTATCTCAGGTAGTGTTGCGGCAGCACGATTGGATTCTCAATATTCCAAAATCGCAGCTGGTTCCGACGACTTGTCTTCTGTTCCTAGGGATGATCCTGGACACAGTCCAGAAAAAAGGTGTTTCTCCCGGAAGAGAAAGCCAGGGAGTTATCCGAGCTAGTCAGGAACCTCCTAAAACCGAGCCAAGTCTCAGTGCATCAATGCACAAGGGTTCTGGGTAAAAATGGTAGCTTCCTACAGAAGCAGTCCCATTCGGTAGATTCCACGCAAGAACTTTCCAGTGGGACCTACTGGACAAATGGTCCGGGTCGCATCTTCGGATGCATCAGCGGATAACCCTGTCACCAAGGACAAGGGTATCCATCCTGTGGTGGTTGCAGAGTGCTCATCTTCTAGAGGGCCGCAGATTCGGCATTCAGGACTGGGTCCTGGTGACCACGGATGCCAGCCTGCGAGGCTGGGAAGCAGTCACACAGGGAAGGAATATCCAGGGCTTATGGTCAAGCCTGGAGACATCACTTCACATAAATATCCTGAAGCTAAGGGTCATTTACAATGCTCTAAGCTTAGCAAGACATCTGCTTCAAGGTCAGCCGGTGTTGATCCAGTCGGACAACATCACGGCAGTCACCCACGTAAACAGACAGGGTGGCACAAGAAGCAGGAGGGCAATGGCAGAAGCTGCAAGGATTCTTCGCTGGGCGGAAAATCATGTGATAGCACTGTCAGCAGTATTCATTCCGGGAGTGGACAACTGGGAAGCAGATTTCCTCAGCACGACCTCCACCCGGGAGAGTGGGGACTTCACACGGAAGTCTTCCACATGATTGTGAACCATTGGGAAAAACCAAAAGGTGGACATGATGGCGTCCCGCCTCAACAAAAAACTGGACAGGTATTGCGCCAGGTCAAGGGACCCTCAGGCAATAGCTGTGGACGCTCTGGTAACACCGTGGGTGTACCAGTCAGTGTATGTGTTCCCTCCTCTTCCTCTCATACCCAAGGTACTGAGAATTATAAGACGGAGAGGAGTAAGAACTATACTCGTGGCTCCGGATTGGCCAAGGAGGACTTGGTACCCGGAACTTCAAGAGATGCTCACAGAGGACCCATGGCCTCTGCCGCTAAGAAAGGACTTGCTTCAGCAAGGACCCTGTCTGTTCCGAGACTTACCGCGGCTGCGTTTGACGGCATGGCGGTTGAACGCCGGATCCTAAGGGAAAAGGCATTCCGGAAGAAGTCATACCTACCCTGGTCAAAGCCAGGAAGGAGGTGACCGCACAACATTATCACCGCATTTGGCGAAAATATGTTGCGTGGTGTGAGGCCAGGAAGGCCCCCACGGAGGAATTTCAACTCGGTCGATTCCTGCATTTCCTGCAAACAGGAGTGTTTATGGGCCTCAAATTGGGGCCCATTAAGGTTCAAATTTCGTCCCTGTCGATTTTCTTCCAGAAAGAATTGGCTTCAGTTCCTGAAGTCCAGACATTCGTCAAGGGAGTACTGCATATACAACCCCTTTTTTGTGCCTCCAGTGGCACCGTGGGATCTCAACGTAGTTCTGGGATTCCTCAAATCACATTGGTTTGAACCGCTCAAATCTGTGGATTTAAAATATCTCACATGGAAAGTGACCATGCTGTTGGCCCTGGCCTCGGCCAGGCGAGTGTCAGAATTGGCGGCTTTGTCTCACAAAAGCCCATATCTGATTTTCCATTCGGACAGGGCAGAACGGCGGACTCGTCCCCAGTTTCTCCCTAAGGTGGTGTCAGCGTTTCACCTGAACCAACCTATTGTGGTGCCTGCGGCTACTAGGGACTTGGAGGACTCCAAGTTGCTAGACGTTGTCAGGGCCCTGAAAATATATGTTTCCAGGACGGCTGGAGTCAGGAAAACTGACTCGCTGTTTATCCTGTATGCACCCAACAAGCTGGGTGCTCCTGCTTCTAAGCAGACTATTGCTCGTTGGATTTGTAGTACAATTCAGCTTGCACATTCGGTGGCAGGACTGCCACAGCAAAAAATCTGTAAATGCCCATTCCACAAGGAAGGTGGGCTCATCTTGGGCGGCTGGCCGAGGGGTCTCGGCTTTACAACTTTGCCGAGCTGCTACTTGGTCAGGGGCAAACACGTTTGCAAAATTCTACAAATTTGATACCCTGGCTGAGGAGGACCTGGAGTTCTCTCATTTGGTGCTGCAGAGTCATCCGCACTCTCCCGCCCGTTTGGGAGCTTTGGTATAATCCCCATGGTCCTTACGGAGTACCCAGCATCCACTTAGGACGTCAGAGAAAATAAGAATTTACTTACCGATAATTCTATTTCTCGTAGTCCGTAGTGGATGCTGGGCGCCCATCCCAAGTGCGGATTGTCTGCAATACTGGTACATAGTTATTGTTACCAAAAAATTCGGGTTATTGCTGTAGTGAGCCATCTTCTCTAGAGGCTCCTCTGTTATCATGCTGTTAACTGGGTTCAGATCACAAGTTGTACAGTGTGATTGGTGTGGCTGGTATGAGTCTTACCCGGGATTCAAAATCCTTCCTTATTGTGTACGCTCGTCCGGGCACAGTATCCTAACTGAGGCTTGGAGGAGGGTCATAGGGGGAGGAGCCAGTGCACACCAGATAGTCCTAAAGCTTTCTTTTAGATGTGCCCAGACTCCTGCGGAGCCGCTATTCGCCATGGTCCTTACGGAGTACCCAGCATCCACTACGGACTACGAGAAATAGAATTATCGGTAAGTAAATTCTTATTTTCTCTTACGTCCTAGAGGATGCTGGGGACTCCGTAAGGACCATGGGGATTATACCAAAACTCCCAAACGGGCGGGAGAGTGCGGATGACTCTGCAGCACCGATTGAGCAAACAGGAGGTCCTCCTCAGCCAGGGTATCAAACTTATAGAATTTTGCAAAGGTGTTTGAACCCGACCAAGATGCAGCTCGGCACAGCTGTAGTGCCGAGACCCCTCGGGCAGCCGCCCAAGAAGAGCCCACCTTCCTAGTGAAATGGGCCTTGACCGATTTTGGTAACTGCAATCCAACCGAAGAATGAGCCTGCTGAATCGTGTTACAGATCCAGCGAGCAATAGTCTTCTTTGAAGCAGGGGCGCCAACCTTGTTGGCCGCATATAGGAAAAACCGTGCTTCTGTTTATCTGACTCTAGCCGTTCTGGCAACGTAAATTTGCAAAGCCCTGACTACATCAAGGGACTCGGAATCCTCCAAGTCGTGCGTAGCCACAGGCACCACAATAGCTTGGTTCATATGAAAAGATGACACCACCTTAGGCAAGAATTGAGGGCGGGTCCGCAATTCCGCTCTATCCATATGGAAAACTAGATAGGGGCTTTTATGAGACAAAGCCGCCAATTCCGACACTCGCCTAGCCGAAGCCAAGGCTAACAACATGACCATTTTCCAAGTGAAATATTTTAGTTCACTGTTTTTTTTTTAAATTCAATATTTTTTATTGAGTTTTTCAATTTTGCTTTAACATTTCACACAAACAACACACATACATTATCCACATCCAACATGTGTGGAGATAGCAGTACATGTATGCAGTCCATGATACATTTAGTAAACATTATTACTCATAGAACATATAGTCACAAAGCAACGGTGTCTTAGCTCAACGCATCCAAAACATAACAGTTCCCCTAAACTCATAAGCACAGCAGAACTGGTACATTATGTTACATATATCATAGCAAGGCAAGACAAGACCGGCCGTGGGGGTGCCCCCCTCGCACAACATCCTATACCGATACACGAGGAAGAGTACGGATTTAGCTATATCTCTCTTTATAATATTTAGAATCCATCCATCTACCCCATATTGTGGACCATTTCCTCTCCACCTTCCTAGCCAGAAATACAAATTTTTCATGTGCAATTGTTTCGTTGACCTGGGATATCCACGCCCTAGATGTCGGGGCCTCACTGGCCAGCCATAGCCGGGCAATACAGACCCTAGCTAGAGCGCATAAGCTAATAACATATCGCCTACTAGGTGGGTCCAAGGCTTCCTCGTCCACAATCAGCAGTGTACAAAGCGCAGGAGTACATACGAAGGAGTGAATACCTGTGTCACCCAGGATCCGTATAACCGCCGTCCAAAACACAGACACGCCAGGACCAGGGGCGGATTGGGAACAAAAAGCGGCCCTGGAAAAATTTGTACTAGTGGCCCCACATGGACAGCACTAGAGGTGTAACGTCTAGCCATGGGCCATAGCAGCAGCACCCTTCCCCCAAGACTTTCCAGATAGTGGGCACGTCCAGCATCAAAGGGGAAGTTCAAAAGAAATAAAATTAAATATTATGAGCATATTATATGATACACCTTCAGAATTTAGGAAACTATATCATTCTTTAGAAAGATAAATTTTCTTGCTTATTACACCAACCGTATCCCAATCACTATTCACTCAATCTTATATGTCAGCCAAGCAGGCAGACAGAGCATACACTAGATCATCTGCAATCACAGGCTAAGTGGCAGTAATTTTCATATATGCAAATTATTTTGCATCTTATTCATTATGTCTATAAAAAGGACCACATGTCCTCAAACAAAACAGGCCCCACGGCTGCGTCGGCCCACCGGGAATCTTCCCTGTAAACCCTATGGCCAATCCGCCTCTGGCCAGGACACAACCACAGTAAATGCCAGAAATCTGCATCCACGACTCCACATCTAGGGCATTGCGAATTGTGAGCCCCCCCGATATGTGCTAATCTCACCGGGGTCATATACACCCTGTGTAGAATGTATAGTTGTATTTGCTGGTATCTGACAGAGGAAGTGGAGATCCGATGGGCTCCCATAACAGAGTTCCATGCATCATCCGATAGCGTACCCACATCTGATTCCCATCTACCCCGAAGAGCCGTAAGAGGGTCACCGTGGTGCATTTGTAGGATACGACCATATATCCTAGAGACTAGGTGTCCCGAGTCTAGCGTTTGCAACATTGTTTTAACCGGGGAGTCAGCTAAGACTGGAGGGCCATTTGGGAACTGGGCTGCCAGTGCATGTCTCAACCATAGGAATTGAAAAAAGAACCTAGAGGGAATGTTGTGTGCGTGTTGAAGTTGTTGGAAAGAGTTAAGAATCCCATCACTATATACATGGCCCAAAGATGATACTCCCCATCTTCCCCAAACTTCTCGGACCTGAAGATGACACAGTTCCGGTAAGCCATATATGTTATCCAGAGGGGTGTCAGGGTCAACGCCATGGCCGCGCATCACCGAGTGCACCATTTTCCACACCAGGAGGGCTTGCTTAATAAGCGGTATTGTGGACATTTGAACGCTGCCACAGAGAAGTAGCTGTAATGGGGAGCCCCTTGAATAGTCGTGATGCAGCATCAGTGAATGCAGAGCCAGGGGATCGAGATCATTAACCCACTCCCAGACATTTATCAGTCGCGTAGTAGTAGAAACGGAAATTGGGGAGGGCCAGACCCCCAATTCACGTGTTCTGGTCATGGTATCTAGTTTTAAGCGTGCTCGTTTACTGGCCCACACCAAGGAGGAAAGCAACCCGTCTATTTGTTTAAAAATCTTCTGTGGAATATAGACAGGTGATTGCTGTAGGACATAGAGAAGCTTGGGGTGGAAGACCATTTTAACCATATTAACCCTCCCCGTGACTGTCAAGGGCAACTTACGCCTGCACCCGGCCGCGGAGATACTCTATTTGAGGAGTAATGTTAAGAGAAGAGAATTTTTGAGGGTTATTAGACACCCAAATACCCAAATATTTGAATGATTCCATCCACTTCAATGGAAGAACCACCAACGGGGAGGCAGGGACTTCGCCCTTAAGTGGGATAATAGAGGATTTCTCCCAGTTTATCAGTAAACCAGAGCATCGCCCGAACCTATCAATAATTTCCAAGATCCTAGGCACAAACATCAGGATGTCATCAGCATATAGGGCCACTCTGTCTTCCCGTGCACCCACTTTAAGTCCATAAATACCCGCATCTGTTCTCAGAAGACATGCAAGGGGTTCAATGGCCATAGCAAATAGGGTAGGGGACAAGGGGCAACCCTGTCTCGTGCCTCTAGATAAGGGAAAGGAGTGAGATACGAAACCATTAACCGCCACCCTTGCCGGGGGAGAGGAGTACATCAGTCGAACATATTTAATAAAGTTCGGGCCGATACCAAATCTACGCATAACTTTCCATAAATATTCCCACTCCACAGAGTCGAAAGCCTTAGCGGCATCTAGCGAAACGATAATGGAGGAGGAAGGGTCCGCCCGGGGGATTTGTAGGAGGGTAAACAGACGCCTGAGATTAATAGAGGTCGATTTATTAGGCATAAATCCCGTCTGGTCTGGGTGTATAATGTGGGAAATAACTGTATTTAATCTGCCAGCCAATATCTTAGCCAAAATTTTAATGTCAGTGGGTAGGAGGGATATAGGACGATAGGACTCCACTTTCTTAGGATCCTTGTCAGGTTTAGGGAGAACCACAATCACTGCCTCCGCCATAGACGGGGGAAGAGAATCCTGTGTAAAAATCTGGCCATATAACTCAAGTAGGCGGGGGACAAAAAAATCCAAGTTGTGCTTATAGACCTCAGAGGGTATTCCATCTAAGCCCGGTGCCTTACCGCCAGGGGAGGCCTCAATCGCTGCTCTAACTTCATCGGGGGAAATAGGTGCCTCCAACAGGTCACAAGCCTCCCCAGACAAGGTGGGGAAGCAGACACCGTCCAAATAATCATTTAATTGTGATGAGGTACAGTCCAATTTAGATTCATATAAGCGACTATAGAAGGATACAAATTCAGCCGTCATCTGTGGAGTCTGGGTCAGGTGAGCACCTTCAGCGCTCACAATCTCTACCACTACACTAGTAGGTCTGTCTCCCCGAGCCAGAGAGGCCAGGTATGTCCCCGGCCTGTCCCCCGTAGCGTAAAAGGTATGGGATGAGAAAAGGAGTCTATGCTGAGTCTTTTCCATTAGGTAATCTCTCCATTCCCTCTGAGCCGACAACCAGGCAGACCTGGAACTGATCAGAGAATCCTGCAAGTATTGTAGTTCTGCAGCGACACTCCGGGCCACCAACTTAGGCTCCCTCCTCCTATAGAAGGATTTTAACTCAGACACCCGTTTAATCAAACTCCCCCGTAAAAAGGCCTTAAATGTGTCCCATAAGTTAGAGATAGATTGGTCGGTACTATTCAGCTCAAAGAACTCCCGCCATGCGGCTACCATTTCAGTTCCATCTCCCATGTGAACGAGCCAGAATGGGTTAAATTTCCACACAGCTTGGCCTCTATCGCAATTACAGTCTAAGTTGAAGGTCAAGGGGGAGTGGTCTGATATACCTCTAGTTTCATATCTAATATTACCGACGCGGGGAGCCATGTCACTCGAGAGGAGGGCCAGGTCAATCCTAGAGAACGAAGAATGGGAGTGTGAGAAACACGAGTATTGTTTAAGGGAAGGGTGTCTCAGTCTCCACGGATCGACCAGGCCCAACCCCGACACCACATTTGCAAACCCAGATCTCCCAGGACCAGCAGCAGACGGAGACATGGAGAGCCTATCCATTACCACGTCTAGCACATTATTGAAGTCCCCCAAGCATATAACAGACACCCCCAGGGATAAGGCCATGAACCCAGCAACCTTTTTAAGTACATCGGGAGAGTATGGAGGGGACACATACACTGCTAGCAGGAGGACAGGAACATAAAATAACCTACATTTCAAAAACACATATCTCCCCCACGGATCCGTTTGTATAGATTCCATTACAAAAGGGACGGTCCGCTTAATAAGGATTGAAACCCCACGTGAGGCGGACGTGTGCATAGAGTGGTATGCCCAACCCACCCAGGGCCTCTTCAATGATAGAATCCTACTCCCCACCAAGTGTGTTTCCATAAGACAGACAATATCAGCGGCATAGTGTTTGAGCTGTCGGAGTACAAGAGACCTCTTAACTTTATCATTGAGCCCTCTCACATTCCACGACACCACCTTAATCCCCGTCATAGTACAGCAAAGATATAATCAGTGTATCGCCCCGCGGCCGGTCAGCCCCGCCAAATACAGATTCAGTAACCAGACACCATTGCTTATATTGCACAGTAGTAAACCATGTACTTTCACTACACACATTACCGCTCAAAAAGTAAATATGACCCAACACCCTCCCGTTCCCCCCTCCCTGTATACCACCCCCAACATGCAGCATACCTGGATCCCCAAACTGAGTGTACATACCTAAAAATTAAAATGAACCAAACTTTAATGCACCATCGGCCAGTGCAAACACTCCTTAATAGGGGCCAAGAATGTAATGACTCTCGGGAATAGAGAACAACAAGAGAACAGCAAAATTAGGAGGTTGCTTCCAGCCATTAGACTCTCCCCCCTCAAAAACAAAAAACAAACGAGGGGGGATCATAAAGATCCGCCCCCTAGGTCCCTCTAATACCCAAAATAACAGCATACTCGGATATCAGAAAACCACCTATGTCAGGACAAGCATTCAGCAATCCCCCCCCTCCCCCCCTCGACCTCCCGCACAGAAACCGATAAATTAGCAGGAAAAAAAAGGAGAGCAAAAAAAAACCCCAAGGTATAATCATACACAAGAACATATCAAGTATATCGTAGTTGACTTAAAGGGTATACATATGTCCTGTCTGAACTGCGGTAACAATGTAGCGGGGGCTAAAAGAAGCATTGACAGCACTCAAACAGGCCCGCATCCTATCTCTTCGTAATATCTAACACATATATCTAAGACAGACAGAATAATTAGCCATAAAGGGAGAACAGAAGAAAATCAGCTTCCAATATCAACCGGATAGTCACTAATCCGCAAGGGCACGTCTCGACGGGACTCGTCTGTCCAACCACACCATGGCCTCACGAGGGGTCGTGAAAAACTTTGTTTCCCCATCCGCCACTACCCGCAGTCTGGATGGGAATAGCATGGCATACGGCAGGTCAAGTTCACGAAGTCTCCTCTTGACAGGTATGAACTGAGCCCTATCTTTTTGTACATCCACCGCAAAGTCCGGGAATACCGATATTGGCGATCCATTCCATTTCAGAGGGCCCTTAGTACGAGCCAGCCTCAGGATTGTGTCCTGATCACGGTAATGGAGGAACTTAGCAATAAAGGTACGGGGTGGAGCCCCCGGCGGCAGTGGGCGCATTGGAACTCTATGGGCCCGTTCAACAGTGAAATATGGTGAGAATTCCTCAGATCCGAAAAGAATCGCGGAGCCATTTTACAAGAAATTCCTCGGGAGCGGAGCCCTCTTCTTTTTCAGGCAGCCAATTAAGCAGACGTTATTGCGCCGCAGACGCCCCTCCACATCCGTGAGCTTTTTGCGCACATCATTCATCTGGGACTCCAAAGCATCAGTGCGACGACCCAGCGGGCCAACGGTATCTTCAATATTGGAAATACGGGTCTCCGCTTCTCCCACTCTCTCTCTCACCCGCTGGAGGTCCTGATGGATAATGGAGAGGTCGGACTGCACCTGCTCGATTTTGTCAGCCAGACGCACTTCACTGGCATTTACCGCGTCTAGTACTCTCTGCAGTGCAGCATCCGGAGGGTCAGAGGAGACGGAGCTATAAGCAGGAGATGGGGGCGATGTCTCGGATCTTGTGGTCTCCCCTCTCCGCTGTTGGGGGCCTTGGTCGCGAACAAACTTATCCATCGCTCCCGCCGCCGCGCCGGTCTGGCGACCTTTCACCATTTTAGACAGCACGGTGATGGTTCTCCCGATCTGCCGGACGTATCAAAGCAAATATAGGCAAAGAGAAAAAAAGGGGGGTGCCCACCCCAGCCGGCAAATGGGCGTCAGGCAAACTATAGATATGTAGAAATAGACAGCAGGGCCACAGTCTCCGGATATAGTGCAGCGTGACCAACCATTTCAGCAAGAGTGTAGGGATTATCACTCCCAACCAGAGTTGCAGGACTTCCCCAGCACCTTAATCCCAGTGTAGCAGATGGAGTCCATAAAATGGCCGCCAAAGCATTTACCCCGCAGTGATTCAGGATACTCCACTCTTTCCTATATTTCCCCCACAGGTGCAGGGGTGTCCCACATCCAGACACTGACCTCTCAAATGTGTCTGGCAAGGATGATGCAGGCGGCGGCAGACAGCGGAGCCAACCTTCCGGTTTCGCGGGGAGTGCGTTCCCGCAGCAGAAGAGACGGGTCAGGGAGTTTCACCCGCGGCTCCCCCCGGACCTCACAGGGGATCAGCAGGGCGGCAGCTGAGCGCACGGCTCCCTCACCTCCCCGGCACCTCGGATGGCCGCAGCGAGCAGCAGACGGGGCAGTCACAGAGCCGAACTTCCGGTCCCCACACGAGGCAGCGGCTCCCGGCACGGATCAGGGCCCGCCGAAGTACGGAGCTCCTGGGCCTCCAGAGACAACAGAAGCGGATGTAATTTCACTCCAGGGGGGAGCAGGGAACCTTCATGGATCTGTGGCTGCAAATTGGGACCCAGAGGGGGATTCAGGATATGTTTGCAGGATAGAGTGGCAGGAGAGCTGCACAGTGTGAGTGCTACTCCATGCCCGTCCTGGCCACGCCCTAGTTTCACTGTTTTAAGTGGTTCAAACCAGTGCGACTTAAGGAAACTCAACACCACGTTAAGGTCCCAAGGCGCCACCGGAGGTACAAAAGGAGGCTGAATATGCAGCACTCCCTTTACAAAAGTCTGTACTTCTGGGAGAGAAGCCAATTCCTTTTGAAAGAAAATGGATAAGGCCGAAATCGGAACCTTAATGGAGCCTAATTTTAGGCCCAAATTCACTCCAGTTTGTAGGAAGTGAAGGAAACGGCCCAGATGGAATTCTTCCGGAGGAGCATTCCTGGCCTCACACCAAGCAACATATTTTCGCCATATACGGTGATAATGTTTAGCTGTCACGTCCTTCCTAGCCTTTATCAGAGTAGGAATGACCTCATCCGGAATGCCCTTTTCCGCTAGGATACGGCGTTCAACCGCCATGCTGTCAAACGCAGCCGCGGTAAGTCTTGGGACAGACAGGGCCCCTGTTGCAACAGGTCCTGTCGTAGAGGAAGAGGCCATGGATCTTCGGTGAGCATTTCCAGTAGATCCGGATACCAGGTCCTTCGTGGCCAATCTGGAACAATGAGAGTTGTCTGTACTCCTCTTTTCCTTATTATTCTCAACACCTTTGGGATAAGAGGAAGAGGAGGAAACACATAGACCGACTGGAACACCCACGGTGTCACTAAGGCGTCTACAGCTACCGCCTGAGGGTCTTTTGATCTGGCGCAATACCTCTGCAGCTTTTTGTTGAGGCGGGATGCCATCATGTCTATCTGGGGCAGTCCCCACTGACTTGCAATCTGTGCGAAGACCTCCTGATGAAGTCCCCACTCTCCTGGATGCAGGTCGTGTCTGCTGAGAAAGTCTGCTTCCCAGTTGTCCACTGCCGGAATGAACACTGCTGACAGTGCGCTTACAAGATTTTCCGCCCAGCGAAGAATCCTGGCGGCTTCCGCCATTGCCACTCTTCTCCTTGTGCCGCCTTGGCGGTTTACATGAGCCACTGCGGTGATGTTGTCTGACTGGATCAGAACTGGTCAGTCGCGCAGTAAGGTCTCCGCTTGACGTAGGGCGTTGTATATGGCCCTCAGTTCCAGGATGTTGATGTGAAGACAAGTCTCTTGACTTGACCAAAGACCTTGGAAGTTTATTCCCTGCGTGACTGCTCCCCAACCTCGGAGGCTCACGTCCGTGGTCACCAGGATCCAGTCCTGAATGCCGAACCTGCGGCCTTCTAGAAGGTGAGCACTCTGCAGCCACCACAGGAGAGGTACCCTGGGTCTGGGGGACAGGGTGATCAACCGATACATTTGTAGATGTGACCCGGACCACTTGTCCAATAGGTCCCATTGGAAAGTCCTTGCATGGAACCTGCAGAAGGGAATGGCTTCGTATGATGCCACCATCTTTCCCAGGACTCGAGTGCAGTGATGCACTGACACCTGTTTTGGCATCAATAAGTTCCTGACTAGAGTCATGAGTTCCTGAGCTTTTTCTATCGGAAGATAAACCCTTTTCTGGTCTGTATCCAGAATCATGCCCAAAAAAGTCAGACGAGTCGTAGGAACCAACTGCGATTTCGGGATATTAAAAATCCAGCCGTGTTGCTGTAACACCTTCAGTGAAAGTGACACGCTGTTCAGTAACTGCTCTCTTGATCTCGCTTTTATGAGGAGATCGTCCAAGTACGGGATAATTGTGACACCTTGCTTGCGCAGGAGCACCATCATTTCCGCCATTACCTTGGTGAAAATCCTCGGGGCCGTGGAAAGCCCAAACGGCAACTTCTGAAATTGGTAATGTCAATCCTGTACCACAAATCTCAGGTACGCCTGATGAGGTGGATAAATGGGAACATGAAGGTATGCATCCTTTATGTCCAGAGATACCATAAAATCCCCCCCTTCCAGGCTGGCGATGACCGCTCTGAGCGATTTCATCTTGAACTTGAACCTCTTCAAGTATAGGTTCAGGGATTTAAAATTTAAAATGGGTCTGTCCGAACCGTCCGGTTTCGGGACCACAAATAGTGTTGAGTAATATCCCTTCCCTTGCTGAAGCAGGGGAACCTTGACCACCACCCGTTGAAGATACAATTTGTGAATTGCATTTAACACTATCTCCCTTTCCGGGCGAGAAGCTGGTAGGCTGATTGGAAAAACCGGCGAGGATGCACCTCTTCGAATTCCAGCTTGTAACCCTGGGAAACAATTTCTATTGCCCAGGGATCCACCTGAGTGTGAACCCAGATGTGGCTGAAAACTCAAAGACGTGCCCCCACTGGGGCGGTCTCCTGTAGCGGAGCCCCAGCGTCATGCGGTGGATTTTGTAGAGGCCGGGGAGGACTACTGTTCCTGGGAACTAGCTGTGTTGTACAGCTTTTTTCTAGTGATGAGCGGGTTCGGTTCCTCGGAATCCGAACCCGCCCGAACTTCAGCTTTTTTCTCACGGGTCCGAGCGACTCGGATCCTCCCGCCTTGCTCGGTTAACCCGAGCGCGCCCGAACGTCATCATCCCGCTGTCGGATTCTCGCGAGACTCGGATTCTATATAAGGAGCCGCGCGTCGCCGCCATTTTCACATGTGCATTGAGATTGATAGGGAGAGGACGTGGCTGGCGTCCTCTCCGTTTATAGAGAACAGACTAGAGTAGAGAGAGACACAGTATTTAGTAATTTTGGGGAGCATTAGGAGTACTACTACTTGCTGAAGTGATAGTGTGACTGTATATCTGACTTGTGGGGGAGACAGTGGGGAGCAGTTAGAGTCTGAGAGCAGGAGTACATATTTTAACGTACAGTGCACACTTTTGCTGCCAGAGTGCCACACTGCCATTGTGACCACACTGACCACCAGTATATTGTGATTGTCTGCTTAGGAGTACTACTTGCAAGTTGCTGATAGTGTGACCAGTGACCTGACCACCAGTTTAATTAATCACCACCAGTTTAATATATATAATTGTATATATATATAATTGTATACCACCTACCCGTGTGTTTTTATTTTTCCTTTCTTCTTGATACATACTATAGTAGCTTACTGTAGCAGTCTGCGGTGCTGAGCTGACAGTGTCCAGCAGGTCCGTCATCAGTCATTACATAATAAATATATATACCTGTCCGGCTGCAGTACTAGTGATATTATATATATATATATATATATTAATTTCATCTCATTATCATCCAGTCTATATTAGCAGCAGACACAGTACGGTAGTCCACGGCTGTAGCTACCTCTGTGTCGGCAGTCGCTCGTCCATCCATAATTGTATACCACCTACCCGTGGTTTTTTTTTTTTTCTTCTTGATACATACTACTATAGTAGCTTACTGTAGCAGTCTGCGGTGCTGAGCTGATAGTGTCCAGCAGGTCTGTCATCAGTCATTACATAATAAATATATATACCTGTCCGGCTGCAGTACTAGTGATATTATATATATATATATATATATATATATATATTAATTTCATCTCATTATCATCCAGTCTATATTAGCAGCAGACACAGTACGGTAGTCCACGGCTGTAGCTACCTCTGTGTCGGCAGTCGCTCGTCCATCCATAAGTATACTAGTATCCATCCATCTCCATTGTTTACCTGAGGTGCCTTTTAGTTGTGCCTATTAAAATATGGAGAACAAAAATGTTGAGGTTCCAAAAATAGGGAAAGATCAAGATCCACTTCCACCTCGTGCTGAAGCTGCTGCCACTAGTCATGGCCGAGACGATGAAATGCCATCAACGTCGTCTGCCAAGGCCGATGCCCAATGTCTTAGTACAGAGCATGTAAAATCCAAAACACCAAATATCAGTAAAAAAAGGACTCCAAAATCTAAAATAAAATTGTCGGAGGAGAAGCGTAAACTTGCCAATATGCCATTTACCACACGGAGTGGCAAGGAACGGCTGAGGCCCTGGCCTATGTTCATGGCTAGTGGTTCAGCTTCACATGAGGATGGAAGCGCTCAGCCTCTCGCTAGAAAAATGAAACGACTCAAGCTGGCAAAAGCACAGCAAAGAACTGTGCGTTCTTCGAAATCCCAAATCCACAAGGAGAGTCCAATTGTGTCGGTTGCGATGCCTGACCTTCCCAACACTGGACGTGAAGAGCATGCGCCTTCCACCATTTGCACGCCCCCTGCAAGTGCTGGAAGGAGCACCCGCAGTCCAGTTCCTGATAGTCAGATTGAAGATGTCAGTGTTGAAGTACACCAGGATGAGGAGGATATGGGTGTTGCTGGCGCTGGGGAGGAAATTGACCAGGAGGATTCTGATGGTGAGGTGGTTTGTTTAAGTCAGGCACCCGGGGAGACACCTGTTGTCCGTGGGAGGAATATGGCCATTGACATGCCTGGTGAAAATACCAAAAAAATCAGCTCTTCGGTGTGGAAGTATTTCAACAGAAATGCGGACAACAGGTGTCAAGCCGTGTGTTGCCTTTGTCAAGCTGTAATAAATAGGGGTAAGGATGTTAACCACCTCGGAACATCCTCCCTTATACGTCACCTGCAGCGCATTCATCATAAGTCAGTGACAAGTTCAAAAACTTTGGGCGACAGCGGAAGCAGTCCACTGACCAGTAAATCCCTTCCTCTTGTAACCAAGCTCACGCAAACCACCCCACCAACTCCCTCAGTGTCAATTTCCTCCTTCCCCAGGAATGCCAATAGTCCTGCAGGCCATGTCACTGGCAATTCTGATGAGTCCTCTCCTGCCTGGGATTCCTCCGATGCATCCTTGTGTGTAACGCCTACTGCTGCTGGCGCTGCTGTTGTTGCTGCTGGGAGTCGATGGTCATCCCAGAGGGGAAGTCGTAAGCCCACTTTTACTACTTCCACCAAGCAATTGACTGTCCAACAGTCCTTTGCGAGGAAGATGAAATATCACAGCAGTCATCCTGTTGCAAAGCGGATAACTGAGGCCTTGACAACTATGTTGGTGTTAGACGTGCGTCCGGTATCCCCGTTAGTTCACAGGGAACTAGACAATTTCTTGAGGTAGTGTGCCCCCGTTACCAAATACCATCTAGGTTCCACTTCTCTAGGCAGGCGATACCGAGAATGTACACGGACGTCAGAAAAAGACTCACCAGTGTCCTAAAAAATGCTGTTGTACCCAATGTCCACTTAACCACGGACATGTGGACAAGTGGAGCAGGGCAGGGTCAGGACTATATGACTGTGACAGCCCACTGGGTAGATGTATGGACTCCCGCCGCAAGAACAGCAGCGGCGGCACCAGTAGCAGCATCTCGCAAACGCCAACTCTTTCCTAGGCAGGCTACGCTTTGTATCACCGGTTTCCAGAATACGCACACAGCTGAAAACCTCTTACGGCAACTGAGGAAGATCATCGCGGAATGGCTTACCCCAATTGGACTCTCCTGTGGATTTGTGGCATCGGACAACGCCAGCAATATTGTGTGTGCATTAAATCTGGGCAAATTCCAGCACGTCCCATGTTTTGCACATACCTTGAATTTGGTGGTGCAGAATTTTTAAAAAAACGACAGGGGCGTGCAAGAGATGCTGTCGGTGGCCAGAAGAATTGCGGGACACTTTCGGCGTACAGGCACCACGTACAGAAGACTGGAGCAACACCAAAAACGCCTGAACCTGCCCTGCCATCATCTGAAGCAAGAAGTGGTAACGAGGTGGAATTCAACCCTATATATGCTTCAGAGGTTGGAGGAGCAGCAAAAGGCCATTCAAGCCTATACAATTCAGCACGATATAGGAGGTGGAATGCACCTGTCTCAAGCGCAGTGGAGAATGATTTCAACGTTGTGCAAAGTTCTGCTGCCCTTTGAACTTGCCACACGTGAAGTCAGTTCAGACACTGCCAGCCTGAGTCAGGTCATTCCCCTCATCAGGCTTTTGCAGAAGAAGCTGGAGACATTGAAGGAGGAGCTAACACGGAGCGATTCCGCTAGGCATGTGGGACTTGTGGATGGAGCCCTTAATTCGCTTAACAAGGATTCACGGGTGGTCAATCTGTTGAAATCAGAGCACTACATTTTGGCCACCGTGCTCGATCCTAGATTTAAAACCTACCTTGGATCTCCCTTTCCGGCACACACAAGTCTGCTGGGGTTCAAAGACCTGCTGGTGAGAAAATTGTCAAGTCAAGCGGAACGCGACCTGTCAACATCTCCTCCTTCACATTCTCCCGCAACTGGGGGTGCGAGGAAAAGGCTCAGAATTCCGAGCCCACCCGCTGGCGGTGATGCAGGGCAGTCTGGAGCGACTGCTGATGCTGACATCTGGTCCGGACTGAAGGACCTGACAACGATTACGGACATGTCGTCTACTGTCACTGCATATGATTCTCTCCCCATTGAAAGAATGGTGGAGGATTATATGAGTGACCGCATCCAAGTAGGCACGTCAGACAGTCCGTACTTATACTGGCAGGAAAAAGAGGCAATTTGGAGGCCCTTGCACAAACTGGCTTTATTCTACCTAAGTTGCCCTCCCACAAGTGTGTACTCTGAAAGAGTGTTTAGTGCCGCCCCTCCCTTGTCAGCAATCGGCGTACAAGGTTACATCCAGAAAATGTGGAGAAGATGATGTTCATTAAAATGAATTATAATCAATTCCTCCGTGGAGACATTGACCAGCAGCAATTGCCTCCACAAAGTACACAGGGAGCTGAGATGGTGGATTCCAGTGGGGACGAATTGATAATCTGTGAGGAGGGGGATGTACACGGTGATATATCGGAGGATGATGATGAGGTGGACATCTTGCCTCTGTAGAATCAGTTTGTGCAAGGAGAGATTAATTGCTTCTTTTTTGGTGGGGGTCCAAACCAACCCGTCATTTCAGTCACAGTCGTGTGGCAGACCCTGTCACTGAAATGATGGGTTGGTTAAAGTGTGCATGTCCTGTTTATACAACATAAGGGTGGGTGGGAGGGCCCAAGGACAATTCCATCTTGCACCTCTTTTTTCTTTAATTTTTCTTTGCGTCATGTGCTGTTTGGGGAGTGTTTTTTGAAGGGCCATCCTGCGTGACACTGCAGTGCCACTCCTAGATGGGCCAGGTGTTTGTGTCGGCCACTAGGGTCGCTTAGCTTACTCACACAGCTACCTCATTGCACCTCTTTTTTTCTTTGCGTCATGTGCTGTTTGCGGAGTGTTTTTTGAAGGGCCATCCTGCGTGACACTGCAGTGCCACTCCTAGATGGGCCAGGTGTTTGTGTCGGCCACTAGGGTCGCTTAGCTTACTCACACAGCTACCTCATTGCACCTCTTTTTTTCTTTGCGTCATGTGCTGTTTGGGGAGTCTTTTTTGAAGGGCCAGCCTGCGTGACACTGCAGTGCCACTCCTAGATGGGCCAGGTGTTTGTGTCGGCCACTAGGGTCGCTTAGCTTACTCACACAGCTACCTCATTGCGCCTCTTTTTTTCTTTGCGTCATGTGCTGTTTGGGGAGTCTTTTTTGAAGGGCCAGCCTGCGTGACACTGCAGTGCCACTCCTAGATGGGCCAGGTGTTTGTGTCGGCCACTAGGGTCGCTTAGCTTACTCACACAGCTACCTCATTGCGCCTCTTTTTTTCTTTGCGTCATGTGCTGTTTGGGGAGTCTTTTTTGAAGGGCCAGCCTGCGTGACACTGCAGTGCCACTCCTAGATGGGCCAGGTGTTTGTGTCGGCCACTAGGGTCGCTTAGCTTACTCACACAGCTACCTCATTGCGCCTCTTTTTTTCTTTGCGTCATGTGCTGTTTGGGGAGTGTTTTTTGAAGGGCCATCCTGCGTGACACTGCAGTGCCACTCCTAGATGGGCCAGGTGTTTGTGTCGGCCACTAGGGTCGCTGAGCTTAGTCATCCAGCGACCTCGGTGCAAATTTTAGGACTAAAAATAATATTGTGAGGTGTAAGGTGTTCAGAATAGACTGAAAATGATTGTTAATTATGGTTATTGAGGTTAATAATACTATGGGATCAAAATGACCCCCAAATTCAATGTTTTAAGCTGTTTTTTTAGGTTTTTTTTAAAAAAACACCCGAATCCAAAACACACCCGAATCCGACAAAAAAAAAAATCGGTGAGGTTTTGCCAAAACGCGTTCGAACCCAAAACACGGCCGCGGAACCGAACCCAAAACCAAAACACAAAACCCGAAAAATTTACGGCGCTCATCACTACTTTTTCCTCTGCCCTAAGCCGCTCATAACTTTATTGTGATTACATAAACCTTTTATTAAGCTAGCTTATCACTAAATAAAACCACACCACACACTGAAATAAAGACACGGACACAGTAGCTGGAGTTAAAGGTCAGACGATGTTTATTAATCGCTGACCAACTCTTTAAACTAATAATTGAGGCCGAATTAGAATTGAATTGAATATATATTTAACTTTAGTTTGGAGGATGGCAAACAGAAAACCGCTGCCAAACACCAGCACCCGTCACCTAGATGAAAACCACCAAACCAAGGAGGGGAGTACACATACCCCGCCTCCTTCCCGCATAACCCGCATTGTGCTGGCCTTACCCCTCTTTCTCTGGCAAACGTTCGGTTCCCGCAGGGGAACGTCTAAATGTCCAACCGCAAGAAAAGGACACACCTGCCGTCCTTCTAAAGAGGGAGCCCCACAATGACCACTTATGCCTGTGTGACAGCTGGTTGGCAGCGATTTCCCGCCACCAAGGTTTACCAAACCGCCACCGCCATCCGCAACCAAAACATTAACCAAATAAGAAACTAACTGGCTCTAACGAAAAAGACCGAAAATATCCTCCAGAAAAAACTGCACTCCTTCCGGAGAAAGGTGAACCCCATCGTCTCTATAGAACTGCCTGTTCCGCAGCACCAGCAGAGGATGCTTAATTGCCACTCCGCCTATGGCCTTGACAAAAAGAGACACCGTCGAGTTCACCTTTTTGCGTGCTTTCTCCAGCGCCGAGAAACGCACCGCACCACGCCAATGGAAACGGGGCACCATTTCCGACCAGACAATGCATACCCCAGGCCAGTGACAACGTATCGCCACTACATCCGCCTTTATAGACAAAATCAAGTCTATGCCTTTAACTCGGCCCAGATCATTACCACCCAAATGAATGATAATACAACTGGGGCGACCCCAGCGGCGCTCCCGAGAAAAAAGGACGCGCAACAGATCACCCCATAACATGCCCCTAACACCTAACCATCTAAATTGCCTGGACCCAAAAATCTCAGTCGCCCTAGACGCCATGGGGTGTTTCTCCGCCCAAAAAACATATGAATGGCCAACCATCCATATGTGGTCTCCAAAATTGATGACAGCTGTAAAAGAAAATATCCTAATGTCAGATTACGCACATAATCTGTAATTTAAACACAACGTAACCAATTAAACCCAAGTGAAGGAGAAAACTCAAAAAACCTCCCGTGGACCTTGATAGAACAGCCAATTGAAATTAGGCCCCCTCGGAGGAAAAAATTTAAAAATTCGCTTCACACCCTCGATTCCTGAACGGTAAGCGTTCAAAAACCGACGAGTAAACACGTTTTTGGGTTAGCGCAACAGGCGCACTTATAACTTATCTATACGGACATAGGACTTATAGGAGGCCGACTTCCAGCGACCCAACTCCCGAATAGCCGCCGGTGATGAACCAGCGGCCGCCGCATGGGTAGCCGCCCCAATCCGAAAGGAATGAGTACCGAAGTCCGCCTCCTGCAAGCCCAACGCCGTCAAACATTTCTTGAACACCGATGAGAACTGAAACTTTGTCAGAGGGTCCGACTGCGCGTGCACCAACAACTGGTTGCCCCCCGGAGGTCTTAACCGCACGTACTCTTGTGTCAACCGCAGCGGGCAAACGCCCGTACCTTCCTGAGCCTCCAAGGACAACCAGCGACCCCGACCTGTTTGATCTGTCTTGGACCGCACAATCCTACAGAGCAACAGGCCCTCCTGCAAGCGCACATTCTCGTAGAGCAGACCCGATTCCCGGGACGCCTTGCTGCTCGCCACTAACTCGCTCACCCGAAAAGCCCCAAAAAAGGCCAGGGCATAAGCGCTACTAAACAATGCCACCTCAAATTCCGAGGACGCAATCTGAGGTAGCACCCGCAGCAATTCTGCTAGCAGCTGCAACGTTATAGGCCTACGCGAATCCGCAGGCGCCGGGTGCAACCTAGCCCAGCCTTTCAGCGCTCTGGAAAGGACAAACGACCCCGTGGGGTCCGCCGTCCCGTGGAGTCGCGAGTGAAAGGCGATGCCCGCAAGGGCAGTAGCCATGGCCGCTTTTGACCTACCGTTTTGGTAATGCTCCCAAACAAAGGTCAACAGGGCGTCGGCCGAGGACTCACCTGCTACCCCGTACCTACTCTGAAAGGCTGACCAATCCCGCCATGCAGCATCATACGCTCGTAGCGTGGAGGGAGCCAGTGCACACCTGGCTAATGCCGTTAAACCGCTTCGACCATCTGCCAGACAGAAGGTGGGCACTGTAACCCCTCTGCCTCCGCTCCCGGAACCAACGTCCTGAATTTGTCAAACTGGAACCGGGACAATGCATCCGCAATTCCATTGTCAACTCCAGGAACGTGGCGAGCCCTAAAATTAATATTGCGCTGCAAACAAACCAACACTAAATGCCTTAGCAGTCTCAGTGCCTGCGGTGAGGAGGAACGCTGATTATTAATCGCATGCACTACCCCCAAGTTGTCGCAAAGAAACAAAATGTCCCTATTTGCGAACCGTCCGGCCCATAACTCAAGCGCCACTAAGATCGGGAACAATTCCAGCAAAAGCAGGTTCTTGGTAAACCCACGCGTTACTCAAGATGCCGGCCAGGCCGCAGCGCACCATGCGCCAGCGAAAAACGCGCCAAACCCTAGACTGCCGGAAGCATCCGTGAACAATTGCAGCTGCTTACTGGAACAACAAGGAGCGGGCCACAAAACTTCCCTGTTGAAGGACACCAGGAACGAGACCCAAATCCGCAAATCATCCTTGATCTCGCGGGAAAGGTACACGGAGTGATTCTGCCGAACCGTCCCCGCGGTGGCCCGCTCAAGTTTGCGACAGAAAATCCTGCCCATGGGGATAATCCGACATGCAAAATTGAGGGAACCAAGCAAGGACTGCACCTGCTTAAGCCGAACCCTGCGTTTTCCTAAACAGTCTGTAATCAAACCCAATAGTTTCCGCACCTTATCCTCGGGCAAGCGACAGCACCCCCCTACTGTGTCAATTTCGATGCCTAAATAGCTAAGACAAGTGCAAGGACCCTCGCACTTATCCTGCGCCACCGGTACCCCTAAAGCGCAGAATAACGACCTGGCCACCGAGAGAATGTCCCCACAGACCGAACTGTCCCCGGGCCCTACAAAAAGAAAGTCATCCAGGTAGTGAGCCACCCCCAGTTGCCCGGAGGCGGTCTGGACGCACCAGTGTAAAAATGTGCTAAAGCACTCAAAGTAGGCGCAGGAGACAGAGCAACCCATGGGGAGACACCGATCGACGTAGAATTCGCCCCCTATCTTGAAGCCCAGAAACCGCAGGGAATCTGGGTGTAGCGGGAGTAGCCGAAAGGCCGACTCCACGTCCAATTTTGCCAATAGACTCCCCGGACCGCAATCCCGCACTAAGCGCAGCGCGTCGTCGAACGACTGATATCGAACTCTGCACTGGGCTTCCGGGATAGCGTCGTTGACCGACAACCCCGGCGGGTGCGACAAGTGCTGTATCAATCGAAACTTACCTATGGCCTTCTTGGGCACTACCCCTACTGGGGAAATGCACAAGGAGGGCAACGGGGAAAGGGCGTAGGGCCCAGCCATGCGCCCCAGCCCAATTTCCCCGTCAACCTTCCGCTGGACTTCCTGCGGGAATTCCCGAGCCGATCTCAAATTCTGGCGTGCAACCACATACACCGAATCCGGAATTGGCAAACGAAAACCGTGCTGAAAGCCCTCCAAGAGAAACGATGCCGCCGCCTCATCGGGGTACAAGGTAAGCCAGCGCTGCAACTCGGGAACTATAATCGGGGAGAAGGCCTTACTTGCCAACTCCACCGGCCTCGGTGGAAGCGGCAGGCTTACTGCCTGTCGCCGCGGTGCATTCCTTGGCCGGGTGACTTGCTCCGCACAACCTACATGAGTGGCGAAAACGACAACTCGTTCCTTTGACGCATTTGCCGTCGTTGTAGGCAAAGCACTTGCCTTTCCCCGCCAATCGGGAAGCCGCCGCCCCGGCCGCCCCGGGCTTCTTGGCCGTGACGTCCGGGGTGGGTTTGACCTGCTGCGTGACCTCCAACCACACCTCAACATCCTTGAAACCCACGGGCAGGATGGGGTTGCCATCCTGATTGCGACGAAACTTCTCGTCGTAATCCCGCCACGCGGAACCCTTGGATTTCAAGTACATATCGTGTACTAAAAACAAATATTTCACCAAGTTGGCATACTCCGAGGGACGCGATTCCGTGTAGCAAGCCATGAACACCAAAAAACCACGCAGCCACTGGTGAAAATTGCGAAACGCATTTTCCCCCATACCACCCGGCTTCTTGGCTGCGTCAAAACCTTGCCGCATTTCCTCCGTAAGGGTGAATATGTCTACATACTTCCCCTTACGGATTTTTTCCCGCATGCGCTTGCGAACCCCCCTCGTAACTGCCGTGTTGGCGCAATGTACCATCTCGCCGTAACGGGGTGGGTCAGAGGGGACCACCTGCGCAGGAGCGGCCACCTTATGCGCCTCCTTAGCCATTCGCCGCGCGATGAGCCTAGCTAATTTACGCGGGCGCCGCGGAGAGCCGGATGATACGCTGCTAGAAGACGAGGAACTACAAGTTGAAACGTGTAAAGGAATGTTTAGCTCACCGGAGTTCGAAGGACCCGGAACCGCGTCGTCCGCTGCACCCGCCTCCGCTGATGGCCGTACCTCCACGTTCGCCGTCGCGCTCGTCCGCGCCCTTCGCCTCGTGTCGGGCATAGCCCCTGAATTAGACGGGACCTGTGAGGGAGAAAAAGAGGGGACAACAGGCACAGGGGGAACCAGAACATCATTGACAATTGGCCGCAATTGCGGAGGGCCCGCCCCTCCGCTCCGCGGCGGATGGCCGCCCGGCAGCTGCAGGGAGGGGGCCCCCGCCGAGGTGTACCCGATCGACTGCGTAAAGGCCGACCCGCTCACTGCACCAAAACTCGCGGGGTAAGACGGCCGCCACGCCGTATGCGGCGGGCAGACGCCTGCCCCCGCCCATCCGTATGACGCCGGAAGGAACTGAGGGGGCGCCGGGAGAGGGGGCCAACTCTGTGCCACCTGATACCCACCGCCCGGTGCCTGTCCTGACTGCAGGCCCGCAAGGGCCGGCGAGGGCACCGCGACTCGAGGGCCACCGACCGACCACGTGGACTGCACGCCGGCGCCCGCGCCGGACCCGTGCGGGGAAAATTGTGTGCCGGACACCGTCATGAAGCCCATGGAAGGCATGTTGGCGGCTAAGGGGAATGCTGGAGCCGGAGGCCACGCAAAACCCCCGGGGAAGGACTGGCTCCCCGCGAAGCCTTGCTGCGCTGTTACCGCAAGCGCCCCGCCGGGCGTAATATAAGCCGCCGAGACGGACGCCTGCGTGGACCCGAAATGAAAAGGACCGGGAGGGGCGTGGGGAGGAGTTTGAAAACCTGCAAGCGGGGGCATAGCTAATGGCGGCTGGGCGGCTGACGGCCAGAGGGCGCTAGAGCAGGCCCCCGGGCCGGGGGGAAACCCTGCCACGTGGCCGCCGCCGGGGCGGGTGTGGCGGCAGCCGCTGCCACGTCCCCCGCCCCAGCCACACTCGGCCGCACATTACTCAAAACATCCTGGGGTGTGCTGGTCCCCTCGCTGGAAGGGGGTAGGCTGGGGCCCTGTGTTGTACCAGGAACAGCGGGAGCCGCTACCCGCTGTCCTGGGCTCATATTTCCCCGCTGAAGATCGACCCCCCCCTCGCCCCCCGCGGCTCTGCCGCGGCCGTCCGGCACCGCCTGTGCCCCCAGGACGCCGCCGAGAGCCGTCCGCGGGGATGGAGGAGGAGGGCCGGAGGCACTGAACGGATGAGGGTGAGGATCCGGGTGAACCGCTGGGGGCGCCGGGGCGCGCGGCCCGGCCGGGCCGCGCGCACCTGCGCCATGCGACGAACGGCCGCTGGCCGCCGGGGGAGGAGGACTACAAGCGCCCGAAGAAGGAGGGAGAGGAGAGGCCCGTCCCGCTGCTAGCGCCGGCGCGCGCGGCTCGGCCGAGCCGCGCGCCCCGGCACCACGTGACGAGCGGCCGCTGGCCGCCCGTCTCCGTGCGGCAGGGGAGCGGGCTGTAACTGCCCGTCCCCGCCGCCTGTCTGCAACGGGGGAAAGACCTCTCTGAGGCGCAGTGCTCGGGGAGCGGGAGCGGAAGGCGCTCCCCGCATCCACGAGGCGCCTGGGGGGGGGAGCTGAACGTCTAGGACGAGGCATGTCAGAGGAGGGAGACGTCGGCAAAGCAGGCAATGACCGTACAGAGAGGGGGTACAGCACTATATAATGCCCTAGAGAAGGCAAATGAACTTCAAAACCAATTTACAGACAGTTGAAATAAGCAATAATACTTATCCTTCCTGGGCATAAACTGAAAGGCAAGAGGAAGTCTAGCAAAATGGCCACCCCCTATATACTAACCTAAGACCCTCCTTTTCATCCTGATGCACAACCCTCTAATCCAATAGGAAAAAACCAACCGGGAAAACTGATCTGCCTAGCAACTGCTTAGTCATTTAACAACCAATCACAAAAAGTTGATCGCTTATATGGCCTCAGGCTTATGCAGCCTTCAGCTTATC